>NC_044571.1:51658806-51971213 GCF_901933205.1 Camarhynchus parvulus | reverse complement strand
TTAATACTAAGCTTAAAAAATGACATCAATTTTATTGATTATTTTTACAGAACTTTTAAAAAATTTAAAGGTTCATAACAATGAAATATCTGATTACTGGTTTGTTTTTTGGCCTGGTGCTCGTGGAGGTATTGGCATGACAAGTGTGCAACAGTATAATGGGATTCATTTATGCATATTGGAAAATAACGTCTTTCAGAATCCACATCTGAGGCAGATATTAAACAAATAAATTGTGATGGAATATAAGATTGTCCTATAAATTAGCCAGCACCCCCTCCTGAAACCAAAACTGAAGAAATCTCACATTTATATTAGCTTTTAGAAACAATCTTTGCAGTGTTTCAGCTTCTTAAAAACCACCAGCAAGGAATGTGACAAAACTAAATTTATAACAATTTTTAAAAAATGAGCAAAACTTGATCTAACATAACACTAGTAATTTATTTTTGTATTTGATGACAGCAGGTCAGATGCACAGTGTTGCGAGAGATGAAGCAAAGCAAATGAGAAAGCATTTCTGTGACGTTCTACATTTCACTGACTCTCCCAATTATCATTGAGCAGGTTGATGTCCTACAGCAAAAGATTCAAATACTGCAACCCATTTTGAGTTTTGTTCATAGGAAAGTTTGTACCTCACATGAAATCAAGATGAAAAGATGGCATTTGAATTCAAGTTAAATTCGTTTCAACTGTCTAGGCTTATCTTTCTAGATTTTTACATATTGATACCATAAGACATGATATTTAAAATACTACTCTGGTATTTAAAATACTATTTCTGGAAAATACTCAGAAGTCATTGATTGTTCAGATGAGAGAAGATCACTGAAACAACAATGTTACAATACTTACATATTTGAATTTTGCCCATACGGCTTTAATTTATAATGTTAAATAGATCAGAATCCAGAAAATGTAAAAAATTATAAACATATACATACATATATATACACACAATAATAGGATGCTAAGGCCTCTTTTCCAGAGATTGATTTTATTTTAATTCAAAAAAACTTGTATTGTCTTTGACATTTAAATAAAACTAAAATTAATACATGAAATAATATACATAGGTAATATAAAACAAATAACTAAGAATGCAAGATACTCATAAAACAACTAATTATCATTTTCAAAAAGGCTGAACATCTCTCCCTCAATGAATAAAACTTTTATATACTAGTCTCATAAGTTTCTGAACATTTCTTATTGATTTCAGCTTTTATTTCTTGCATCATAAAGTAATAAGCAACAGTCAAATCCAAATTAGTCCACCAAATAAGATTTTCAATCCATGAAATGCTGCTATGCTAGTGGCAGCTTGTTAATAATTTTTTTTTATTTGTAACATGATGTGTAATTTAGAACTGACATAAAAATGTCTTATTTCTTAGAGATACTCACAACCCTGAGTACTTCACTTGATGCACCTTCTGAAGTTTGACTGTCTCTGCCTGATATGTAGACAACCAATTTATTGGGCCCAGCTAGCATCAATTTATGAAAGGCAGGTCCTGCTTGACCAACCTGATCTCTTGGTATGACAATGTGACCTATCTGGTGGCTAAGGGAAAGGCTGTGGATGTGTCTACCTGGACTTTAGTAAAGCCTTTGACACAGGATTCTCCTGGAGAAACTGGTAGCTCATGGCTTGGACAGGTTCACTCTTCACTAAGTAAAAATTCTGTCTGGATAGGACAAGAGGAAAAGGTCTCAAGTTGTGCCAGGGGAGGTTTATGTTGGATATTAGGAAACATTTCTTCACTGAAAGAGTGGCCAAGCCTTAGGACAGGCTTCTCAGGGCAGTGGTTGAGTCCTTTAATTTGAAGATATTTAAAAGATGTGTAGATGTAGGACTTAAATGCGTGATTTAGTGGTGGACTTGGTGGCATCAGGTTAATGATTGGAGTTGGTGATGTTAAGGGTCTTTTCCAACCTGAATTATTCTGTGGTTCTGTGGGATTTTTTCCTCTACATCCATCTCTCTGTATTCTATTAAATCAAGAAATTGAATTACGCTGATAAAGATTATACATCTACAAAGCTGCATGCTTGAATAAAGCCATCTGACTTTATGGATGCCTGTTCTATTAATGACTCACTTTTCTCATGCAGAAGAAAAGATCTTCCTAATTATGAAATAAATGAATCTAGATAGTGATTAATTTAGGTGATATTCTCACACAAACTGCTATTTGAAATGATCATTTTTCATTTGTTCCTTGAGACAATAATTGTGTTAATAATTCTGTAAGTGAGACTTCCTCTTTGTATGCTTCTGTGGAAGGAAACTGTGTTGAACAGCTGTTTTAATAAAAGCTCAAATCTTGTTTTGGTTGATTAAGACAGCATGATTTTAATAGTTCAGAGAGTAAGAAATAAATAGTTATGGCAACATGCTGCAGTTACTGAATTTCTTATGACAGGCTTGTATATAATTTCTCATTTTAATAATGCTAAAAGTTATCCCTTATATTCAGATATGTGATTCATGGCCACAAGGACCACATTTACATCACTAAGTGGTGAAATACAATTTTATCAGGTAATAGAGCCAAGAGATGAAGATGAGAAAATGGCAATCACTCTGTGTGTTTCAGGGGCACTTACTTTGGCCCAGCTTACTTTGGACTAGGAGGTGAACTTAGAAACTGAAGTGCATTACACGAGCCCCTGGAATGCATGCAGGGGTTTAGTTTTTGGCCAAAAGGATTTTAATGATTTCCTTGCTGGAAGCACTGTGGGAATCATAGGAGACAATTAGGAGGTACACTTCAATACTATTGTCCTGATCCAAAACTGAAATACTAAAGGAGAATGATTAAATGGCATTAAAACAGCTCATATACACATTTTCTACCCAGTTTTCTGACAGCATCAAATATTAGAGAGTCATAGACTGTTTACACTAGCCCAGCACTCACCCTCTTTTATCTCTTGCTCTGGGACTAACTTCCCAGTTGTTTGTGCTTTCTAGTTAAGGAGGTAACTTCACTAAACACAAGCCTCTTCAGACACAGATTCATAACACTGCTCTGTTTGGAATATATAATGCAAAACATAACAAAGGTTAATTATGTTTTCCCTTTTGACTTCTGAGAAACTGTTCTTTGTTTATGTTCTATGTACACATCAGTGTATTGAGTGCAAAGGTTTTGGTAGCACATGTGCTGTTGTGTTGGGCACAGAAAATTCCAATTGGCTCCTGTGGGCCTACTGAAGGACACATCTGAGCTTGCCCATCATGCTGACGTGACCTCTGGGAAAATATTTTAAAAAGGATAAAAAATATACTGCGAGATAAAGGAGCAAGGAAAGTGTGAAACAAAGAGCCTTAAAAACATGCAATGTGAGAAAAGGAGGGCGAGCGAGCTCCATGCACCAGAACAAAGATTTACCTGCAGCTCTTGGAGAAGACTATGCTGAATTAAGTTGCTCCTCTGCAGCTTTTGGAGAACAACTCTAAAACAGGTGAATGGGCCCTGAAGGAATCTAAAGCCCGTAGAGACCTTGTGCTGAAGTGGGATCCTTCAAGATCTGTCATCGATGGAGAGAAGCCCCTGCAAGGGTAGGTTTTCAGGCAAGACTTGTGACCCAGTGGAGGACCCATGCTAGGTCAGTCTGTTCCTGAAGGATTGCATGCCATGCTGGAGCAGTTTGTGGAGAACTGCAGCCTGGGGGAAAGAGCCACTCTGGAGCAACTCATGAAGGGCTGTAGCCTGTGCGTCTCCATGCTGGAGCAGGGGAAGAGCGTGAGGAGGAAGGAACAGCCAAGAAAATATGTGATGATGTGGACACAGGCCCAATCCCATCCCTCTGTGCTACCTATGGGAAAGAGGCAGAAGAGCCAGGAGTAAAGTTCAACCTGGAAAGAGGAGAGGTGAGGGAAAGGTGATTTCAGTTGATTTTATTTCTCACTATCTTACTCTGCTATTAACTAGCAATACATGAAATTAATTTCCTGTCAAGTTGTCCACTTTGCCCATGATGGTAATTGGTAAGTTTATACCCCTCTGCTTTTTTTGACCCATGAGCCTTTTGTCTAATTTTCTCCCTCTTTTCTGTCAAGTGATAGAATGGCTTAGTGAGTGCCTGGTGGTCAGTCAAGTTGACCACAACAGGTAAAGGGAAATATTTTCTTTCCCTTTGGGCAGTTAAACATACAGGTAGTATAATCCTCCAGAGATTTAACACCCACAGATTGGAGTTAATTTTCTTTATATATGCTAAGAAACTTCATATATCATGTCAAACATTTATTTCAACCCCCTTCATGCCCTTTACTTTCAATTTCTTGTTCTCATCACATTTTTGTCACGTGCTTGTTGTCAAAGATTGCCAAAGAAGTCTGCTTTTTAATTAAATTATGATAATATTTTTTCAGTTCTCATTGCTACATTTTTCCTCATTATCATCATTATCACCACTGAACTTACTAAAAAGAGAAATGCAAGAAATGTATCTGGTTTTCTATTTGAGTAAATTCGCCAATTCTTGTGGTCAGCTTAACCTAATCATATATCCATGCTGGTCACTGTTACTACCCTATTTTGTACTTTCCTACTGCAGTTGTTTCAGGCTTTCGTATACCTGTAGTTCTGCTGCTGGGATTAATCTCACCATTACTCTGAGAGTTTAAATGATAGGTGCATCTATGTGGGTTTGATATCCTACTTCCTCTTACTGAACTTAGGAACCTATTCAATATAGTTCTTGGTTTCTAGAGAGGTATTCAAAAGATTAAACAGGTAGGGTAAACCTCACTGAGAGGGCTGACAACAGTGACAGAATTCAAATTCAGACATCTAGTTTTATGTTGACATTTATGTAGACTGGATTCCTAACCTGTCTCTCTAAATGGACACTTCCCTGAAATTATTTATGTATTCTACAATAATACAGCAATTACAGCAGAAGAAGCACCCTTCTGAACAAGATAAAGGCCAGGATGTATCTCAGCTAAGTTTTATGTTTCTGATGAAGGTGCCCAAGTAAGAAAAACAGTAGGCTTATCCATTCTATAAAGTAAATGCAGATACTTGAGGAACTAGCAAGGACAAAGTCACTTTCCCAAGCTTCCAGATTTTGCCACAGTACTTATGAATATACTATGAACATCGAAATGTGACATAATAACAACCCTCGCTACAAACTATTTGTACAGACATTTTTTCTCTTGTTACTATTTCTGGGATAAAACAGTAATTTTGCAAGAGGAAAATTGAAAAAAACCCATATATTTCTTGAATAGTGACATACCTTTGGTATTGGTTTGATTTCGTACTACAGCTTCTACTGTGGTTTTTTGCAGAATGTAGGACAATAATATATGTGCATTGCCAATGCCTGGAAGCCATGAGGAAAAAAGGAAGTCTCATGTTCAAATGCAGACATTCCAGTGTCATCACTCAGGCTTTATAGCCTTTGTACAGACTTTGGTACCACTATGAAATAATTAGTATTCCTTGTCCAATCTTACAATATTCTTATCCAGCTGATTGTATCTTGCTAGGAAGACACACCACTGCCCTTCAAAGTAGGGCAGAAGTAAAATCAATCAATAAGTTATTGGGCAAAAGCAGAAGCTGTTCCTTCATAATGGAATATGAAAGAATGAAGTCTAAAAAAATTAGACCCGATTCATTTCTTCAAACAGAATCTTAGTCTTATTACTGCAGAGTTTTAATATACCCCAAAAGAACTAGAAGTTAAAAAGAAGGTACAATGAATTCATAACCTCAATAAAATTTATAAACCATTATATAACTCTTGACTTGTACTACTTTTAAAATTTTTTTTTTGAAAACAAAATGTTTAGAATGTTTCTCTGTTGCAGTACAGCTAGTCTGTAGCTGAACAAGAAAAATCTGGCCATAACAAATCCAATTAGCCTTACCGAGCTCATTTTAGAAAAGAGGTAATGGAGACTTCAGCTAACCCTGTTCAGGCTTAGATACAGATACACCACTGGCCAGAGAGCTGGGTGGAAAGAAATCCTATCCAGTCAGCTATCTTTGCCCAGGAGGTTCAAATCAGCTATCTGGGCCCAGGAGGTTCAAAGCCCCTATGAAAAGGGCAGCCATAATAAAATTCACTGCTGTTTGCCGATGATGATCGGTGTGCTGTGTCATGAGTCTGCCTCCAACCCACAAGTAACATTTTTCAAGTATGTTATAATTTAATGTTATTGGAGATACAGTGGAAAAAAGTCTATTTTAATTAGAATTTTGTCTCATTGGTTAGACAGTAACAGATGAACATGAAAGTTACAGTTGGAAGTCTTCATGTATTCCATTCAGCTACCACTTTGCACATGATTACTCTCACTCTGGATAGCCCGATAAACAGTTTCAGTCACACAGGATCATGGACACAGACAAAATATTCACTGCATGACTGGGTTTTTCACAGAACACTTTTTTTATCCCTGCCTTGCTAGGATTTTGCAGAACTTCATATAGAAAATTTGTCAGGTTGTCTGTTTTAAAGGGAATTTGTTATAAGCAGGACCAGAGGTAATTAGAAGTTGAAATGAAACATTTATTGATTTTACATCAAGATAAGCTATTTATATGTTTAAAAGTAGTGAAGAGAAAGGGTTCTAATTTAAAAGATCTCCTATAATAGCCTCTATGATATTAAGACATTTTATCAATGCTGGAGAACAAAGTAGACTCCAAAAGTGGTTTTGTGCTGCTTTTTTTCCTTTAGAAGTGTATAACCAGTGAATTGGAAAACTTCAAAAATGTATTTAAGAGTTGTTTATAGTATAATAAACTAGATTTCAGTAAAATTCTCTTTAGTTCAAGGCATCAGAAAAAATTGGACAGAAAATGTGAAAAGCCTAAAAAAAAAGGTTTAACTGAGGCAGTTTTAGGTGCTTCTGTTAAACTGTAAAGTACTATTTAATTATTGTTTTCAAATAAACATTGAATTAAGATAAATGTTGCAGTTTACACTGTGACCTTCCTATTGTTGCAGAGTTATGTTTCTCCTAGATTTGAAATTATCTGTCATCCTTGTAAGACTTGCCATAACTTTTATTCATGTAGAGTTAATAATTTGGTGTTTGTCATAGGAGATTAGCAGAGAGTGTTAGAAGGAAGTTTGAGTCTAGATTTTTTCAGATGTGTTTAAGGTAAAGAAACATAAAGCTGGAGGAAAATATTCGTTCGAATGTCTCCTCCATATTTTGTGGGGAAGGGTTTTTTCTAATCATCTCAGACTAGCCTTATCGGGCAATTCACACTATGAGGCATATTGTGAGCTCCTAGCTATTTAATTGTCCTGGAACGCTTCAAAGGAGCTTTGAGTAATATGAATTACTCTAAACTTGGCTTTGAGGAGCTCCTTGATGATATATGGATGACTGACATTTATTTAATGCTGTACTTTTCAAATGTCGTGTGTGAGCTTGACTCCCACATGCATTCATCTAGGTCAGTTCACTCTCAGTTAAACAAATTTCAAAGCTGCTTCTATGTCACTGACTTTTTCAACTGAATCAGTGAAGGAAAAGAACAAATAAAAGAAACAAACTCGGTATAGCAGGAGCAAATAGGCTACTTCCAGGCTTTACCTTCAGCAGCTTTGCCATTTTCCCTTAACCCATTCACTTCCACACAGGTGATCCTATGATTCTCTGGTGTATTCCAAATCTTTTCTTAAGGTCTTTACCAGAATCTAAATATTCCCTCATTTGCTTTACAGATTATACCTTGAAAGTCTGATGTGATCTTCATTTCTGTAGTATTTTGATTCATATTCTTTGTCATCACGGTCCAAGACGAGAGCAAAGAAACTTGAAAGGATTATCAGTAGGCTACATTCTGCTCTTTGAAGCCCTTATCATTAGTAAATAAATTACTCAGGCCTTAATTGGGTAAGTGATATACTCAAAGTTGACTGGTTTTCAGTTCACAAGTAATTGGAACAGGCATCTTCAAGTAATATACAATACTAACAGTGTTATATAATTATAAAATTCTGATAGTATTTCTTGGGGGAAAGACAATAATTACCTTTCCTATCCAGACAAATTATCATTTGGTTCTCAAGCAAGTTTTAGTTTGGACTCTGTGAAATCTCTTCAATCTACCTTTCTCTCCAAGTACCAGTCACAGCATTCAGGTTATGAAGTTTCCTGTTACATATGTGGGTAGGCTACACCATATTGAAAGAGGTATATAAATCTCTTAGAAACTTAGTGAAATTTCGTGTGGTTTACAGTAACATTGCAATGTTATAGTCACAAAATTCTGCAGGACACATGAATCTGAATGAACAGGTGCTATAAATAGAAACACAAACGGATTTAGCAGAGTTAGTTTATCATATATTTATTTATATATAGACTAGAACTGTTGTACACTCACAAATTTCTTCATACTGTTATGAAAAATCAACAATGCACTACAATCAGCAAAGCATTAACTTTGCCCTCAGAGTTTTGTGGTATTTCAATGTATTACCAAGAAAGATTCACTAAGTATTACTGAACATTTGTAAATGATTATTCAATTTTTGTCTCTTATTCTCATGTAAAAAAAGTTATATGTATTACAGGGAAAACAACTTAGACAGCCTAAAACCTAATGAGGCCGAAATTTTATAGTGTCTTATAGTGAAATAAATGGCACAATTACATTCTCTGAGAATACAGGTACTCAGTAGACTTGTATGCTTGGATGCTTTCCAGGAAACCAGTTCCTTTTTTATTATTATATTTACTTAAAATATAAAGATGAAATAACTCTTCAAAAAAATGAGCAATTTTGCATACCAAATGTGGAGTCTGTTTCACTACAAGTTCTTATACACACTTTTCAGTAGGAAATGCAAAATCTGTGAAAAAATACCTATAATGAGCTGCAACAGCATTAAATTCTTAGATCTCATTGAATCACAGAATACACAGAGTTGGAAGGGAGCCACAAGGATCATTGAGTTCCAACTCCTTGTTGGACACCATCCCCAAGAGATGGTGTCCAACAATTCTTTTAAAATGGCAGGCTAGTGCTCTGACCATTTCCCCTTAAATTTTTAAGCATTTATCTTAAAAAAAAATCATATTCATATCTAGGAAGCCTTTATCAAGTTCTTTCTGTAAGCATATTCATAGTATACAAGAAATACACGTGCCTTTTAAATGCATCTATTTGTGGTGTCACTTTACGTAAAATGCATTTGGAGATGTGCCAGAATCTGATAGTCTGGATAGGAGATTTAATTTATTTAAAGTTTACTGAGGTTTGATGAATACTAGTCTGTCCTAATGATGCTGTCTGGAAAAGAACAGGCTGGAGGAGATGACTTTTGGAGTGATTACCATATTCTGTAGTAATAAGTCTACATAAATGATAATTTTAAGGATCTTTAAAAGCTGATTGGATTATGTTCTGTGCCAGGGGGTGATGGATAAAGGAATCCATCCAGTTGATATATTGTACTACCTTTGCTTTGAACATTTAAAGAACTTTACCAACCAGATAAAAAAATAGAGAATCATAGGACTAATTATAAAATTTTAGGAAATCGTCTTTTTTCTTTTGTTTTTTACAATAATTGTTCTTGGTTTGTAAGAAGAAATTACTGCATATCTCCTCAAAATAATGTTGCAATGGATTTAATGTAACCATTATGAATAGCTTCTATAACTTCACATTTCATTTGAAGTTTAATAGTAAGGTGAGGGTTTTTTTTTGTGGAGATGAAAATTGTCTATACAAGTACTCCAGAAGCATTTATACAATCTGTTCTCAGTTATAGCATCTATAGCTGCTCAGATATGCTATTTATAGCTGAATACAGCCTTGCAACTTTTTAATATCAGGAATATTTGACCCCGGTAGACAATAGGTTAGAATGGGATCATGCGGGTGCTTCAATAACCTTTGTGGTATTTCAATGCTGTAGCTTGACCAATCTGTTATGTATTAGAATGGAAGAATGGTTGAAACCTAAGGAAAATGGCTTGACATTTAGACACTTTAATGTTTTCCATCAATGTTAATATCGCTATCAAACAGTCATCCCTGATGTAATTTAATAATGAGGTAATGCTTATTAATTACAAATGTTGTTTAATCTGTTCTAGCTACTAAAGGTTATGTGTTCTTGTATTATTTACCATGATTAATTCTAAATCTTCAGAGAAGCAAAACCTTTCAGATATTAAATGAACTTTAAATAAGATTTTAACCCTCATAGTCTTCTATGTCCCTGGAAATACTGTTCAAAGAATGCAAAAAAAGTATCCTACATGAAACATTCTGCATCTGTTGCTTTGAAATCTCTAAAACTCTATTTTAAAATCATGTAAAGATGAAAATGTTCAGTTCAAGTGTATAAAAAAGGCAACATATGATTAATTAAATGTATCTGGGAAAGAGAATTCATGCTGGGCAAGAATATGAGTCCTTTTCCAGCATGAATCTGTAAATTACTGCATGGTTTGGAGATGGCTTGAAAGCACTTTTTTAAAAAGTAATATAATTTGATAGTTAACATCTAGAGTGTTAAAATATATGCTTGTGTAATACAAGAAAAGCTTAAAAAGTGAAAAAGAAGGAATTCCTAGTAAAGGATATAATAGACTTTTTTTCCCTATAGATGATATCTAGAATAATATGTGGTGTGTATAATATTATTATTATGTTAAAACATAATGTAATATAAATGTATATCTATAGCAACTTGGAATGCAATGTGATTAAAATACAAGTGGTTCTAAAATACTGCAGTGTGACTTTTGACTTCAAAGCAGTATATGACATGCACAGACTATATAAACCAATGATCAATTTTCCTTTTTCTCCAATATTAGTCTCTTAGTATTGGAATTTTGAAATGTTCAGAGAAAGATTTAGGACAACCAAGACTAAACGTAAATACATTGTTCTGAAACTATTGCTTTAACTTGTAACTTTGTGAATGAAGAAATCTTACACCAGTAATTTCTAACATAATAACTCAAAATTTAAATCTATCTGCTGCTATGTATACAACAAAGTTCTTCCAAAATGGTTGTGACATACAATTCAAAACCAAGTCATGACTTAAATTAATACATTTGTCCTTATATAGAGCTAGCTAATTTTTTTGGGGGGGATATATTATTCTCTTAAGTTTCAGAAGCTCTCTCATAGAAAATAAGTAAACTACTCAAAAATCCTTTTTAATTGTCTCAATGTTCCTAAATCTTGAGGGAATATAATAAAAATATGGGTATAGGTCATGTCTGAACATTGAGCTTCTACTTATTTATATATAATAGATATATTTCCTGCTGTCTCTGCTGATTTCTAGAGCCTGCGCAAGGGTGTTACTCAGCTGTTGATGTGTAACTCAGAAGTTACACATTTACAGGTTTGGCTTTTATCAAAGGCTAATGCCAGTGTGAAAAGCAAGGTCTCTTGGTAGGCTTTTCAAGGTGTCTGCAGCATTTGCAGGTAGTGGCTCCAAATAGTGTTGATTAACAGCTTGCTACTACTGAAGAAAATCTTTTCAGGGGAATTGTAAAGTTAGAAAGCATCTGCTCATTTCATTAGCAGAATATTGACCCTGAAGCTGTATAGAAAATTTAATAACAACTTTAGCTGATGCTACATATTGTGGTTTTAGATTATATTTACAAAATCGACGTAAGTTCTCTTATCTCAGTATAAGCCTTTACTAAATCTGTTATCTACATTTATAGTAGCTTTTTAAAACTGATTTTGGTTTTTTTTCTAATATATTATTACTATGTGATACCATCTAATCTCTCAGGCACTGGCCTAATTCCAGTTAACTTCCTAAAGGTAAACATTGCAAGGATAGCATCTGACATTAAATTGGACTCATAAATGATCACAGAATGTATGGTGTAGCTCATGGCACATCAGAGCTTAGGAGTGTTCACATAGCACTTCAGAGCTTCAGGAAACCAGGATTTAGTGGAAAGAAATGCTGTGATTTTGTTTCAGATCGAACATCCTACAGTTTGACCTTGAAGGAAAATTATAGGTACATGACTGGACTAAAGGCAAAGAAAGTCTGTATCTAATGAGATCTCTCTAAATGTATTTATTTCAGGGTATCACTCAAGTAAATGTATTATTGCTTTCTATTTGGAGAGGTTATGTAGAGGACTACAACTTTTCATTTAACTTCCATTAGATTTTTTTTTAAGAAGCCTTGAGCCAAAAGGGCAAAAATTTTCCATCTAAGCTTTGAATGTTTTTGCGAATGGTACAAGCAAAGAAAAGGTTTCAAACACAAATATTTTTGTCCACTCACTGGATTTAAACTGACTATAATGTCAGCGAAAATTTGTAAGTGGGGAAATACGGAATGGAAGTTAACCATTCTTGAGATGGTCTAATAAGAACTGGAATTGTGCATCCAAATTCTACAGAAGTGCTTGAAAAATATTCTTGTCCTATTTTATAAGAATGACACGATGTCTCCAATTTATGGCCCTTTTAAAAAACTCTGTGTTCAGTATGGATTGTTTAGTGAGAAGTAAGAGAAGTCAGATTGTACTCTTGCCTTACATGGCTTTTCTGTTTAAGTTTGCAGTCTAACTGCATGCAATAAGCCACTCAAGGAAATCTTTTCTCAAAGATTTGTATGACCTTTGCTTTTGCGTGACCTCTTTATTGCTGGAACTAACTAAAAAGATATATTTGTTAATGAAATATAGGAGAAAACATGTGTTTTTTTTTTTCTGAAAGTAAAAATGTAAACCATATACTTGTTGAGTGTCCTTTTGACATGTTCACTCATCACTAGAATCTTTATCTGTAGATCCTTTTGTTTTAATATGGTTTCATTTAGGGTACAGATACACATGCAATTTAAATGCAGAAGTAATTATTAAGTAACCATTAATTAATAGGAAATTTGAAGGGATAGAACAGAGGTATCTATACTTGGGACTGACCTCAATGCAAAGGTTGTGCTCAAGTCCATGTCAGAATTATATACGCTTTAGTATCTTCTGGAGATTTCTTGTCTTATATTGATGGAAGATCTGTTGAAGTATGAGGGCTCACGTTTAGGTAGTCCCTACCTCTCTTTAAGGGAGTTTTGGATAAAGAGAAGCATTTACTTTTTATTTTCAATTCAGAGCACTATCTCACTGGCCAATCTAATCTGTGTTTGGTACTCTAGCCAGAGTTCATCTTGATAAATATATAATTGGTTTGTTTCCTGGAATGAATTGTGAATTTATCACTCAACACATTCTCTGACTAGGTTTGTTAAGCCATACTGCTTATCTCAGAAGGCAAGAGAAAAATATGTTTATTTTGTACTAAGAAGAATCCTTCACTGCTCAGAATTGCATTTTATTTGGATCTTTAACAATAGACATAATGAGAATCGGACTGTATCCTTTTTCTCCTTGGCAACTTAGATTCTGTAATTCTATTTCTGCAATTTAGCACTAGCAAGTCTGTTCTGGGCCTTTTGTTTATTTACTTCTTTTCTATCTAAGGGTATTTGAATATATCTCAATCAGTGGTACCTCTGGGCTTTACAGTCTAACTGCTTTCTTAAAACAATACCTTTAAATACATATTCCAGCTGTCTGAAATAGTCCTTTTTTATTGAGGAGGAGCATACTAAATTTGTTAGCTGACAACATATTCTCTGTCTTCCCTGTATTTAAAATTTGCCTTATTTTCCAGTTTAAAATTATTTGTAGATATTAATTGGCATCTTATTGCCTCTTACAGACTCTAATAGTTATTAATTTTGCACTGCATATCCAGATTTTACATACTGCTGTGCTTTGTTCTCCTTCATTTACTGTTCCTCAAACAGCTTTCAATCTATGAACCAGTTTTAATGTATGAGGTAATTACAATTAATTTTCATGTAATATTTCTTATGATGCATGTATCATTCTTATTAAAGGGTATATTTTATCTGCCTTCCCTAATTTCCACTTTTATCTGAGCCCAGATCAAGCAAGTTGTGGAAGATTTGCTGCTTATTAATCTGTACTCTGCATCAATCATGAAAATATATTAAGTCTTAATAGATTGTTGGCTTTTCTTTATATGTATGTCTCAGTGCAAATTAAAAGTCTTTAAGAGGATAATGAGTCTTGGGGTTGCAATTTTAACTCGAAAATTCTGTACTGATTTTTTTTTTAATCTTTGAAAACTGACTATATCAAAATTGAAATGAATAATTCTAACAGGCATAGGAAATTCATTATCTCATTAATAACTTTTAATGCTACTAGATGCATGTGAAACATAAATTTTTTGTTTATTCTTCTGGCTATTTTTCCAACCTATGAGTGATATGTATCATTTGGCACAGTAAAAGTAATGAGACTTATTCCAGAACTTACATATTTTCATTTTTGTGCGTTCTATTTTTAGCTCATGAAAATTACTTTTTTCTGAAACTATTTATTACATAGTAAATATTCAATCTGTATGAGTAGCCAAAGGAAATACTTAAGTACTTAGATATTTTGATTGATGTTCCTCTACCAGAAATAGGAGCTTCTTGATACAGGCATCTGAACTGTATACCTTTGCCTCTCTTAATAATCAGTAAAGAGAAAGGAACACTTTCACTATACAGATCATCTCCTCATGTAAACTCTTTCAACAGATCAAAGAAATGACTCTCTGAGAGGTGTTTATTTCTCTCTGCTGATTTTAATAAGCAAACTGAATCTAGCGTTGAGAGGTGTTTAAAACTGACAGAGGTGAACATTATTGTTGGATTCTAGACTCAGAGGAGCAATGGAAAAATTCTTAACTGGTAACAAATGAGTTACAGTTCTGTGAGTTTTCTCATAGGGAAAAAAAAACCTAAACTAAACCCAAAAAACATTCTTTAAGTTCTTAGTGTTCAACGACAAGCTAGCATCCTTGCGTTAATGAAAATCTTGAACAGCATCAGACTCAGTATTGATCCCTGGGGTATGCTTCAAATTACTGACCTTGAATTAGACATTGTGCCACATTCTGGCTCTGGTCATGTAGACAGTTTTCATTCCACCTTAGGGTCTGCTCATCTACCCCATATTTCAACTTTTCCATGAGGACCTCATGAATGAAAGTGTCAAAAGATTTAAGTAATTAGACGATATCCACTGCATCTCCCTGCATCTACTAAGCCAGGCCATTTCATCACAGAAATTTATCACATTGTTCAAGCATGAATTCCCCTTGACGAATCCATGCTGACTGCTCCCAGTCACCTTCCTGTCCTTTGTGATCCCAGAAACATGTTCCAGGTTAGCCCTTTCATTACCTTTATGAGAGTCAAAGTGCAGCTAACTGATCTGTAGGTTCTTGATTCTTCTTTCTTGTCCTCTTTAAGACAAGAGTGACATCTTTTCTGTCCATCCCTTGGACACCTCTTCCACTAAGCATGACCATTCAAATATTACTGAAAGTAGCATTGAAATTGCATCAGTACTTGTGAGTGTATCTCATAAGAACCCAAGCACTTGTCTGTGTCCTGTTTGCCTAAATATACTTGGACTTGATCCTTTTCCACCAAGGGTAGTACAAACCTGATAAATTAGAGACATGGAAACTGTTCCACACAAATGGACACTTTCTTTGAAAACATTTTGTTCAGGAGGATTCTGTAACTGTCATTCTGTGATTTATACTTGTGCTGCTCTCTCTTTATGTATTCATTTTACCATGCCTTTTATCAAATAGTGTGACCAGGAGTACATGTATTGTTTAAATTATATGTGTATCATGCAATTTTGCATGACTATGTGTTCCATTCTGTTCTTAATTAATTTTCTAATAATTTCAAAGTGTATCTATTATATTTTTTATGTAAATTGAAAATGGAAGAGAAATTTTGACCAGAAAACATAACTTTTTTAAATGCAAGAGGATCTACTTGTTAGAGCTGTCTCAACATTCACTTTTTTAAAAAATGCTTCATTAAACAGATAAAATCATCCTTTCACATTATGGGGAACAGCAATATTGTCTAAGAATTTAATAAGAGTAAGCACAACAGCTGGAGACTCATTTTACCAGCAAAGAAATAAAATTTTTGTATAATAGAGAGTGTATAAGAAAATTGAGATTTGTAAGATTTGACTCCAGATGAGTATCACATTTGTTCCCACCAATCTCTTCTACACTTCATTTATACATTTTTACTAAAATTTGGTAGGCTGGGGGGTTTATCACTTTCTTGGAGTAGTCCAAGGCTTTATTTCATCATCTTTTGTTACACTCCCAATGTCATCTGGAGAGGAAGATTTCTGAAGAGTGAGCAGAGCAGCTGTTGCCTAGTAGGAAGGAAAATCAATGACCTGACACTTGGCAGCTGCAAATTTGTATACAGTTTAATAGCTGAAAGGCAGAGTACAAGAAAACAGAAGGCTGTTCACCTCCTGGGTCCAGCCTACCTAGGTTTCATAAATTACTGTGGTTTAATCAAAAAGCAGTTCTTAGCATTCTTACAGTACTACGAAAAATTTTAAAATGGGTCTTTTTTCTCCTTGGTCTGGTCACAAACTCTAGATTTTTAATATTCATGAATTCTGCCATGAATGTCAGATATATAAACAGAATGCAAATATAGATATACATATATATTTTTGGGGTTGTTTTCATTGGAAAAAAATAATTAATTTTAAAAAATTAAGACCTTGAAAAAATGACTAAACTAATATTTAGTAATTATTGAAAAAGAAATCTTGCAGGAAACTTTGATGAAACAATGATAGCTACTATGATTTCAACAAAGCTGAAGAGAGGACTAATTGCTAGAGTAGAAAATGCTTTAAAAAATATCACTGAACAAACATTTTCATTTTTACAAAGCATACTGCTTCTAGTTGTTAACAAATTATGTGTTCACACTTGGATAAAATTCCTTTTGTTTCCCTGGGTAGATAAACAACAAAACAGAACCTAAATGGGAAGAAAAACTTAATTACTCCATCCTGTAACTTTGCCTGACATGAGTAGGTGGTAAACTTTAATAACTGCCAAAAATATGTTAATTAAAGTCTCATACCATTGTAGGAAAATGCAGGGGATCTACTCAAATGAAAGCATAATTGCATTTCTATTAAATAACAATAAAATTGGAGGTGTTGAGGTCAAAAAATATTAAAACTGTAAGGAGTGGTGCCTTGGTTGTTGTCACAATTTTTCTCTTAATCACAGAATCACAGAATGCATGAGGTTAAAAAGGACTGTAGTGGGTCATTTGGTCCAAAATCTCTGCTCAAGCAGGGTCATCCTAGAGCACATGGCAGGGGATTGAACTCATATGGTTCTTGAATATCTGCAGTGAAGAAGACTCCATAACCTCTCTGGTCAATCTGCTCCAGTGTGTGGTTGCCCTCCCAGTGAAGAAGTTCTTCCTCAGGTTCAAATGGAAGTCCTGTGCATTAGTTTCTGCTGTTATAAAACTGTCTTGAAATCTGGGGCCTTTCACAGAGGGGGATGAATTTCTGAAAAAGGATCATAAAGTATTGTGTCATATTAAACTCGGGGAATCCTTTAATTCATGGTAAATCCTACTACATTGTAGTTATATTATTTTTTTCTCAAGATTGACTAGTATGGTATCTACCAATGACCTAAATAAGCTCAGGAATAGAAAATGGTTATGAGTACTATTACCTTTCCTTTTTTCTTAGCCATTGTATCAGTACATTAGGATTGTGGCTGACTTTTGAAAGTTCTTATTTTTTTTATTTATTATTTAAAAATTATAAAATTTTTAATGTTATCATTTTTATGTTTGTGACTCACTTGCAAAATGAAACGGGAAGGATCTGTCAATGACAACAATCTTACATCTTCTTGTAGGAGGATAGAATATAAGTAAATAAAGGTAGTATAGAAAGAAATCTTACCCCCTCAGGAGTTGCACCTGGGTTAATTATTAAAGATTAGGAGCAGGCCTGACTTCAACAGGCGATACCTGTAGCCAATCAGAAGAGTGTTATAAAAGAGTGGATTGGTTGGCTACTGCAAGGATGAGTCACTGCTTGGAGGAGTTGTGTATGAGAAACATCAAGGGGGTATGAAACTCTTGCACTAAGGAGAAAGCAATATGGAACCTTTGCAATATATGACAACATCTTCTAACTATCCATTTAGCAGTTTTCTCTTCTGTTGATGAAAGTTATAATTAATAGCTTCAGATGAGTGTACATTGAGCTAGTATTTTTCTGTAAGAGCATTGTAGTATCCTAAGGGGAACAGGTTTTGATAAAATGCAAGAGAAACTTAGAAGACTTATAACTTTTCAAATTAACTTGACAGAACCTAATTGCAAGCAAAGGTTGCTACAGAGACTTCCTGCAAGTAGTTCTAAATGGTGTTGTATAAATGAAGGAAGAGGAAACTACATTCATGTACTGAAGTGATGACAGCTATGTAACTACCTAGAGAGATGAGAGATAGAAGAATCATTCTTCTCTGTCATGAAGTAATCACCTGCTTTGCAGCAGGCACAGTCAAAATAGCAACATCACTTTCACTCAATGCAAATTCTCCCCTGAGTTCTGCCTATACTTTAGCATTTGCACATCCTTATTTGGGAGCGTTTTGTCGTTCTCATTTCTCATGTACTGAATTTTCAATACATCGCTCTTACTTTCTCATTTGCTGCAAACTTTTTATCATGATGTTCAGACATTAAGAAGGTCAATATATTGCTGCTCTTATACGTCTCAACCAGTCACTTTCTGGGGATGTTTTAGTTGTTCATCATTTATACTTAGCTGTGATATTTATATCACATATCTGCCAAATTTATATGTGCTGAAAACTTTGACATTTTTCTGCTGAAATAGGAAGTCACTTAGATTTTTTCTACAGGTAAATAGAAATGCCACACTTTTTAACTGTTGATGTATACATGTTTATTCTCCTACCTGAAGCTTCAACTTCAGTAAAAGAATATTATACAGCACTCTCTTCTTCCATGGAAAAGAAACTTTCACAACCCTTAAAAAGTCTTAAGATTCTAAAACACATCATTCAAACACAGAGGCTTCAATTACGTAAAGCAAAGAATAATTTAGAGAATAATTTGGAACATATGATGTCAACAATTTTCTCCCTGATACTTTTATTCTTCTTCACTTTTCAAATCCATGATTCCTCATACGCATTTCACAAGCTGTCCCACCTGTTTTCATTACTTTTCAGACAAATCTAAACAGAAAAAAGGATACAGTATGTATTTGAAAATATTGCATTGGAAAATCATGTGAGTAGCATACAAAAGTACTTCCATTCAGATGTACAGAACAATAGGTTTTTAGGCTTGTCAGGCATCATCTGCTTTACAGGGATATTTTGACTGCTACAATGCCCAGAAAGAGCTTTATAATGAGGCAGGCTTCCAAAATCACAATTTTCTGAAAAAGAGTGAAATACTATTGACTTTTCACCTTTAACGCATTGAGTTCAGATTCCCTGGTTGTGGCAGCAGGGGCTTCAGGAACCTCTATGAGGATTGGTCAGGGCTGCCCCATGGTGGAAATAGCTGGTTCCACTGGCACAAAACAACCCATCTCAGGGCATGTCTAAGGCCCACAGCCAAAGGGGAGGGACCTTGGGGAAAGTGTCTTTGGGAAACCATATTTTAAAAACCTTTTAAAAATACTGCATGACAGCTTCAAAAGGAAAAGTGAGGAATGTGTGCATTTCACAAATGCGCTGTTTCACATAGCACTGCAGACAGCAAGGTGAGAGAAAAAGGAGGGAAGGAGATGTCCCTGCAGCCTGTTAATGGGACCACACCAGAACAGATATGCTGTAGCCTGTCAAGAACAGGGAATGGGAAAAGTATGAGGAGAAAGGAGTGGCAGAGAGGAGCTTTTAAGGACTGACCTCATCTCCACATTAACCAGTGCTGTTGGTGTGGTGGAAGGTGTAGGGAGAATTGTAAGGGGGCACAGTATTCCCCAATGAGTTGCAGCTGTGTTAACACCTGTAAGTAATTAAGAGCAAGGGACATAAAAGGGTGGAGTCAGCCAAAGAGTCAGAAGACTGCAAGAAGCAGAAGAAGGCTGCTGCAAAGACCAGGAACCCCAGGAGAGAAAAGAAGAATCCCAGGACCCCAGGAGAGGGTGAGGACCAGGAGAGTCCCTGGAGAAGACGGTGAGTTCCCCTGGAAGGGATGAATAATATCAGAAGAAGATTGACCCCCAGGAGGGTAGACCCCAGGAGAGGGTTGGAGAAGCTTTGGACATGCCAGGGCTCTGTGGCAGTCTGGCAGCAATATCCTTCATTGGATCGCTGCTGGATTAGCTGCAGATGCTTCTGGCTGGGTGCTTTGGGAAAAGCCCCTGGAGGGGATGGACTCTGTTGTCGTAATGTTTACTGTAATGTATTAGTGTTTATTATAATATATTACTGTATATGTATAAGTATTGTTGTAAACATGACTAATACAACAGAAGGTAGAAGAGTCAGGAGTGAAAGAGTGAAGTGGAGCCTGGAAGAAATTAGGGAAAGAGGTTGGCAGGATGGTGTGTTTTTGTTTGTGCTTCTCACTGTCCATGTAAATTGGCAATAAATTACAATAATTTTCCCAAAGTCAAGTCTGGTTTGCCTCTGATGGCAAGTGGCAAGCAATCTCCCTGCCTTTATTTTGACTCAAATCAGATACATTCCTCTAGGTACCTGTTGTCATCTGAGCTTTACTAGGATGACTGAGACATCTCACAGGACTAAAGATAGGGCAGAGGAAATATAGAAGGCCCACATTGTTTTGGACCAGCTCCTAGAAACCAAGGATGTATTTGAGCAACTTAAATGGGAATCCTTGATTCACCTAAATTCAGTGAAGCTCACAAGCTGACACCTACATTAAGATGTTTACAGTTCTGGGCAAAGCTGGAGTCACAGTAAATCCCTTTTCTCAAGCTTTCTCCTGGAATTAGAGGTAGAATGCTAAAACTTCAGGTCTCATTTTAATCTTGGCACTAACAAAAATTGAAATGAAAAAATCAGAAATATAAACTGTATCATTTTAGTAGTGAATCAATAGACAGTGAAGATGGAATATTACCAGTGATATTTTTCTGAAGCTATGCTAATTTCTTAAAATGTCTTACTGACATTTAGGATGCAACACATTTTTTTGAACTTCGGAAATATCATAGATGTATGAACCTCAAATAGATACCCAAGGCTCATTTTATAGTTAATGAAGAGAAAGAATCACTTATGAGGTGTCATCTATTTTATTCTCACATAGACATTTAACATGGTGGATATATCATAACTAAATATGCCTATTTCTCTTCAGCAGCTCTCACAGAAGCCTAAAGATATCACCTAAGGTGTACACATTTACATAATAGATTACTGAAGTTAGATGGGAGGAATTTCCCTCCACCATTGTTGTGGATTGATGGTAGCGTGCATAACTTAATCTCTAGCTGCTGCATCAGATGCCAGTGCCTTCATTTTTCATTCTAATAATTCTAAAGAGAAAGCCTATGAAATGTAACATTCACGTTATGGGTTATTACTGCTCCAGCAGAAATGCAGTTCTCTATACACATTGATATTGAGAGAATAGAGAAGTAAACAGAGTAATGACATACAGATGTTAAACAAAAATTATTATTAAACTTCTACCAAATAGAAAAAGATACACAATTGGATGTCTCAATTTAAAAATTGCTATAATTTATAGCGCATTCACAGGCAAAGGCTGATGCCATGAGTAAAATAATGAATATAAGAAGAAGGTTTTTCTGAGATCAGTTACATTACTAATGTTGATCCATAGTTAAATGCATATTCATTCAGCTATAACAAGAAATGCTAGGTTTTGACATTTTAAAATCAATAATTTAGAACTTTTATAATTTAGAGTAATTTAGAAATTTTAAAGGATGAAATGGTCTTTCACAAATTTAAACCAGTGTCTTGCAATTTATTTTGCCATGCTCAATTGAAGTTAAAAGAATAAAAGGCATTGTAAATAAAACCAGACTTATATAGCAAAATTAGTCATCTCGATGACTATAAATTTTCTTTTCATGTAATGCAATACCTACTAAACTGCACAAATGAGTTCAAGATATTTTAACATCTGGAGAAGAGTTAAATTTACCTGCATAGTTTTTTTTCTGGAGAATACAATGGTTTAATACAATACAATTGGTTGAATACAATATACATATTGTTGAATAATTCAACAATTATTGTTGAACAGAACAATTACAATGTTAATTCCAAGAGTTATGGACAAATTTCAGCTGTCAAATGTTAATTAAATCATTTCAGAAATGCAACTTAAGACTAGATAGCCAGAAATTACTTCAGAATACTGAATTTTTTTCAACAGGCATATCAATTAATTGTGGTTATTTTCTTAGAAGACTAAACCTATAGAGTGTTATAGTTTAAAGTTCAAGTTATTCTAATTTTTGCATTAAACATTATAATTGATAGTGCTTATAACCATCATTCAGACTATTAATTTTTCTTGGAATATTTTCACAAGTTTTAGTGATACTTGGAAGTGTGAATATGAATGGCTGCACTTCAAGTACTGCAGTTGCTATTCACTCTGAAAAAGAAAAAATAGGAACATTCTTGTGACTTTAGAAGTTCCATAAAACAGGGAGATAAATATTGTTTTATACATGGAACATGATGTCCTTTTCTATGTTGAGTATATTTTAGTCGCTAAAAGTATTGTCAAATCAGAAAATATGTTCTGAAACTGTGCATCTGCAAAATGCCTAATTTGTTTGATTTAATGAAGTCTCAAAGTTTTGCATCTAATTTAGTGCTCCCTCACTGAAGAGTAGGAATGTGAAGAAGTTTGTCTTCTTCAAGACAAAAAAAAGAACCTATGTTCTTTATTTTCTAAGTACATAATGGAGGCATTCAGGTAGTCCTGAAAGTTCTAGCTGACACAATATAGGTAACCATTGGAAAATGTTTCCCATTCCTTGCCTTGTCATTCCTTTGGTAATGGCACATTCTCAAAAGCTAAGTGTCCAATGAGGCAAGAATGCCAGACCTTGAGACAGCTGCTCAAATATACAAGGTTATGAGTTTTAGGTTCTCTTGAGCCCGATGGGAACAATTTGCTTTTGAAAGGGAATTAAAGTATGCTACCAACACACAGTTGTATTCTGGGAATTTTTGGGGGTTACAAGAGCAGGAGGCTCTTCTTGGCTTAACTCTGGATAAATTTTCAGAATGGTCTATGCAGACTTGAATGCTCTGCAGAATGTGCTAAAATAATTGAGCACATGCTGTGTGCTCTGTTCCATAAAATTTTTAGAGCTTTGTTAAGCAGACTTGAGTTGGTCCTTTTTCCTCCTGATTCCTGCTACTACAGATGAACTAAAGCAGTTCAGAAATACTAATGTTCCCCTTGTTCAGAATAGACCAAAATTATAATAACTACACCAAAAAATTTGGCTGAATGAAAAAATTTGAAGAAATTGAAGAGTCAGATTACTTAATCAATTTATAGCAAGTTTAATCTAAACTTTCTCTCTGGCTTATGAGAATCAGTCCTTGTTCTATGAGAGCAAATATTACTTTGTAAAACCAGATATGATTGTAATGATGGTGAATTGACATATTCTTGATGCCATGAAGTATAAAATTCTACTTTTTCTCTGTAATAGCTATACATTTTCTTTTATCAGGTATATTTCTGGAAAATTGAACTAATATGTAGCTTAACAAGCATTAGAGATGATTTGAAAGGGAGGTGAGGGATATCAGACCAACAGTCAGATGTGGAGGAACAGGACAAAGACTTCTGCATTTTGCCAGTAAGAAAACAAGCATATTCTGCTTTCTTATATGACAAAATCTTCATTTTACATTTTCCTGTTGGAAGTATTTCCCACCACTCAGTGTTACATTTTCTTTCTCCTATGCATTCACAAGTATGTGAGGTACAAGCATCTAAAACTCAGTGACTGTGGAACTTGTGAAGATTATCAATTAGTCTCGTCAGAAGTGTGCTCATGATTTGGGACAGATGACTCCTAAATCATTCATTGCATGCCATTGCTCATTGTAAATCTAATGGACTAGTAACTTACAGCCCACTCTTGTTAAGATATTAATGATAAAATCCAATTTAAAATAAAAAAGGATTAAATACTATGATTTTCAAATTGCATGAATAATGACAGTATATTAGTATATTAATGGACTTTGAATCAAATGGTGTAAATGTGTGACAGTAAATTGCCTGCCTCCTAGAATGCAGCCTCCTTGTCTTCCTTGCCAATTGTCCCAGCCTTCACACTTTCTGTCACCTGGCTGATGACAGGAGACATTTTACTCCTTGGCTTGGAATTGTCTGATTAATCTTTGCATACTGCTGGCTGCTGAGGCAGCTGCAGGTTTTCACACCCTCTGTATAAAAATATACTGCAGAATATCAATCAGATAACTCTATTAAAATAATAAAGCTACTAGAAAGTGTCCAAAGATGGTGAGGAGTTTATAAGAGAAGGCCTAGGAAAAGTGCCTGAGGTCACTTGGTTTATTCACCCTGGAGAAGAGAAGACTGAGGGAAGACCTCATTGTAGTCTTCAACTTTGACATGGGGGGAAGAGGAGGGGCAGACACTGATCTCTTCTCTCTGATTATCAGTGACAGGACCCAAGGGAATGGCCTGATGTTGTGTCAGGGGAGTTTTAGGTTGGGTATCATGAAAAGGTTCTTCACCCAGAGGGTGGCTGGGCACTGAGACAGGCTCCCCAGAGAATTTATCACAGCATCAAGTCTGACAGAGATCAGGAAGCATTTGGACAGTGCTCTCAGGCCCATGGTGTGACTCTTGGGGATGGTGATGTGCAGGGCCAGAAGTTGGACTCCATGATCTTTGTGGGTTCTTTCCAACTCTGCTTACTCTGTGATTCTATTATAACAAGGAGTCCACAAATTTATATATATATATCTATATACATATGTATACATACACATATATTTATATATATATACACATATATTTGCATTTTATATCCATAGATATGTGTAACTAATAAGTTTGCAAGAGAAAAATACACACATGTACACAAATACTGTGTTCATCTTATACATCTAATACATGTACTTCATGTATGAACAGCAACTCAAGACTCTTTTCTTTGGTGGCTAAATAAGAGGAGTTTGAACAAAAGGTTGATTCCTCAAGAGTAAGGGAAACAGCATTATATCTTCCTCCTTTCCTATTAATTCCCCACTCCAGCCTCCCTTAGCTTTCTTTTTAATTTTTTTTTTTGGTGGGGAACTGCAAGTCTGACTGAACATCAGCAGTCTTTTTCTCCTGTTTTTTTCTGATACGATATTTCCATCTATTTTCAGGAGAAAGGCAAACCAAATCCTCTCATATTGTATGAAGGACAGCACGAGATGATTATAAATGGGTATAAAGTTAAAGGAAATATAATGTTAATGGCTTACACCAGTGTCAATATATTTTAGAAGGTTTCAGAAAAAACTAAACTGATATATTTCTATTACTTTTTTATATTTATTGTTGTCTTCCTTTTAAGTAGTGATATATATGTAAGATTGTTGTTGTTGCAGTCATTACCACAATTTTTAAAATTATTTTTACATAGCTTTGATCAGCCTTAATGATAATTTAATTCTAAATCATCACATTGGGATAGACAGAAACAAACCAGAAGTAAACTTCCTGGATTGTCTTTTCCAGGTTATTTTCATAATAAAACAATCTAATATATGCTCCAAACACTATGCAAGCACATTATGTGGGCATGGCCGTGAGATTTATTTCAGAACAGCAGTTCTCATCCAAACTGAAGTATTAGCATAAAGTAAATCATTCTAATCACCCTAAAGGAAAGCATCCTAGCTTTTACTCGCTGAAAGACAGTTCATGTCTATTTTCGATGCATCTTTTTAACTAACTGCAGATTTCAGTCCCTGATTTTACAACATGACAGTTTAGAAGTATGGAATCAAGAGGGCAATACTTACCTGATGATTCACATTTTCCTAAAGGCTGTTTAGCAACAATCAGAAGAAACTTTTTTTGGCTTGGAAATGAAACAGGTAACAGTGATTTGTTGGTGAAATAAGCACTGATGACCTCATAAGAAATCTGAAGATCTTATTGAGTTTCATTTTGTATTGCACCTTTTTCATAACAGTTTTCAAGAACCAGGTTTATTAAATTAAAACTCAAGGGATGTAAAACTATTCCAAATTAAGCCGGTGATAGGTTTTAAAAGTCTATGGAGGCTTGAGGTTTTATTTTTTGTATGTGCAAGTAATCAAACAGGACTTCATATTGTTTCTAACTCAGAATTAAAAGCATTATTGAAAAGATAAACACTTACCCCCATGAACTCGAGAAGTGCTAAAAATTTAAACTCCATAGATATCTTTCTGCCTTCAGGCTATAAAAACCAGGACATCCTGTTATTATAACCATATCTTATATGAGGAACCTGCAGTTAAAAAAAAAAGGATTTCACATCTCAAAATTGCACAATGAAATTGAAAATACAATGAGAGAAAACTCATGGGAACTCCCACCATTCTGGTCAAATGTACTGTTTGTTCCCAGTCTCCTGTTAATATATTAATAAAACTTTGAAACAAGATACATAAAGGGAGGACATATTTTCAGAGGTGCTAGAGATGCTTAATAGGTTTTCATAACCAACACCACATGAAACTGGTAGAAAAAGTTTCCAAATTGTGAAACACGTCCACTACAAAAATATTGCAACTTTGCTTCAAATTTTTGAAAGAGAACTCTGAACTGAAAAGAGAATCTCTGAAGACATCACCTTTCTTAACGAATAGTATGAATTTTTAAATATAAAATATAAAAACTGCAGTATTTTCCTAAACTGAAAAATAAAATATATCCTTCAAATTCAATTCTAGATAATTTAAGGGATGAAAAGTAGGACCCCACCCCCCTCCCCATATTTGAATTTAAAAATTATTCACTTTTTTTTTCTTTGATATCCTTCAATACTCAGGAAGTGGGTTTGGAAAAGCATTCAGTGTCTTTCACTGATGGAGTTCTTGCAATATTAGGGTCATCACACAACTTCATTAATTCATGCAGTTTACAGTCTTAAGTTGAGGCAAGTTTGGGATTTTTTTTCTTAAGTTTCTTGAGTATATGCCTGCATGTTTTATACTAGAGATCTCCAGATATTTTTAGACTAGCTTGGTATCCTTCTGAAAGTCTCACTGCATTGAGTCACACTGACATAATTTTAGGGAAATATTTAGATCATTCAGTTGAGTATGTGGTATATATTTGGAGATTAAATCCATTCATTATCTTCTCAGGTCCAAATCTTCTTTTATTCAGGTCTTTTTTGTGAAACAGAAGCACATATCTACAATGACACCTGACAGAAACTTGACATGAAATTAGAAACACTAGATGGAGCAGCTTCATCTGAGAGCATCTAGCCTACTGGAGACTTAGAGCTTGGTGTTTGACTATATATATTGCCATGCTGTGAAGGATTCCGAATCTTTGTTCCACACCTGCTGGGTGGTATCATTATAGCGCAAGAGTTCTATTGTCATTACATTGCAAGGATTCCATATTGCTAGAGTTTTGTACCTCCTTGATGTTCCTGGTAGGCAGCTCCTCTAAGCACCGACTCTTCCTTGTCCTCACAAGAGCCAACTGACTCCAGTTCCCTCAACCAACCAATCCGCTCTTTAATAACACTCTTCTGATTGGCTACAGGTGTGGCCTGTTAAAATCAGGCCTGCTCCTAATCCTTAATAATTGGCTCAGCTGTGACTATTTAGGGGGTAAGATTACTTTCTATACTACCTTTATTTACTTATGTTCTATCCCCCTACAACTGGGTAAATAATGTTGAGCATAGACCACTGTATAAAAGTCAGCTGGTGATGGCAGTGCCAGCAGGTGTGCGCTGTAAAGTGACTGTGACTGCTTTGTGTCTTGCTGATCTCAGGGCTGTCACTGGATGTTAGGAAAGCTCTGAACACAGGAGAGATAGGTTCCCCTGTGCACCTCGGCAATACTTTGTGTTGTTTCTACATGGCTCTGATACTTCAGCAAGAGCTTAGTTTCTATCAGTTCGGTTTGGAGCACCAACATAAATACCTAGGTTCAGGTGTCATGAGATCTGTGCTTTTTGAAAAGGAGCTATCAGTCAATATAAAATTCTCTTGAGGTTAGCCTGAACTTGTGAGCAGGGTGGCGTGGTCGTTGTTTTGAAATCAAGAACATTAATAATGTCTAAACCTCGTGTGATGGAAAATTTTGATGGTTTAAATCTATCAATTTATGAATTTATGGTTTGTTTCCCGTTCTGTGACATAGGTGACTCTAGGAATTACTTTCTAACAGTTTTCTGAAATTCTATGCTTAAATGTGTATAAAATGGTTTAGGTATACATAGAAGGTCTTTACAAATTCTGACAGGTAAAGGCAACTACAGATACACCTAAAATTAAATAAAAGAGTAATGATAAGTTAAATACTTCTGACCCAAGAAAACCAGTCTTCTTCTAATTAATTCCTATATGTGTGAATGAGTATATATATAAGGTATTATGATATTTCATGCTTATTTCTTATTATACCATCATTTTTTTAATAATAAAATTAATAATTTATTAGTATAGGTATTATTTCTTATTATTGCACATTGTCACCCTCTCTAGCAGACTAAAGTAAATTATCACCACAGATATGGGCAGTTTTCTATTACTTGACCTCCCTGATGGGGAATGGTTTTGGATGTATTTGATTTACTCTTCCAGGAAAAATTTACATTTATCCACTATCTTTCTATTTTGGGCAACCCAGATGTTTAGTCCTTCTTCAAAGTCCTTCTGATGGCAAGAAGGACATTTATTCTCTTTTTCTTTTGCCATAGAATGTTGACATGTATATAACTAGAATGGATAGTAATTAGAACAGATATTAACTGTTAAAACTCTCTTAAAATTGTATTCCTGCTTAATATCAGAAGTCTTCTTTTAAACTATTTTAGTACTTCTTTATTGATCTGTTATGAATAGATCTGACTAGATCTGACTGCAGGAAGATTTGGAAGAATTTTGTCCTTTACAATAAAGTCAGCCCATAAAACTTTTTGTGACCCACAATGTCCCTTTGCTGTGTTCTGTGAAATTTCAGTGGGAAGCTGGAAGGCTTTTGTATTACCTCCTTGAGTGGTAATACAAAACTGGCCTCAAATAGTAATGCAAATTCAGTTCAGAGCTTTCTGCTGCTATTACTTGGACTTTGTGGTCCTAATATTTCTGAGCTGATGTAATATAAAAATGCCATAAACAGTGGATGTACTTGAACACAGGTAGTGCTTAATATCAGGAGGAAGTGCAAGAAACAAAAGGATTAACGTTCTAAGGCACAGAAGTTTAATTTTTGAAATTAAAAAAAAACAGTGAGAAGAAAGATTTTGTCTATTTCTTTTGTTAAAGAAAATGAAAATAGGAGATTAAAACTTTTCACAGTAACATATTTTACATGGATGTGTGATGTAGAACTCATAACCTCAAACAGTAAATTTTCCCACCATGTTAATAGGTCAAGGATGTTAATGTTCAAGTGCAGAATTTTTTCCTGATATTTTATGTGGCATCCAACACATTTTAGATCTCTGCATTATACAAGTCTTTGTTGATATCCCCTATTTTTAGATAAAACTGATAGAAATTTGATGTATAAGGTAACACACATCACATTTTCAAACATGTTGACTTATTTCTTTATTAACCTTCTATGGAATTCAGTTTTTGAGATATTTATAACTGTTTCTCAATTAAATGTGCTTTTGATATACAATGAGATTTATATTTTAGTGGAATATTCAATGTCACATCCAGGGGTGGAGAATACAGATGCCAGTTTCACAGCCCACCACTCAAATCACCAGACCACACTTTTAATATTTTTGTTAGACAAATGGCCACAAAGTTTATTAGATGGCAACAGAGTGCTATGATGTTCAATTTATTTTGGTATAGATTTCCTACTATAATTACTAAATTATCTAGTAATTATATTCCAATTTTTTAGAATTAAATAAATATTACTGTAACTACAGTGAATAGGTTTTCACTTTAATAACAAAATCATGTTTGCATTTCATAGAGAAATCTGCATATGTGTTTTTCACACTGGTAAGACCATAATTTATCAGTGCTTAATCTTTTCAGATATTTCTCTGTGCCCAGTTTGTTCTGTTCAAATTGTGGCTTAAAAACTAAGTTTTCTTTGAGCCCGAACATTTTCTTTTATTTTTATTGAGGTTAAATACTTTATTTGAATTCTGAATGACGAACTGCATTTTTTTAATCTAACTTTTTACATTAGAAGAAAAGACATTCATTGCTTATAAATTCTTAAGTTATTAGGGCAAATATTTCAATAAAAACTTCCAGCTTAAGGCTGAAACAATGAGGATAGTTCAATATGTTAATTTGTGGTCTGAAAACCAGATTGAAAGTGACTTCATTACATTGCTTCTGAAAATTTCATGGAAGAATTTAATCTGTTGGTGAATGGGTTCATTAGATCTGGACATTAACTGTTGTTAAATAAAATAAAATTAGAAGGTAGTATCTAATATATAATGAATCCACACATTTTATGTCTTCAAATGCAAATGTACTTTGAATGCTTAATAAACAGCTGGAACATGTAACTCACAGTGAGTTTGTAGTTTGTGCTAGAAGATCATACAGTTCTGCTGTAATTTCACTGGTTTTTTGAGATAATTCAATTTATAAAGCAGTAAGTATTTTATGGCTATCTAAAATAATTTCTACTGATAATGATAATCAACTACTAAGAGCTAAAAATATCAGTAAAACCAGAGTCAGCAAAGTCACTATGCCACACTGCCAGGATGGTGGCAGTGGAGCAGCGTGCCCAGGGAAGTGGTTGTGCCACCACCCCTGGAGGTATTTAGATATGTAGATGTGGTGCGTAGGGTCATGGTTTAGTGGTGGGCTCGGCAATGTTAGGTTAACTGTTCAATGACATTAAGGATCTTTACCTACTACGTTATTCTATGATTCTAGGACACACATTCTACAAGAAATGCCATCTCGTTGGTTCTGAAGCCAGCCATGCTTCTCCTTTTACTGTTAATCTCTCCACAGAATATTTTTCGCTTTTTACTGCAATGCTTTTCTCTATGGTGATTATAGAATTATAGAATGCTTTGGGTTGAAAGACACCTTAAAAATTCATTTTGTCCAACCTCACTTACATGGGACACCTTCTAGATGATTAGGTTACTCTAAGCCCTGCCCAGCCTGGCCTTGAGCACTGCAGATGGTAGGCCATCCATCATTTCTCTAAGCAACCAGTTCCTGTGCCTCACCACCCTCTTAGCTCTAAACCTACCTTTATGTTTAAAATCATTGCTCTGTCTTGTCACTACAAACCTTGGTAAAAAATATGTCTTCTTCTCTCTTCTAACTCTCCTTTGTATATTGAAAGGCTGCAATAAGGTCACCCTAAAGCCGTCTCTTGTCCAGTTTGAACAGCCCCGTTTCCCTTAGCCTGTCTTCACAGCAGTGGTTTTCAATCCCTTCCACCACCCAGTCCACGTTTTGGGCTGGAGGCCCTAGATCTGGATGTAGTACTCCCATTTGGCTTTCACCAGAGCAAAGTACAGGGGCAGATTCAGCTCTTTTTATGCCCAGGACGCAGGACACAATTGGTGTCTTGGGCTGAAAGAAGACATTATTAGCTCCTGCCCAGTTTTTTATCCGCCAGCCTGCAGCCTGTATTAATGCTGAGGATTACCCCAGCCCACATGCAGGAGTTTGCACTTTGCCTTGCTGAGCTTCATGAGATTCATGTGTGCCCACTCCTGAAGCCTGTCAAGGTCCCTCTTGTACTTGTTTTGGCTGCAGTAGGGTTAATTTTCTTCACACTGGCTGGTATGGGGCTGTGTATTGGTTTTAGGCTGGAAACAATGTTGATACATAGAGATGTTTTTGCTATTGCTGAGCAGTGCCTGCTCAGTCAGGGCCTTTCCTGCCTCTCGCCCCAGCCTGTGGGCGAGGAGGATGGGAGTGCACAAGATGTGAGGACAGACAGATGTGACAGCTGACCCCAGCTGACCTAAGGGACATCCCATAGCATACGGCACAGGGCTCAGCATATAAAGCTGGGGGAAGAAGAAGAAGAAGAAGGAAGGAGTTAATGATGTTTCCCTTCCCAAATAACTGCTATGCAGGATGGAGCTCTGCTTTCTCTGAGATGGCTGAACACCTGCCTGCCCATGGGAAGTGGTGAACTAATTCCTTGTTTTGCTTTTTTCGGGTGCACTGCTTTTGCTTTGCCTGCTAAACTGTCTTTATCTCAACCCATGAATGTTCTCAATTTTATTCTTCTGATTCCCCCTTCCAGTGTATGAGTGGCTGTGTGGGGCTTAATTGCCTACTGCACTTAAAACAACAACGTTTCTGCATGGTATCCTATCCATCATGTGTGTTCAGCCATACCACACAGCTTGGTTATCCACAAATTTGCTGAGGGAATATGAAATCCCACTGTTTATGTAACTAATAAAGACATTGGACCGGACTGGTCCTAGTATGGAACCTTGATACACATCACTTTTTACTGATGTCCAGTGTGATAGAGAGCTGTTGGCTTCAACTCATTGGATGTGGTCTTCCACACACAAAATGAAATGATCAAAAGTAGAATGAAATTGAGTCTGTGGACTGTGGCGGGGGCTGTACATGTTGATTCCAGAAAGCAGTAGCATATATAAAAACATTCATTTTCATATTAAATAATTCCATTTGTCTACTCTGACACATCTCTGAGGGAGCACAGAGAAATGATTTCATGTTCAAATAAAGTATTGTCAAGAATGTCCATAAAATAAGAGATTATATTACATACTCCTAGAAATAGTTATAACTCTATATTGCCTTCTTTCTCTCCTTCCCCTTCTGTCCATCTATATTTTCATAATGTAATTTTTTCTCCAACAATGGAATTGCATGTTACTTTCATTAATTTCTGTAGATCAGTTGTGATAGACTTTCTGGTTTAAAATATTTTATTCATGAGTTGTCCTTTTTGGTTTAAATGAAACAAATACCTGTTCGTGTAAGCTAGTATTCAACTTGTTTGATTTTGAGCATTGGGGGATTTGTTTAGCTTTTCTTTTTTATTGTATGTTCATAAGAACTGAACTTATCATTAAATCCTATTCAGACCTCAACTGACTAAAATGAAAACTAAAGTATGATAAGCAATATCCTTGAGCCTTCCTTAGTTATTGTTTTCTTAAAAACAAAAGTGCAGAAAAACAAAACCCAGTCTATTTCTATTTAATTGACTAAATGAATCTAATCTTACCCTTTAGCTTATTTTCTAGTTATGCCATCTTTACCGTAATATTTTAGGACTAATGATTTTTTTTTACTTTCTCATTTTTGTCAATATCCTTGAAAATTCCTGCTGATTTTTTAAAGTATTGATGCTGCAGATGACACACTGCTGTATTGTGTGAGGAGAGTACAAGGAGTATTAATATCATTCTGAACTCAAGGTTAATATAGTCTTGCATCAAAAACTGGATAAAATGACATGTCAGCTTTTCAACAACCACTTATCATCAAATATAGACAACACAGTATTTCCATAAATATTTGAAGCAAAATAGTACCCATCTTGGTCCACGAATTTACGATTTTTTTTCACTCTAATAACATGTACTCTTCAAGTAATGGATCTTTTCATTTATCATAAAGTTTCCTTTCACAATCATATTTCATATCTGACAAGGCAATCATCTTGCTAAATCAAGCAAATATTTGCCATTAGTTAATATTTATACATACATAAGCTAATACAAATATTTTAACTATTTCTCACATTAGATTTGGATATTGTCCCTCCTACCAATCACATAGAAAGATAGCTTCTATTATTTAAACATCTATCATGAAGAAAGGGCTGCCTTGCTTAGCATTTAGGGAAGAATACTTTTTTGATTGTCAAAATTATTTCTTAATCTCAAGATCTTTTCACCTTCATCTAGGTTTATAGCCATGAAATAATGAGTTCTAAGAAAAAACATAAAATAACAGTTCTCACCAGAACTCTTTGAATAGCACTGAGGAGGAAAATTCAATTTTAGCACTTAACATATTTATCTATGCTTGCTAGTTGACCCAAATTGCTTGTATTCTTGCAAGCTGTAGTGCATTCTCAAAAAATTTGCATTTTTACAGAACAGACATGTTCTTTCTCCCAAATGAGTGGCTAAGATCAGATTTGCTCAATTTGAAGCCACTGAACTAGTTGGATTTCAAAATAGTTTCAGTAGAAACATATTTGTTTCTTTTAAAAACCATAATTACCTGAGCAGTAATTCAACATTGGATTTTCATAAGATCCAGTTATCACCTAAAAATGAGCCTTAACTGGTACTTGGCTACGCACAGCATAAAGGAGATTTCTGCCCTGTATGGACCACTTCAAGTATTATCTGGGTATGAAAATTACTTTTTTTTCTTACATTATTTTGTTGAGTTCAATTTTTTAGATGTGTTTTTTACTTTAATCCTAAGAATTGCTTGATTAGGATCACTAATTATTTTTATCAACATTCTTTTCAATTATTTCTATGTTCTATATCCAAAAAGCCAGATAACATGTAGAATACATTTCATGATATAAAAAATATCAGCAAGATAAGCTTAAAATTTAATTGTGATGCCTTATTTCAATAAAGAAAATTAGTTTGACAGCCATTAATATACAATAGAAATGACTGACACACATTAACAACTACAAACAGCATCCCTAAGATTATGCAAGTTTAAAAAATTCTGGGGTGATGTATTAATCAGTGTAAGCACTGAGAAGAGATGACAAAATTTGCTGATCGCTGCATTCTAACTTAAGCTGAGAAAGTTTTTTTTTCCTAATTTATTCATTGAATTTCACCTCTCTGTGTTCTTGAATTCTCTGTGGGCAAATTAGAACACTCTCAAATGTATTAATCATTTTATAGTGTCCAGAAAATATTGTTTGTGAACTACTTTTGTCTGTAAACAAATTAAAAGTAGTGTGCAAAACAAATTTCAAAATTCAAATCAGTCTTGTCACTTTAGTTGATATGTGAATCGAAAAACTTTATCAGAGTCTCAAATGCTTATAAATGTTTTCTTCTACCTGCCTGAAATTGCCTAGCCCAAATCTGTGTTTAGTTTTCCATAAATAGTGACCTATTCAATTTATCATTAAGAAGTTTAAGAAAATTGAATAAATTAAACCATTTCAATATTATGCTTTCTACATTCTAATAAGATTGTAAGTAAATTTAAAATATTACATTGTTACATTCCTAAGGGCATGTGAAAGCAATTAAGTGCACTGTATGCATCATAAGAAAACTAAATATCAGATTAGTCAATTTAAAACTTTTTCCCTATAATTGACCTCTTACTGGATTTAAATTAAACTCAGAGAACTATATTTCATATCCAGTATGTTGTAGGAAATATAAATTTGAATATGACTTTCCTCTTAGTCATTGTTGACTATGTGAGCAAGATAGATTAACTAGCTGAAATTAAAAGTTACTAAAGATTTCTTTGTTGTCTTTAGTTTCTCTTTTCACCTGCTATCAGTCTACAATTTACTGCATTTAAATATGCTCTTATTGAATATTTGTGGGCAATAAAAGATGAATTCACCATTAAAACCATTGAATTGTGTATAGATTTGTGATAGAATTCCTCCCATTACACTTGTCAAAACTATCTTTTTGTTAGACTTTGTTTGTCTACATATTTATTGCATTACTCTTTGCTATTCCCTGTGAGGAAAAAAAAAGCTTTTTATAGTCTGAGTTGTGCAATGCATCTGCTCTTTTCAAGTGTTATTAAGTGACTGGTGAACCTTCATTTTTTGGGGACATTCTACACAAAACTTTCTGAACATTTCTTATTCATTTGAAAAAATAATTATCAATGAAAAATAAAATCTAAAATATTTTGAAATTTGATTAAAGGGTACATGTGTTGATGTTTGGCTGGTTATCTAGAAGGTTTCTTTTTACTTGAGTACCTGTCTGTAAATATCAAACAAATACACAGAGAAATAAAATTTTACAAATGGCTGTTCCATATATCTATTTCTAAACAGCCCTGGAAATTTCAGAAATGTTGGTGCTTTATATGTTTTTAATTGCTGTTCAAGTCTGTTTTGCCTATGAGAGTAATTAGTAAATAAATGCTCTACCTTTATCTTGACCTTGAGTTTTCTCAGCCTATTTTCCTCTCCCTAGTGTTGAGGAGAAGTAAGAGAGTGGTTGTGTGGGTGACTGGGTGTTAGCCAAGGCTAATCCACCACAAAAGCTAGCAATTATTTTCTGATGATTTTAAGCTACATTTTATTTTACTCATAACAGTTCATATTGTTGTTGCTATTGATACTTATATTAACAGCAGAAAACAATATTTTAAAATCCTGTTGTTTTGCAACACAGTTTTTTACTTAGAGAGCTTTGAGAGGCTAAAGTATTCTGACATGTTCTTTTGATCTCAGGTCACATACCTGACCAGTAGTTGAGTACAGATAGGGCTCTGTGGTAACTCTTAGCAGGCAAGTTGGAGGTTTAGAAATTAAGAAATGTGAATTGTCTCACTTTTAATGTTTACCGAGGCCCTGACACACTACATTGCCAGAGGCAAATTGCAAACATTTTTTATCTGAAAGACCTTAAAGCTGAATTTCTAGTTAATTGAACTCATTTTAACTGGAGCAGAGGTGTTGGAATGGACAACAAACTGCATTCAATGAATAAGGTTCCATCTAATATGCCCCTCTGAGCAGAGGGAAAGACCAAACTCATTCCCTTTTGTTAGTCCCTGAAGAATTGTATTATCTTGCTTCATTTTCTACTACTATATGAGCTGCTTATTCAGAACCCAGCCTGCCTGTCAGGTAAAGCCTCGACCCTGCTCAAGTCAAAGCCCTTTGAGTGGAGGAAGTGTTGACACAGTTTTAACAACTTATCAGGTTATTCTACTATATACACATTGTAAAGTAAAATACTTAATAAGACAATGTAAAAACTCAGTGCAAAAATAGTAAATGTATCATATAGACTACATAAATACAATACTAATCCTTGCATTATGTAGTTCATTATTACTCAGTCTCCTTTCTTCTTTTTATTTGTTGTGGCAATATAAAGGGGTCCCAAATGGAAGGGCTTCATTTCCAGCAGCTGACGTGCATGGCACTAGAAATACATAATTTCTGATTAAATAATAAATGGCTTCCTTTCTGTCACACTAGTCATATTACAAGAAAAACATAAGTGGCACTTACTTTCAAAAAATGAAATAATGGTGTGATAAAGAACAAAAAAAAGATAAAAATTACAGTGGTATATATTTAAATACAGCATTATTTCAGATAAATAGTTATGATCTAGAATGGTAGTGTTCTTGTTATATGTAAGGCTGTAAATGCAGGCTTTTCTAGGGAAAAAACTCAATTTTTGATTATTTTCCTCACCCATGATTTACCCCTTAATTGTTCTTTGTGAAATTTGATCTTTTGATCTTTTTCTCTTTACTCTGTAACCTGTAAGAGAGATGTCAGAATCTTCTGTAAATTACTTCAATTTAAGACTGGGGAAATTACAGTAATCCAAAGAAAGTGGTAGTTAAAATGATCCCACGAAAGAATAAAAAACACACAGATCTGATTATGAAATTTTCAGAATACATCATTTTCTCTATGCCTTTCGCTCATAACATCTAGAGCAAGGAAGAAAATAAATATACACTTCCTGGCACATGACCAAAGGGATAACATTTCTCCCCAACTACTTGCCCAGAAATACAAATCATGATTAATTTCTATTATCTAGGCTTTCATTCTCTTATCAACTTCAAATCTCTGTTGCTTTTTTTAAATTTTGCAAGAAAAATTTGACCAATGCACTTAGGCCAATCTAATCTAATTATCACCTTGCCATCCCCAGAAAAACAGGAATAAACTCGGTAAGAAGGCCATTTCCAATTGTGTACATAGATGGTTTTTGTAAGAAAAGTGGTCTCTGGATTAGTTGAGAGTAAATGTCATTTTTGTTTCTCTTAATTTCCCACTTTAAACATGGTAACAACTCAGAAAGTCAGTTTTCCAAGGTAAAAAAAAAAAATAGCAACACGCAACTTGTTTCATAAAAAAGAATCAATATTTTTAATATGTCTGTAAATCAAGTTAGATCATAAGATATAAAGCAAAAATTGAATAGCAATATAAGGGAGGTTTCTAGAAACAATTAAGAAAAAGGCTGAAGCCATACACTTGCATTCAAATGAAACGAGGAGGGATTATAAAATGTGAACACATAAAGAGTAATTAAGAAGAACAAGTGAGTGGCAAAGGGAAACAAAACTAATATTCTTTTTTCACATCTGGATCATGAGGTCTGTATGGCCATTTGACAATCAGAATACAAAAGGTATGCTAAAACCAAAGAAGCAGGAAAAGGTCATTGTTGAGAGGCTTCAGTGGTGAACCTTGCAGAAGAAAAAGGGGACAGGAGAGTCCCATTAGGGAGCTGCTCTCAGCAGGAGACTTATCTGAAACTGAGTGGTTGTGGGAGAGGAGGTGGAATTTATTTATCATTTTCACAGATGTCAAAAGGCCTTTGGACAAAGTATCTCACACAAAGCTTTTAAGTAAATTAGGTGGCATGAGCAAAGGCATTTGTTGCATAGATAAATGACTGGTTAGGAGAAAGAAAACACAAATAGGAGCAAGTTGTCAGTCCTTGAAGTGGAAACAGGTCATCAATGCTGGTAAACAGAGGCTTGTGCTGTAAAACATATTCATCACTGACCTGGAAAGCAGGAGATTACTGAAAAGAGAAAGGCTGCTGACAATACTGTATTATTCAAGATAGTAAGTTTGAAAGCTAACTGTGGGGAATTAAAAGAAGACTGTAAGACTGAAGGGCAAAAAAGCGACAAATGAAATTCAGTGTAAATAATACAAGGTGATCTACATGGGAGAAAAACAATCCTAATTTCACATATAAAATTATAGGCTCTGAACTACCCATTACCTCTCAAGAGTGGTGTCTAGGGGTGTAAAAAACCATTTCCTGAAATACCAGTTTTATAATACCAGTGTTCAGAAAAACAAATCAAATGCTAGCGAAAATTAGGAGAAGGAGACAGAACAGGACACAAGCCACCATAATGCTGGTATCTGACTTTGCCACATCTTGAATAATGCAGCAACTCTGATTCTGAAAAAGTATGCAATAGACTTGGAAACAGTCCAGAGAAAGCAGCAAAATACGGAATAATTTCTGTAGAAGAAATGACTGAATAAGTTAAGAACTTTTAATCTAAAAATGTTAGAGGAAATATGATAGAGGCCTACAAAATCAGGAGTCAACATATCAGGATGGCAACATATTTTCTCTGTTCACATTGGCCAAACCCTGGGCTTGAGACAATCGTGTCAAGGTTACAGGAAGGGATGTGATGAATATTTGTCTCTGTTCTGGGACATGTCTCTGTCTGGGGTGGTAGTGGAACAGGGATTTTACTGAGTCTGGAGGACTCAGGTTAGGAACATTCTTCTCAGTGTATCAGGAATATGCAATAAGCCATGCTTTGTATATATAGCGCTTGGAGGTGACAGAAGGAACACATAGCAGCATTCTACTTGCCATTGTAGTACCTGTATCACAGAGGAATCTCTGAAAGGCATTGAAGTGGAAGATTTTGATCAGGCTGTGTATGTCCTAAGCCTTGTTCCTTTCTTCCTTTTGATCAGTGACAGGGCAGATGCAGGTGCTCTGGTGGGCACATCAGAGCTCCGGAGCCCAAGGAGGGCCTAGAGGCAAAGAGGCTGCAGCACCAGCCGCTTGGCAGGCCTCTGTGTGTGCCAGGGCTTCTCTGGCTCATGAGATGCACATCACCACCAGTACCAACCTCCTGTGTGGCTTTCTGAGCACCAAACCCAGCATGGAGAAGTCAGAGGGAAGAGTTTATGACAATGGAGCAGAACTGGCCTTATGTGAGACTGCTCCTGTACCAAAATTGTCTGTATTTCTCAGCTCCCAATTTGGCTTGAAAAACACATGCTGCAGCACTGTACAGCCTGGAGACAGCTGCTGCTGTCAAACATCTGACTGCAAAACCTTTCCAAAGCTTCTCTGAGTCTTTTCTCATGTCTATCATGAAGAAGCGTTACGGAGACAGCATTTAGATGTACTTTTCCAGCAAAACTGTTACAGATGGAGTCTGAATTATTAGTTTCACATTGGTTTTAAATAAATAGTCTAAAAATTAATATTCATTTAGATTTTTCAAAAAGAGTCATGGTTCTTCTTCCTGAAAAAAATTGATCTTTGTTTACTGCCTTTTTTCCTCCACTGAATGTCTTCAGTTTCTTGCACCTTTTCACCCTGTTTCAAAGGAAGGGAACTAGCATAGTTTATAAAATGCTTGTTCAGTATTTCAATGCTTGTAATTTCGTTATTTACCCTTCAAATTATACAATCCAGACTCTGAAAATTAATACAATTTTATTTTACTATACTTCTATAGAATAATAAAGTAATATTGCTATTCTATTCTGTGATGCTGCCTAGCAAACATGAGGATGCACTAGAAGGGCAATTTAATGCTTTGTAGGATACAGGGATTACAGTTTTACTTGCTTATTTTATGATTGATGCTACAGAAAAAGGGTTACTTGTGTCCTTTAGACCTTGAACAGCCTGACTCAAAATGAATAGATGGGTATCAAACTTTACTAGTTGATTCAGATTACCATGGGTATTCCCAGCTCACATTTTTATCGCATATACATTTTTTCCTCTTGAGTGATGGCGAGAAGTTCTATAAAACTATATAATACCAGTTCTGATTTATAAATGAATAGTCAGAGGTTTTGAAAACAGTTTTAGTTTTTTAAATATCTTGAGATAGAATTGTTGAAGGCGTTTTTATTTATATGGGCTATATTCAGAAGAAACATGTTTGAAGAATATAAATATGCATGTTGTTTTGGTGGGGGCTTTCTCTGTTGCTTTTTAAAAATTACTATAGTAGCTGAAGCTGAAGTGGCTTTTTTTTGGTAGACTTTGATGTAATTACATAGTTGAGCCTGTGCCCTGTCCTGCAGTGCAAATAGCAGCACATCAAAAGCAAATGTCCTGCCAATTAATCTAAGCAATATTGAACACAGGGAATTTGCTAACCCACAGGCAGCTGAGGTATAGTTTACTTGCTGTGACATCTGGTACCTGTTATTTAAACAAAAGGACATTTTGTGAATTTCTTGTGCTCAGAGAGCTCTGGTGGTGTAACCATTTCAGGTTTGAAAACTGAAAAAAATAAAAACCATAATGGAATTTCAGTTTTTTTTTCACAAACAAAATATTCTGAATGTGACTTTATTTTGTGTTTTAAAGAGAGAATAAATTGAAGTTTTCCGTTATGAGCAACAGCAGACTGTCACATCCTGCAGCACTTTCCATCCAAATTAAATTTCTAAAAGGAGGTTAGAGTACAGTATATGTAGCATTGAAGCAGGTTGATGACCTTTTCTTCAAGCACCAAAGAGGTGTTGGATAACTCTGCCTCTTCAGAGATATGAAGCATTTAAATATTCTCACAATAAGAACAGAAAGGATGAGTGGGAATATCAGGATATAAGCCATTTTGGTTTCATTATATGTCTTGAACAAAATGTGGAAATTATATAATAATGGTATATGTCAAACAGAGGAGGAAATAGGGACAGCCAGTCATTGCCATCCATCCTGTGTGCCAAATGGGAAGGAAGGACAGTGCAAGAAAATGGAATGCAGTTAAAGGCGTACACCTAATACACTTATTGAACAGAAACATCCAAGGCAAAGGGAAACCTTCATTCTGTTATTTCCTAGCTTTTGCATGCCTGAATTTGCATTCTCATTGTTTAGCACTAGTTTTTATACACAAGGTCATACAGGTGATGAATTTGAAGTTATGTACAATGTTTATAAAAGTCAAAGCACTTTTGGTTTTAGTATTATTATTGTTATTATTACCCTCTATTTTAAAACATCAACAGACAATGACTCAAGTGGCACTTGCTGTGCTTTGCTTTTATGGACCCTAGAGACTGATGAAGTAAAAAATTATCCATTCTCTTAAGAAACACACCCTTTATGATATCAGTCTGCAAACATTCAATGTCATTGTTTAAAAATGTGCTACAAAGGTGCCAGCATTTTCTAAAATATGTCCCTTTCAGTGGGACATTTCAGGAAACTCACAGCTGAATTAAACTATTTAAAGATTGAGATTTCCTACAAGTAGTTAGCGGTGTAAAAAGCAATCCCTCTTTCACAGAAATATAAATTAACCTTTTAACAACACCCATGCACAATTGTTTATATACAGGGTGACACAGACTGCTCATCCACGTGGGAAATTCACACATCTTGTGGTATATAGAAAAAAAAAGCTGAGCAGCATGTATTCATGCAAATTATACATGGGTAAACTACATAGTGATCATATTTGAGATGCATGGACTCTCTTGATTACTAAATATGCTGATGTTTTCATCTAAAAAAAAGAAGCATCTTCAGACCATACTTTACTTCTACAGCATGAGTGTCAAAAATATAGAATGGAAATTTTGTTAGATTATTTCTATGACTTCACAAAGGGATTTAAATAATTTGAATTTTAAAATTTTGTTCAAATTATATTGAAAAGAGAACTTTGACTCTAAGGTTTATCTTCTGGTTTCTGCTACACCAGTATGAATTCTGAGTGCAATTTACACATTACCCTAGGTTTAGTCAAATTAGCTGCAATTCACAGAGTTAAAATCAGATTAGTATCTGACTTGTTTTCATTCTGAAATACTATTTTAGTAATTTTAGATTAAAATGAAGTCTGATATCTCATGTTGATGAAATATGATGTAGAAAAAATGATGTTGGGTTGGAAGTTACCTTTAAATGTCTTCTAGTGCAACCCTTCCTGGAATGGACAGGGTCATCTAGGTAAGGATGCTCAGAGTGGTGCCCAATCTGACCCTGAACTGGGTGTCTACCACCTCTCTGGGAAACCTGTTCCAGTGTTTCACCACTTTCACTGTAAAAAAATCTCTTCCTCATATCTACTCTAACTTGTCTAGTCTTGTAATTTAAAGCCATTACTCTTTATCCTATTACAACAGTCCCCTGTAAAAAGTCTTCACCCATGTTTCTTGCTTGTTCCTTTAAGTATTGAAAGGCCTCAATAGAAACCTCCAGGCTGAACAACTCCAGTTCTTATAGCCATTCATTTGAGAAGAGTTCTATCACCCTGATCATTCTTGTGGCCCTCCTCTAAACTAACTTCCACAGGTCCATGTTTTTTCTGTGCTGAGAACCCCACAGCTGGGTGCAATGTTCTAGGTGGGATCTCACCAGAGTGGAGTAGAGGGCCAGAATATCCTCCCTCATCCTGCTGCCCACACTTCTGTTGATGCAGCTCAGGACACATCTGGGCTGCACAAGCATGTTGATGGCCTCGTGTCCAGTCTTTCATCCATCAGCACCCCCAAGTCCTCAGCAGGGCTGCTCTCTGTCTGTTCACCCCGCAGCCTGTATTGATGCCAGGGATTGCCCTGATCCAGGTGCAGCACCTTGTGCTTGGCCTTGTTAAACCTCATGACATCCCCATGGACACACATCTCAAGCTTCTCCAGGTCCCTCTGGGTAGCATCCTGTTCTTCAGGTGTGTCAGCCACACTGCTCAGCTCGGTGTCATCTGCAAACTTGCTGAAGTGCACTTGTTCCCTCTGTCTGTCATCAGTGATGATATGAAGCAGTACTGGTCCCAGTACAGACAACTGAGGGGCACCACTTGTCACCGATGCCCTTTAGGACATTCAGTTATGGACCACTCCTCTCTGGTTGGGGCCATCCAACTGATCCCCCATTTGCTGGACAGACAAGCCATCAAATCCATATCTCTCTGATTTAGAGAGGAGGATCTTGTGGGGGACTGTGCAAGACGAGGCTGACGTGTCAGTAGCTCTCAGTGGCCTCCATTCTACCCTTTTTAAAGATGGGGTGGGGTGTTTCTCTTTTTCCAATCACCAGGGACTTCACCTTAGTGATTGCAATTATTGTGGAGAGTGACTTAGCAACTACATCATCCAATTCCCTGTGAGTTTTGGAAAGAAAAGGACAAATTGCTCATTCAGCGTATAGACCTTACTAGAATATATTTCTGATTTATCATATGCTTCTCTTTACTTTTTGCAGCTGTGGCAAATAATCTACATATTATTGGCACTTTTAGAGTGCTGTGACATAAGGTATAAAATTTCCTGAACTAGTTTTCTTTACTTCTTAGGGTCTTTCTTTTTTAATACCTTATATACACATTATGTACATAAACTGTATCTTTTATAAGACGAAAGGAAACACACCTGAATTCTGAAGTAAATCAGATTATTTCTGTAACTTAATTATATATCTTGCTTTTCCAAAAGTAAAGGACTTTTCTTTTGTAAAAGCTCTATTTTTGTACAAGTTTTAGGGTTCAATCATCTTGAAAAATTTTAAAGAACACTTCTGAAAATGTTACTGGAACTAATCAATAAATAAATTTTTATTTCAATTTAAAAATAACACATGTTTATACTGAAGATTCCCAGAGGAGGGTAATTTGAACATTCATTATAGACTTATTATCACTACAGAAACTAAAACTTTTCTTAAGATTTAAGTAATCAAAAATGTAGAAAATAAATAAAGTTTCATCAGCTCTGTGTTACCCAGTGGTTGCCTCACTAAAAGAAATTTCCCCCTTTAGACAGAAACCCATTCAAAATTATGTTAATCAATATTACATTTGAAAAATATTTTAATATTATGAAACTTAGGGCTGTTTAATAAAATCTATTTAAAAGGCACTTTGAGTACCTTTAAAAGGCACTGTGAATAGTATACTCAAATTATGTTACTGAAGAAATATTCTTACCTGGGAATTAACCTTTATTTTTTAAACCGTGACTGAAGTATTTTTTCAATGTATATATTTTTAGGTATTGATATAATGTGCCTATTTGAATTAATCTAAGATGAATACTGCATTTACTCTTTAATAAAACTATATATAATTTTAAAGTGTTTGCCAGGTGCAAATTTCTGGGTCTGTGCCAAACATAGCATATTTCTGCCACTTTAGAGGCAAAGATGCAGAAAAGTCAAGGTGTGTGAGGGCACACACAGGACTAAATTTTATTCAATCTTCTGGTGCCATCTTGTGGGTAGATAAAGAATTGTCTGTTGCATGAAGGAATAAAGCAAAAGTGCACAAAAATTGTGTATTTGTGTAGTTGAGTTCCCACAACAAAACCAGTTTCCATAATGTTTTGGTATTTTTTCTTCCTAACTCGGTTTTTTAAACTATGTCCTCAGAATTTACGACGACCTTAACTGGGCAGTAAACACTACTTTGAAGAGACAGTGTTCCTGAGAATTGTTTTAATCAGTATTTCTTTCTGTCCTCTGAAGCAAATGTAGGACTCCTAGTCATGGTGCATAGCAGAAATCTGTGAAAAGTAACCTTCAAGTTATATGCAGCACAGCAATTTTTATGCTTTAGGACTGTATCCTTTCAATGACCTTCAGAGATTCAGCAAAATTCTATAATCAGCTATTTCCTATTTTTCCCCCTTATTTACCAGTAGGCAAACTTAGAAATAAACTGCTGCCAAATCAAGTGTTTCTATGATGTTTATAATCTCATGCCTTGATTAGCAGTCTCCTTATCAGTGACCATCTTTCTTCAGTTATTTCCTCTTCAGCTCTCTTCCACATTTTTTAGTGGTGCCTGAATTCACAGCTAGAGGCCAAAGTGGCTGGAAGAGTGAAATGTGTAAAGCTAGGTAATATTCTCAGATTCAAACCCAACAAACCAAACAAAGCCCCTAACTATCTAATCAAAAAAAAAAAAAAAAAAACAGCAAAAAACAAAAAAGTGACTAGGAAAACAAAATAAACCAACAAAATCCAGCTAAACAAGAACCTACACTGGTATTTTTTTACAGGAACAGCAATTCCTCATTAACGTACTGTTAATGAGTTATTGTTTAAAGAACTGGCCTGGAATTTTGCCTGTTGTCTTTCTTGTTGAAGCTGTGCCACTGTGTTGCCAGCTATAGTAAGAACTGCAAGATTAGGACAAAGGAAAGAAAGGTCCCTAATTCCATAGCCTTGCTGACAATGGGCTTGTGTAACCGAAGGATCTTATGTTTTAATCTCTGTTTGTGTGGTTTTTCATGCATTCATCCACTTCATGTTAAATAGACATTTTGAAATATGTTCGTAGAGCTCTGGAAGTTGTCCAGAAGTCTGAGCATAATTTTCACTGGGAATTTTCCAGATTACCACATTACAGAATCATATTCTGGATTTCTTGTACTCTCACTGACTTGATGGATCCTATATTTTTGCCACACTGCCCTAATGACTCAGTTTCAGTAGATAGGGATGAAAGACGTTGGTTTGGAAAGCCTTATGAAGAGGAATGCCTTGAATTCAGCTTTTTCACTTTCTGGGAAAGTGTTCCAGAAATATTTGTCAATCCTTTTACATCTCATGAAAAAATGGCTATCATTCTTGGCTGTGACTTTAAATAAAAATGATTGTAACTGCTGGCCTGTGCTAAATACAGCTACATGTATTTAGTGTATTTAGTCTACACATGTGTCAGTCCCGTTTGGACTGAAGCCATAAAATGGCATTTTTATGGCAAGGCTCTGAAGGTGAGTATTGCATTAGGTCATATAAATTTGTTTGAGGCTACTAAGCTGCTGTAAGAGTATAAGACTATAAAAGAAAGGAAATCCAATAGACACAGTCAAAGCTTGCCTTAGCTCAGTTTGTGGAGCTGCACTGGGCAGAAGTTTCTCACTCCAGAAGAGATGCTAGAGTATAACTACCATAGAAGTAATGTGGACAGTAAAACATTATGAGTGGAAGTGAATTTCAGAGCTCAAATATTTCATATGTGGGAACACATCTTTTTAGTCATGCAGTAATGCACATGCCTATTTGAATGGAATAAACATTGTTCTGAGACTGTGTTTTAATGGACAATTGTGATAAAATGGTACTTTTGCATTTCCTAGCAACTAATAAATGAATCTTGGTGACCTTACATAGGCTATATTGTCTTGTGGGAGTATTGCCCTGGAATTGTGTGTGGAGCCTTATTTTGCAGTTAGGTGTTATGCAGTGAGTGAGTAAGATAGCCAAGCAATGTGGATAATCTAAGGCCCAATTCTCCAGGTCATTCCTTGCCTTCTTTCATTTAGATTCAAACATATGTATCTACACTCTCTCTTATGAGCTGCCCAGACTCAGAAACTAGCTTTGTGTTCAGACATTACTGGTCTCTGAGAAAAATGTATGCAGTAGCTCTATATGTTTTTTGGAGTAGGTAACAAATATTTACACTGTGAACTGCAGAGTCACTGCCTTGAGCAGAGCAACTTTGGTACTAAGACAAGAACATGATTCTTTTAGCCTATTAATCTTGGCTTCACAAAGACCTTTGAATGAAAGTCTTAGAAAATAAATGCCTCTGCTATGCATGCCTCTGTTTGCATAGCTGTAATGGGGTGGACTTAATCTGTAATAATTTATACCAAATATTTAAAATTTAAGAGCCTAAAATTGTACAAACATCCTGAAAGGTGACACACTCTGCCTGTTGCACTACTATGGAAAAATTTGACAAGTGATGCAAACTGTTGTGAACAATATGTTGATATTGTACTAGGGGGATGCCTGTAGCCATATTTCCAGAAGTCATCTACCTAACTGTTTGCTTTTGCTCAGAAGCTGGTGATCTGCTATTTATCTCTGCTGATCAGCAGTATTTCTAGAGCCTTTGGATGCAGAAGGACCAAATTTGGTCCTTGTAACCGGTACTTGTTTTGACATTTTTGTGCCATGAATTTGCCAACCTTGAAGATAAATTATCTAGTTCAGCTCAATGTAGCATTCACATATATAGTAAAATTCATTAGAGTTCATTTTAGCGCACATGAATCTACATGAGTAAATTAAACAATGTTAGGCCATGTTCTCTGGAGCTGGAACCCAGTCGCTTAAATTGTTGAATCTGATGGCTAATAAATTAATTTCCCCAAGGTGAGTCTGTTTTGCCCATGATAGTAATTGATGAGTGATATATCCCTGTCCATGACTCATGAGCCTTCCGTCATATTTTTCTTGTCCAACTGAGGAGGGCAGAGATAAAGTGTCTTGGTGGGTCCTGGCACTCAGCCAGAGTCAACCCACTACAGTCAGTTTTGGTTTTCAGGGACTTAAATACATAGCAAGCAAATCATGTTGACTGAAACCAATCTTTTTTGCCTCCCTGAGTACCACTGGTTTTACCAGCAGTTAGTTGCTTGTATTCAAGTATATTCAGGCAAACAAACCAACAAAAGACAGCAAGAATGCATAAATCAAGATTATAAAGGGATTGATTTTATTTGATTTCCTATGGTTTTGGTGGCAGGCTGGCTTTGTGATTTTTAATCTGTTTATTTCATAATATTGATCGTGGTAATGGAACACTTAATATTTTCAGCTTTTTTTAAACAATATGAATTCTGTTTATGTGTGAATTTCATTCTTAATAATCAAACTGTGACAAAATAATACTAATAGAAAAATCTTTCATTTTCAATCCAGCATTACAGGTGTTTAAGTTAATGTCCAATTTTACAATGGTTTTATTGGAATTACATATCCATATTCCTTTGCTGCACACCACAACAAAAGTATTTAGAGGATGGGGTTTAGTTTATTCTGTTCACACTTGGGTGGGCTTTAAAGAAAACTGGTATATTTGAAGGCAGGCCTGCTCATGGCAGGGGAGTTTGAACTAGGGGATCTTTCAGGTCCTTCAAACCCAAACTATTCTACAATTTGATGATGAAGATGATTGAAATATTTTCCATTGGCTTAATTATGGGAGGTACTATTCCACCTGTACTCATTAGGTTTCATGTGTTATAGTAGTATTCACAGTCCCAATAGTGGAAGTTCCACAGTAGTGTTCTTCCATATCTTCCAAAAGTTCTTTTGATGTCATCCCAGTGTTACCTGACAGCATGCTGGTTTCTGTATCTCTATAGATCTTGCTGCTTGTGACTTTCTAAAAAATTCCTAACAAATATTGTTATCCTCTCCACAGAAAGTTTATGCTTTCTGAGTTAATGTAAGTTAGGAGTTCCTGCATAGTCAAAACCCACTCATAAACATTCTGAACAGTCTTTCCACAGGGACGGTGATTTGCACTACACTGGAACTGCAAAATTTAACATAATGATAATTTCCCAACAAAAATATAATTAGCAAGAGTCGGGATAAAAACAATCATGAAATAGGTCATAGAGATTAAAAGGAATTTGTTTTCTTTTGTCTACACTAATTCTCATCTTCTTAGCCCTTTTGAGGATCTAGCAATTTGTTTTTGCTTTTCTTTGCTGATGTCTATTTCAGGTACAGGCATCTCTGTACAATTCTAAGTAGACATAAACCCAGACTGAATTCCAACTAAAGTCATTACTTCTAATTATCAGAACTGTATGACTTCTCAGTAGATAAGTCCAGAACCCAAATTCAATGGTGAGTAAATGATCAACTCACTTTCCCACAATTAGATATTATTATTGTATATTTCTATATATATATGGAGGACCTTCCACTGTGTGTGTTGTAAATGTTGAATTGATATTTTCCAATATAGATATCAGCTCGACATGAACAATCAACCTAATTCATCTTTCAGAAATCCTCTTTCAGAAGACAGATAAAAGGGAGGTCAGACAATACAGTAAAATTCTTCAGTGAAAGTTCATATACTCAGCCCCTTGGAAAATTTGATAACTAAGTTGTTATAAGTTTTAGAAGATTTTATATATATATATATATAAAATTTAGAACACATTCTGTTGCCACCTAAGAAATTTCATTTTGGTAGCAGAGCCAGTCTATATGTCCTATCCACATGTTCAACTTTAAGCAGCATCCACAGATTAGAAATCCAGCTAGAGCATGTTTCTCTTTTATTTATGCTTTCTCTTATACTTCTTTCCTACCTAAATATGGTGTCTGTCTCTGAATCTTTTTCTTCTGTTTTTCACCTGCTACCATAGATACCCGACAAAACACATCTAATGGCTTTTGAAAATACTAATTTCTAAAATTACATGCTTCTTCACTTATATATCTCTTAATTTTAAAGATGCCTTTCACAAAGTCAGAGAAAGTAGTAAAGCACTGTAATTTTGTCACTTTTTCAATATGATTGTGTATTTTTGGCATTTAGAGGAAAGAATCAACAAAAATAGCAACAGCTGTTTAGCTAGGAATTTTAAAGTTCTGTTAAGTATTCATTTACTAAAACCTATTTAAAATGTGTGCTCCCCATGTTAAGATATACTGGTTGTCCATTTTAGTAAAATGCCAAAATTAACAATACTATTCTTTATTTCCTAGTCAAACAGGTACATGAACTAACTGTCATCATAAATGGTTGCTTTCTACAATATTTCTTTCTCAGGATTATTTTTCTTTATATGGTTGGAAAATATTTCCACAAGATCATATTGTCATAACATCTCAGAATATTTCAGAACATGAAGAGGGGTTGTTTCATCACAAAAAAAAAAATGAAATAAACTGAAATAACAAGAGAAACTAAAAAAATCATAATTGTAGGATAGTTGTTAATGTGCAGTGATCAGATTTTATTGCATCTAATGTATAAATTTTCTTCTTCTAATATTGCTTGGATACTGCAAACTTTAGTGCATTTCATAAAACTATGGTGAGATACAGTACTTGCCCACTTTAGGTCCTGAATAATTTTATAATTTGTTCCTCGGTGGCAAATTCCATTTGAGTTGAATACAAGGCACCAGACAGAGCTCACAACTCCCTCTCTCAACTTTGCTTAATCTGTGTATTCCTTAATCAATAGTTGTCTATATTTCTCCTGACTACAGGTGAATTTTCAAACTTATATTTACTGCCTGGTTTTTATATTTTCACAATTAAAATACATTTTCTGTTTGTCTCCATGTGTTTATCAATAGGGACTGGCAATTATCAGAACATGCCTGTAACACCTCCCAAGTGTGTTCTGTACACTCGGTTCTATTCACGTTATTTTGTATAATCAAGTATGAATTGAAGCACCAAACCATGTTGAACCATTCTTCTGTCTCACTGACCTAATTACTATGATTTATAGAGGGAAACAGCTGTAAGATTATAAGAACACTACCTTAAAATAATAGAGCAGCTTAGGAGATGTGTTTTTAAATCCCTTCCCCAAAAGTAAAAAGATTTTAATTTGGATCTTGCAAGTGCATTTTATGAGAAATGATTGACACAGTTAAGTGCCTTTTCCATGTCTACATAGCATGGACAATTGATTATTATTTATTTAATTAAGGAGGTTCAAAACTGTACAAGCTAACGTGGAAGCTAAATCATTTGACCATATACAGTTACTGAATGCATCAAGAAATTTCTTGAGGGTGACTGATGCTGTGGTATTGTCCGAGATTTGAGCTCTAGCTGGATTATTGCAAGTAACTTTTTATTAGCCCATATGAAATCAGGCACATCAAATTCTCAATCTTATGGTTCATGCAAATAAATAGCTTCAAAAGCACTCTGAGACACACCATTTCGACTCTGAGCCTTCTCCTCAACACCTGAAGGCCTTTTCTTGGATGTAGCCAACTGGGATTTGTAGCTCTAGAATTCTGCAGGGTAAAGGGATACACATCTGTTAAATTTTGACTTTTGGTGTCTGTCTTTTTGTTTATATTAGGAAAAGATTTTAATTGAAGTATTAACAACCTTTTAGGCCTTTAGACTGTCTTCCAGTGGGAAACAGATGTCATACATTCCATCTTGCTATATCCTAGATGGTAGTATTCTCTCCATGTTCAAATATTTTTCTTTTGGGATCTAAGCAATACTAGACTAATATGTATAATTAAATACATGCACAAATGTGCCTAATGCCTGCACAACCAGCTATGATCAGCAATTATGCTAGAAAGAATGACAAAGTTTATGTAAAATTTTTGTAGTCAAAAGGCTGTTGGCAGAGCCAGCTCCAGGCTCTGCAGTGATATAGGAAGTGGTGACAGAACAGGTGGTGGATAAGGAAGGCTGAAAGGAATTTACTGAGTCTGAAATGATGATGCTAGAGTGGAAAGAAACACTAGGAAGGAAAAGGAGAAAGTCTTTACTCTGAGAGAAGAAGTCACCTGCCGCTTCAGTGACAGGAGGTGATTAGAGTGAAAGGGAAGGATTACAAGGAAAAGAAGCTTCAGGCTATCTTAGTGAATGGAAGTACTTTACACCTTTTCTGTTCTGGTTGCCCTTTTGTGTAACCTGTGTGTGCACAGACTATTTAAGAAAAATGAAACATGCAGAAAAAAGCATTACAAATTGCTCTCATAGTATAAAATGTTGTGTAGATAAAGACCAGGGTCTGCTTCAGGCTAAATACTGAATGAAAATGGCTGTCTGGAAGCATCATCAGTAAAATATATGTGCAGTCAAAAAATCTTTATTGGAAACAGTCTACTTTTACATCCAAAATGTGTATATCCAGGGACCTAAAATTATATTACATCAAATGATCTCCATTGTTCTATTAATACAAAGGAAAAGAAAGAGGCTTCCAAGGAACTAAACCCTAATTATGCAGTATACTAAGGAGCAATTAAAAATCAACACCTTGAATTGTACCCACATATATGGAGATAGTGATATCTTGGAAGCCCTGCAGTAATGAGCTAGTTTTGACTACATCTTCTAAGCAAGAAAACAACTTCTTTACTGGCTGTATTTTCCTCATCTTTTCCAAAGTAGCAAAAATTGTGTGGACATGCAGTGGGAAAGCTGGGAAAATATCGATGTCTGTGTACAAGTTTATATACTTAGTAGTTACTAGAATTTGTGTCAAAGTCACATAATTACAAATCTAAATAAAATCATCAGTCAGCCAGTAGAACTTTCATGCTGCAAATTTCTCTTACCAATAGTGCCAGTGAGGGAAAATACAACCAAGACAAAAACTAATTTTTTTAAACTTTTGCAGCAAAACAGCATCATTGCTACAGTGTCACAAGCTGTTGAGGCTAAAATAGCAGTGTTCTATAATGTATTCTTTCTTTCTTTCTTTCTTTCTTTCTTTCTTTCTTTCTTTCTTTCTTTCTTTCTTTCTTTCTTTCTTTCTTTCTTTCTTTCTTTCTTTCTTTCTTTCTTTCTCTTTTTCTTTCTAAGAAGATAACAAGCTACTAGGATTTTCAAAAGGTAAGAAGTAAAACTCTATCTTACGTTGCTTGCACTTTGGAAATCTTACAAGGAAAAAGGAAATAGGGTATTAATACTTCTTAGACAGGTTACAGCACTGTAGCCTGAAAAGTCTTTCACAGTCTTGGCAAGAAAGCTATTTCTCTACTATGTGACAAGGGGGTATAAACTAAACAGGGTTTTCTGCTTTTGGAGAAAGATTCTAGGTTTTTACAGAACAATATCTCATCACAAAACAGGAAAAATGTCTCATCTTGAAATGTAAGTGAAGATTTTTTGACTCTCAGCATTTCTTCACTGATTAACTCCATGCAGACTATGCCATTAGGAAACATTGTTCAGATTACAAGCTGCTTTGGAAACCATTTTGAAACTTGGTGCTCTGTCTATCGTTGTACATACTCCTAACACCTTTTTTAGGATGTGGGATTTCATTCAATATATTTCACTAATATGTTTCATCACACGTGTCTTTTAGATCCCTGAGTTCCTTGCTCTTAAAGACAGATAAACAATTAATCACAGCATTTTTCCAATACTATTAAGTTCCTTGAGACATAATAATAATCTATGTATCATGCAAAACCCCCAACTCAATCCATTTCAGTCAACAAAACCCCCTGAAAAAACAAACACAAAAAAAAACCCAAACAAAAATCAAACAAGGGGAAAAGTGGAGCCAAGTAAAAAAGCATGTAGAAAGAGGAAAACTAAAGTAGAATGAGAAAGCTGAATCCTCTGTTCCTGACAGAAGTCAAGATTTCCATCATACATCCAGCATAAATACCTGCACTACATAAGTGTACTGATAGAAAAGATAATATCTTACTTTTCTTGGCCCACCTTTCAAAAAGGTGGAAGTGAGGACCCTGGGAACTACTAACCTGTCAGTCCAGTTCTATGGGAAGATAATTAAACAGATCCTTCTAGAAGCTCTGCTAAGGCACATGTAGAGCAGGGAGGTGATTTGGGACAGCCAGTGTGGCTTTATCAGGGACAAGTCCTGCAAGTCTGCCCTGACCAACCCAGTGGCCTTCTATGAAGGACTGACTGCATCAGTGGACAAGGGAAGGATGACAGATGTCATTAATGTAGACTCCTGTAAAGCCTTTGGCAGAGTTGCCTACACCATCCTTCTCATTTATTGGAGAGAGATTAATTCAATGTGTGGGCTCTTAGATGATTAAGGAATTGGTTTGACTGTTGCAATCAGACAGAAGTGGTCAATAGCTTAGAAATTTGCAGATGGCATCAAGCTGAGCAATGTGGTTGACACACCTGAAGAACAAGATGCCACCCACAGAGGCCTGGACAAGCTCGAGAAGTGTACCCATGGGAATATGTTTAAAACCAAATGTGAACAGCATATGGAAAGAATAGAGTTTTGATATTTGATGGGGTTTTTTTTCTTTCTTTTTCTGTCTTCAAAACTAATGGAAAACCTAATATCATAAATCCTGAGTCCCCTTTTGACACAAAAATTTTTCAAGAATTCCTAATCATACTATTAACAATGTGTTCCTAGATAAGGGAATGCTGCTGGTTTGGGTGGCCAAAACCTTGTATTTTTGAAGGAAAATAAATTACAAGCATATAAAGACTGTATAAAGCTACTCTGTGTATAGGGGAGAGTGAATTTAGCAATTAGTTGTTTTCTGTTGCTATACCAACAGTAACTCAGAGATTGTTAGGCCTTGGCTGAAAGTGTGATAAAATAGTATATCTGTGATAAAATAGTATATTTTCATTTGTGAAAAAATGTAGCAGATATTAAAATATGCAGCAGTTGTGTGTGTAAAACTGGGTTATTTTTAAAGGGGCTGCTAGATTTGAAAACTTGAATACTTGAATTGAGAGGAGAGAAATATTGAATAAATTGAATCAAGTTTCATTAACTTCTGCTGCTAGAATATTTTTTTAAAGAAAACATTTTTGCTATCAACACACTTAAACTAAATAAAATAAGGATGCAGAATATATTCTTTTTAGTTTCACTAAACTTGAAATAAAACTTGCTGCCACTAGAGATCATTGTTGCTCTTTGCAGAAGAGGCTAGTGCTGTGTTTATTTTAGTACAGTCAGTCTTGTTCTTCATGGAATGCATTTCATAACATCAAAACAGAAGCACAAGCACAAATTACTTCCAGCTCCAGCATTTCTTCTGTAAAATTAAATGGCACTATAACAGCAAATAGAATGCTAGAACCTTCTGGCCCAACACAAACATATCACTGATGACTTGAATAACTATAGGTTGGATTGTCCAAATCTTAGCTCTTGAAATTATTATCAACTATTTCCCATCAATCATATAATTTTTAATGTAATTTAGTCCTTTCAAAATGCTTCTCCATCGCTATTTATAGCTACAATGAAACAAAATTGCAGAATATTTCTCAAGTTTCATTTACTATATTTTTATAAAAGTATCTTTCTCCTGCTACTATCTCTTTATTATAAAGTCTGTATCTGTACCTTTCTTTTAATACATTATTATCCATGCTGTAGATATTTATTCTTCTGGGTATCTACATAATTTCAGTCTTCTGTCAGGTGGGAATAAAGTGGAAAATGCCTCCCTCTTTTTATCTCAACTTCTGCTCAAGTGAAACAAAAGAAAGTCATAGAAACAGTATCTGCAAAAGAGACACAGATTAAATCCTGAATCCACTTTTAAATAGGTAAAGCCAGGACTGAATTATGCTGATATTTCTATATATTGGTACTCAAAGATCCTAGAATAAAATACTATATCAAACTTGTTTTCTTCTGCAGTATGGCTAGTTGAAGTGTAGCCACCAGGAAGTATCTTTAGGTAAATGTCCTCACTATTAAACAGAAGTTGGACAATATGAAATATGGCAAACTGCCTCTTCTTCTTCCTACAAAAAATTACAAAGTAATCCCCTCTCTATCTGAGAGGTAAAACTATTTCATGTAATAAATAATACCCCTTCCATTAAAACAGAGGGCTGATGAAAAATCACTGAAAGCATTATCTGAAAAATAATAACAAAAAAAATCAAACGGAAATTACAAATGATAACTGATCAAAGGGGTAACTATGCATATCAACCAAACAGCTAGATCCTATAGTATATTAAAATAATCCCAAGAGTACTATTGCCAACACTAACTATACTGACTTCTGAAGTATGAAGGATTTTTAATTTAGGACTCCCTATGGTGATATGTTGTTCATTTTAATGATTGTTGATTGCTTCGGTGATGTATTTTGAAACATGTCCCTAATCTTTTGTGATTTTTTTTGTCCTCTTGGGATGCATTTTCAATTGTTGTAATATGACACATGTACCATTTAATTGTATCATGTTTTATTTTTGAAATTTTGATGTACTCAAGATTTTCTTAAGTTTTTAAAATATTATTTACATCAATTTTTGAAAATCAAACTGAATATGGAATAAGTCGAAAAGATGATCACTTCATAGGGTCATGTACAACCTCATTGTACCATGCTTAGGTCTGCTCTTAACTGAGTGACCTAATTACACGTGTGTAATACTCAAGTAGGACAAAAAGCCCTTAACAGTGTTTTGTATTTCATGTCCATGTTTGTCCATGTCCATAAAGCACTGAGGTTCAGGCCACAAACCCACATTTTCTTCTTATTTTTCTCTCACTTATTGATTATGCTTCAATGTACCCCAGGAACATTGTTAAACAAGGCTTTTGATTATTCTTTAGGAGGTGTAAAAGACATTACCTACCCAGGTTACCAACAAAATGACAGCATTCTTTCACAAAGTCATTTTAATAAATAATTTATTTTTCCCTCTAAGGGAAAAAAAATTAAAATCCCAGAGAGACAATATGGCTTCTGTACTGATTGACTGGGCTACTAAATATTTTTAAACATTTTACTTTAATTTGAACTAACTTTGAAGTACATACAAGTCCCCTCTTATGTTTATGCAATAGAAGATTTCAACCCTAGATATCACTGGGTGTTTCTCAAACAGAAATGTCAAATTGCTCTGTTAGTCAAGTCAAGGAACTGTGCAAATCCTGAAGATTTTCTGTTAGACTAAATTTTCCCCTCATGTCTCTCCCATCATTCAAGACAATATTTCCTGATGTACAGGGAGAAACCAGTTTGAAAATTAGTGTGTTTTCAGGCTATGCTAATTCTCCATAAAGAAACAGAAACTTAAAGCATTTTCATGACTCTTAGAGAAAATGAGAAGAAAATATATATGAAAAACAGAAAATAGCACCAAAAAAAAAAAGGAAAGCAGATTTTAATTTCTTACCTTGTCATTTATTAGCATGTCCCAGGGTTAAAAATAAATATGCACAGAATGATACAGTGGACAAAGACATAAAAGACAATGAAAAGGAGACTCAGAACTTCAAAAGAGATTAGGCTGTTACTATTAATCCAATATTTGTATTTTCGTGCCTTGAGTGTGGTTTTAAAAAGACAATGGTTACTGTATACCACAATGACAGTTGCCATGCCACAGTAGATATCGTTGAAATTCTTTGATCCTTTCTTTAATATCTTCTTGGATTCCTAAGTCTTTTACCTACAGTTAAGATTCAACAGCAAGGTCTGGTAGAATTTAAGATTCCTCTTCACCTTCACACTAACAAGCTGTGGTTTAATTTCTTACAAATCACACTGCAAATCGACTAAAGCCTACATAATATATTTCATGCTAATAACACTATTCATGATAGATTAATAAAGCCCACATGCTTGCTTTATTACTTTGTCTTTGCATGGCCCATAAAAACAGTTAAAGCCTATTTATTTTTCTAAATTAACGTTGCTGCACTTCTAATGTTAGCTAAAACCAAAAATATCATGAAACACTTTTTTTCCACCATATAAACCAGCTATATATCTCCCAAATTGTTAAGACACCTATTTTGGAGGGACAATAAATACAAAGGAAGTAAAGTACAATATATTTTTTAAATATGAATTTTGGTGCAAGTGATTATGACTTTAACAGATGCTACATTGTTTGATGAAACATTTTAGATTCTGAACAAAGAGTCCTTGAAGACCAAGAATGAAAATAATGTCTTACATGTGCAAAATAAATCTGACTTCTCAAGTACAATAGTCATTTACTGCTATCAAGAGTGCCATGTAATGCAGTCATCACAGAGTTCATCAACAGACAATAGATGATGATAATTCTTCTCCCTTGAAAAAGAATTATATTCTCGTGTTTTATAGAGATTGGGCCAAATCTTTCAATCCTTAATCCAGGATTGATTTCTCAGACTTTTTTTCATGGTAGCAATCCATGCCAATGAAATACTGTTAGCTCCTTCATTAAGATGAATAAAGATACAAGTTCTCAGGCAAAGAACACAACGGGAGATGAGTAATGAATGGGCATTTTGGCTCATAAGGAATAAAGTTTTTAATATATATTTACTCTATTCACACAGGAATAAATAATATTTATTATATTGGACTTGAACTTCACAATATTTTTTGAAGAGTCTGTAAAAATTCATATTAATAATCTGAAAAGAGAACTAGAGTCTGGGCATTAATTATTTCATATTTGCAAAATAATTATTTCCTGTGGAAGGAACATTGGCTTTGCTTTTTCCATCAAAATGAAAAGTTCAGACTTCTTGTACGCATTACTCATTCTCATTTAGCAGTTCAATTTACTTCAAAATGGCAACATCAAAATATGTAGTGTATGTGTTTATGAAAGTATGCAGCAATTAGCCCTTGTAATTGCTATCAGCACTTAATAAAAATGAGAGAGAATAAATAGCAACTGGTGTAATTTTTGGGGGGTGAAAAAAAGAAGCTGAAGGATAGATTTATGAAATGTGGCAATGTTTTATTTCACAGTTTGCATTTTACTATGTAGAAATAATCTGAAAAATACTTGCCCTATTAACTCTTTGGTGTTATTTGTTTTTACTCTTGAGTTGGCACACTATTTCCTGGTTTTGAGTGTAAGATAAAGCAGAAAACAGCAGTACTGTATCTGTAAGGGTCTGCTATGTCAAATCTGCTATTGCTGGTTTTGAACTATTTTTTCTTATATTTTACTACTAAGAATAAAAATGAAAAAATAAAACTGTTTTCTCTGCAGGTAAAAACATTATTTGAAATAAAATCACCAAATGGATTTATTGAAGTTGTGATAGATATGATGCACATCTATGAGCAAATATGGCTGTGTTTACAAATGAGACCTTCTTCAGCAAAAGGCATATTAAAATCTGTAGTATATGAAGTACCTCTTGTGTTAAATTACAATGACTGGTAGAAGGCAAGAGGAAGGTCATTGTAGCTGATAAACATAGTTATGCAAATGTGTTATTGTGAGAAGGCACTGAACAGGGTTAAAAATTGTGCTAAGCAGAAGGTCAATCAGAAATTTCATGGGTCTTTCAGGCCTTGGAATTTATAAAAGTGAAGAGGTGAGCAAGAAAGAAAATTATGATGAGAGTAAGAGGTGATTTTTTTGTTTGTTTTTTTTAAATTTGGGCCTATTTGATGAATAAACAATGTTGGTATAATAGGAAAAGAGGCCTCTGACCATTCCCATTTCACCTCCCCCATGTATCTGTCTGACAACTTGGATCTTTGGCTGCTTCTCAGACTTTTCCTCCAGCAGTGATTTTCACCGTATTTTTTCCAAAATGCCTCCTGTTTCCTGAAGCCACTTGCTCATTTTTTTTTCCTCTCCTTTACTTATCCTGAACTTCCATCTCGAGTTTTCCCAGCCTAAGTAGTTTAAATACAGAAACATAGTGTCTGCTTACCGTCTCAGCTGGTGATTCTGTCTCCTGTCTCTTTAATAACTGGAGGATTCAGGAAGTGATGTTTTTGTGTAGTCAAATTGAAATAAGAAAATCCCAGCTAACCTTTACCAGTCTTAACTAGCATGTAACAGGCTTCCTCTTGAGTATTCAAAATTCAGATTTTGATACTTATCCTTCCCTTTCCCCAAAGCACACACATACGCACACACAAAACTACCTGTTGCCTTTCAGTGTTTGCAGCCTAAGCTACTGCTTTTCTTCTACATAGGAAGGAGTTGGTTCCAGGTTGCATTGCAGCTATATTGCTGCAATATACCACAGTCTGAATGTGTATCAGGAACTTGTATCTGCTGCTGGATCAAGACCCCAGAGATGGAACAGCAAGAAGTGTAATTTTGATCTCAAGCCTCTGTAGATGCTAAATCATCATGTTTAAGTAAAGGGCAATATACTGAGGTTTTCTCATTTTTACACATTTTTTAACACTTCATTGTGCTCTACAATTTCTTAGCAGAGACTTCTTTCACAGTGCCCACAGAGGTTCAGCAGAATGAGGCAAAGGCTGGTATTCCTTCTGACACACATCTGTGCAGGGCCTGTTGTGAGCTTTGCAACTCCAGAAGGCCTGGAGTCTGGCAGAATTTAATCTGTACAAAGAGAAGAGAAGAGAAGAGAAGAGAAGAGAAGAGAAGAGAAGAGAAGAGAAGAGAAGAGAAGAGAAGAGAAGAGAAGAGAAGAGAAGAGAAGAGAAGAAGAGAAGAGAAGAGAAGAGAAGAGAAGAGAAGAGAAGAGAAGAGAAGAGAAGAGAAGAGAAGAGAAGAGAAGAGAAGAGAAGAGAAGAGAAGAGAAGAGAAGAGAAGAGAAGAGAAAGAGAAGAAGAGGAAGAGAAGAGAAGAGAAGAGGAAGAGAAGAGGAAGAGAAGAGAAGAGGAAGAGAAGAGGAAGAGAAGAGAAGAGAAGAGAGGAGGGGAGGGAGAGGGAGGGGAGGGAGGGGGAGGGGAGGGAGGGAGGGGGAGGGAGGGGAGGGGAGGGGAGGGGAGGGGAGGGAGGGGAGGGGAGGGGAGGGAGGGGAGGGAGGGGAGGGAGGGGAGGGAGGGGGAGAGGGGAGGGGAGGGGAGGGGGGGGAGGGGGGGGAGGGGAGGGGGGGAGGGGAGGGAGAGGAGAGGAGAGGAGAGAGAGAGGAGAGGAGGGAGAGGAGAGGGAGAGGAGAGGAGAGGAGAGGAGGAGAGGAGGAGAGGAGAGGGAGGAGAGGAGAGGGAGAGGAGAGGAGAGGGAGGAGAGGAGAGGAGAGGAGGAGAGGAGAGGGAGAGGAGAGGAGAGGAGAGGAGAGGAGAGGAGAGGAGAGGAGAGGAGAGGAGAGGAGAGGAGAGGAGAGAGGAGAGGAGAGGAGAGGAGAGAAGCACCCATCCGAATTCTCCTGACAATCTGATACAGCAAAAGAATGATGAGCATGAGAGACATACAAAAGGGTATTTCACCAGCTTAGAGTGAGATGCAAGAGAATGTTATCACTAAGTGCTGTCTTGAATACAAGAGGCACAACAAACAGTGAACAAACAAAAAACTGATGTACGTAGTTAAAAGATGGAACTCTATTCACTTTTGGAGAGACAATAAAGAGATTAGGATATGTTCATCCTACAGCAAAACATTTTTGACTATAAGTCAATGAGAATGGTTTTGTCCAGTTCTGTGATTTCTCTTACAGTATTTCTACATTACTTTCTCCAATGTATTTTATAAATGGAATTGTGCTGACACATAAAACTGGAGGAATGTCTCTGAAACTGTGTAACATGCCCCTGTGATTTGCATTATATGACACTCCATACCTGATATTGGCTATAGGTGGCAGTAGAAGACCAAATCTCATGAGGAAATAGTCAAGAGGGAACCGTGTTTTAAAGAAAGTTATTTGTACACTAAAGATGAATATGCTCTTAATAATACATGAACATTATTTAACAGGAACTATAGAGTCAATAGAATGTGAACAATGACTCCCCCTCTCCAAAAAAAAAGCCATTGCAGCCAGAACTGGTCCTTTTCTTCAATGAAGTGAAAAGCTTGTTCAATTTGCTCAGCGTGGGAGTCTGTCATTTTAACCAGACGGCACAATAGATATTGATAAAAATAAAAGTCTTTTAACATAATAGCAATGTAAGACAATACCAACAAAGTCTCTTGTCTGTCAGCAACAGCCATTAAAAATGTATTAAAACGTGCATTCAGCTCTTTTATTTCCTAAAAATAAAAAAGGTTGGTAAATGCTTACATGCAAAAAGCCTTCTTATATGGAAAAAAAAGACAGGCAGGGAGCTCAAGACGGAGGCCACCACAGCCAGGCATGGAAAAACAAAAGCAAAGGAAAGGAAAAGGGACCATGAGACAGAAAAAAAAATCATCTCTACTAGAGTTACTAGATTAGGCTAGAGAGAAACATAACTTTAAACAATGCTTCTGTAGGCTTCATATATGTGTGAGCAAGATATAACTTAAAGTTTCTTTCTGTCTATAACAACCCTTACTTTTTTTCTTTTTTTCTCTACCTTAAATGCTTGTTACTATCTAGAATTTAGAGGTGTTGATCATTAGGAGAACTTACCCGTATTTCAAGTAAATGATGCATTTGTGTAAAACTTGAGCCTTTTAACTGCATAGCAATAAACAAAGGGGAAAAAAAAATCCTTCATGAAAGCATGGCCTTGCTCTCACTTACTGACCCTACTAAACTCTTTTGTACGTAAGTAAAGTACACATGATGGATGGTCTAGTAAAAAAAAGAATAGCTTTCACTATGTGAGAATGGTGGGGAGAGAAGATGAGAGGATCCAGTGCAACCCATGGTAGGATTTTCCAATTAAGCTGCTAGTGAGGAAGGAACTTGTTTTAACAGTGCCTCACAAGGTTCAAAGCATATGTATTTGTGCTGGTTTTGGCTGGGGCACAGTTATTTTTCAGTAAGTTGTATGGGGCTATGTTTTAAGTTTGTGCTGAAAACAGTGTGGGTAATTCAGAGATCTTTTAGCTGTTGCTGAGCAGGGCTTAAACAATGTCAAGGGTTTTTCTGCCCCTCACCCCACAACACTAGCAGAGGGCTGGGAGTGCACAAGAAGCTGGGAGGGGACACAGCCAGGACAGCTGACCCCAGCTGACCTAAGGGATATTCCAGATTTTATGTTGTAATACTCAGCATATAAAGCAGGGGGAAGGAAGGAGGAGGAAGAGAGAGGGGGTTGCTCAAAGTGGCGGTGTTTGTCTTCCAAAGTCGCAATCACATGTGACAGAGCCCTGCTCTCCTGGCTGAACACCTGCCTGCCCATGGGAAGTGGTGAATGAATTCCTTGTCTTGCTTTGCTTGTGTGCACACAACACTTGCTTTGCCTCTTAAACCATCTTTATATCAACCTATGAGTTTTCTCACTTTTATTCTTTCCACTCTCTCTCCCATCCCACTGGTGAGAGAGTGAGCAAGTGGCTGTGTGGTGCTTGGTTGCCGGCTGGGGTTGCAGAACAATAACATTAAAACAATTTACAGACGTGCAGGTTGCAAAATGTTAGGGACAGTACTTGCTAAACTGAGTAGTTTGCTCAGCTTTTTCTTCTCTTTCAAAAAAAGTCCTGTAAATCCTCAGAGCCCACTGTCTAATTATACTAGGCATCTTGTATACCTTCTCATTAAAAACTAACCTCCTATTTTAATGACTTGGTTGAAATCCTTTGAAGATCAGACTGCTAGTGACTGAATGCTGTATTCTGAATACCCCTTCATGCTGCCCTCCTTCCTTTTTTTCTTTCTGATCTTTGGTAATTTCTTCTCTTTTATTTTTGTTTCTTTTCTTTCTTTATATCATTTTTAGCTGCCTGCTTGATTCCGAGTGAAAAATATGGAAATGCTTTGTTTGAAGGCCACTTCTGCACCCTGGCACACCAGAACAGTTTAAGTGTTTAGGTTGCTTTTAGCTAAGGGGAAAGAGTCTGTTATTTATTTAGCTGAGGCAGTTGTTGAACAGATGTACATCTGACACAGTGCAATATTTACAGTACCATATCTTTAACAAATTGGGCTATATTCATTCCTCAGATAATTCTAACTTGCTTCATTCAAATTACACAAATGATTTACTTGGGCTCTGTATTTCAAACACTAAACTCTCTCCTGGTTTCATATTTAGAGGGTTTTGTTAATTTGTCATCAATTTCTGGCTAGCACCACTATGGTTTGGACAAGTCTTCCAAAACTTTACTTTTTCAGCTGCTTTACAAACACTTTTAATGCCCTTTTTCAAGTTTTCCACAAGGATTTTAGTTTGAACTTATACTTCAATTACAAGTGTTTTCTTTCTGTACTTTCTGGGGTTTTTTGTGGGTTGTTTTTTTTTAAATCACAGAATCACAGAACCATCCAGATTGGAAGAAATTTTCCAGATCATCTTGTTCAATGGAAATGTTCATATCAAGAGATATAGAATACTATTTTCATTCCACATAAAAACCTATGGGATTTCTTCCAAATAAGGAGCTAGAATTCTAACACTGACATAAAGTATAAAAATGCTGTTTCTGTCAGTGGTGGAGGGGAGCTTATGATTTTTTTTTTTTTGCTTTTTGTCATCATAAATCAAAATATAGGCTTTACATGGAGTTTTTTTATACAAAACCAAATATTTTGAAAATAGCATTTAAATAAGTGGGGAAGTATAATTAATATGCAAGTTATTTCATTTCCAAAATGTGCACACATAATAATTTCTGCGTTACTTAGCAGACGTTATATACCATGCTGTAAGCTTACTCATTTATTCGAGTCAAAGTGACATTTATATATCCAGAGAAAAACATACATGAATCTTCTTTATTTCCACATTGTAAAGATGAAAATGTGACTTGCCAAGAAAAAAACAAATTTTAAAATTCATTACAAATTATCCTGGAAATTATATTTTGTTTATTTTGACAGGCGCAGAGAAAATTCATAAAATATTTCATCTCCATATTGAAGATAATGGGAAAAAAGGACATTATTTTGATACATAGTTTTACTAACAAGTTTCAAGAATATTGCCTATCGTAGAAAATACACCTATTCACAAGAAAAAAGAATCATACAAAAATTGCTAGCTTTAATAAAAGCTGGGACTTATTGATTAAATAACATTTTATATTCAAGAGATTCTCTAACATAAAGTCCTTTATTGAAAAGGCCTGATGGGCTGAAAAATAAGTTTTATTTATTTTATAGGTGCTTGCTTTAAGCACAATTCCTTCATGCCTAGAATAAACCTGGAGTTAGAAAAGCATTAGTGGAGCTCTTACTGAAACAACTCTGCATCAAAACACAAACAACTTTCTATTAGCCATGTCACTAGGTTGAAGAATAGATAGGCAGAATCCAAGCAATTATCAGGGAAACATTGGAACATTATTCAAAACAACCCTGACCTTGATAACTTGTTTAAAGATCTTCTTCTGATGGCTTATGGAAGAAGCCCAACTCAAGAGACAAAAGTGTACTCTTAAAGTGCATTGTTCAGCACTGTAGACCCTCAGTGGCAAAGCTACTTGATGGCAATTACATTTGTGATGTCTATGACCATGTAATTCAACCCCCAAATGTGTTTTATTTTATCACTCTGTTAGAAGAAACAGAAATATCCTCTCCTACCTAATGAAAAGTAACGTGCACTACAAAGAATGTTTCAGTGGTTTATCCAACCCAATGTCCTTGTACTCCATTTAGTGTGTGGATCAGACCACAAAAAATTATGACAAAACAAATGTGCAAAGAATCTACTTTTCATTTGTGGATGGAAGTGATGAAGCTCCTCAGCAAACTGAATGCACTAACTGTGAGAGAGATTCTAATCTGAGGTATTCAGCATACGAAGCTTCTTAATTCAACAGCAAATGTGTTTGGGAGCTTCTGAAGCGACTTAACACCTCTCAGGTGCAAGGACTCATCCTTGTCAAGTGAAGAACTTTGTAATGGAGCAAAGAGGATATTCAATCACAGTTTCTTGTGACTTTATGCAACAAAGACAGAATACGGACAATTTATGCCATTTAAGGATTATTAATAAAGTAATATTCTTTCATACTTCAGATTTCTGTAGTGCAATACATTGAAAAAGTAAACAACAATTGTGAGATTTAGCAGTGAAACCCACATACAGGGCAGAAATATTTAAATAGTGCTCAGCCTGGAGAAAAGAAGGCTCTGGGGACACCTTAGAACACCTTCCAGTGTCTAAAGAGGGCCTACAAGGCAGCCTGAGAGGGACTTTTAATGAGGGCATGCAGTGACAGAACAAGGAAGATTGGCTTTAAACTGAAAGACAGCAGGTTCAGATTAGATAATAGGAAGAATTTTTTTATGGTGAGGATAGTGAGACACTGAAACAGGTTGCCCAGGGAAGTTGTGGATGGCTCATTCCTGAAGGCGTTAAATGTCAGGTTGGATGGGAAACTTGGAAGTGGAAGGTGTCCCTGCCTATGGCAGAGATGTTGGAACTAAATGATCTTTAAGGTCCATCCAACACAAATAATTCTAAAATTTTTATGATAATTCTTCTAGGCAAATATCTTGTAATGATAACTGAAGAGAAGGTTTAGAGACACAACTTGCATTTTCTGACAATGTGGTTACTCTTTCTTCTAATATTTCACATTTTTCCACATTTTTTTCTACTGTAGAGAGAAATACTCTGATTTCCAGACTCCCAAAGTAAAGAAAAGCTTCAATATTTTTCTTAATATCTTGTTTTTCTTGAATATGAGAAACTTTTCTTTTCTCTGGACTGCTGTAAGATCCTAGCATTTCTGTCATTCACTCAGTGGTTGTATTGACCATGACCTAAATTTTCAAAGCAGAGTGTAAATAGGAACATTCATATGACACATATTAAATTGTCTTCATCTCAGCAATAAAGACACACTGTTTAATTCTGAATATTTATCTCTAAATCTATAGTCACAACATTTTAAGTTAGATTTACATAGTGAATTACAGCAGTTTAGATAAATAGTGATGCTTATGGTTCCCTCACAATGTGGAGAAAGTTGAGTATCACATCTGCTGTGAAAGTATAACCCATTAACCCATTGTTTTCTCTGTGTCCACCAATCTATTCACTTCACTGTAGAAGCCTATCAGGTTGATTGAACACGATTGTCCTTTTCTAAACCCATGCTGACTACCCCCTGCTTTTCCTTCCTGTGTTTGTATGCTTTCCAGAAAGATATTCCCAATCATTTTCCCAGGGACTGTGGTGAGACAGACCTGCCTGTAATCCTGAACATTCTTTTTACCACCAAAGTCCAGAGAAACATTGTCTCCCTTTCAGTCTTCTGGAATGTCTCCTGTTTATTATAACAATTCCAAGTTAATTGAGAGGAACCTTACAATAACATTAGTCTCTTGGGACTCGTGGATGTAATCCATACAGTCCCATGGGACTGTGTGTTTCTGGTTTGTTCAAGAGTGCCCTATCTAGTTAGGGAGATTAAGTCTACCCACAGAGGCTGTGTGCCTTCCTGTAAACTTGTGTTTGACCTGAGGGGCCTCAGATGTGTACAGATGGGGTTTTTTTTTTGTCTTGTTGGGTTGGGTTTTTTTTGGTTTGTTTTATTGTTTGCTTGGTTGGGTTATTTATTTGTTTTTGTTGTTATGATTTTTTGGATTTTTTAGTTGGTTTTTGTGCTTTTTTGGTTTTGGGGTTTTTTTTGTTGTTGTTGGGTTTTTTTTTGTTGTTGCTGTGTTGTTTTGTTTTGTTTTGGGGGTTTTATTTGTTTTAATGTGTTCATTTGGGTTAGTAATCCTTTCTGCACACCCCCAGAGCTTTGCAGTGGCTCCCTATGCAGCCCAGATGATTTGTATGGCCAAACTGTCCCAGTGTGCCACTCTGCACATCCTCTTAAAGTATGCCAATCTCTACCCATCCTTTTAAAAAAGCTTTAAAAGTAGAAATCTCTAAAGTTAATTTTAGTGTTCTTTTGAATACCATGTACAGATTTGATAACCTTTGGCATCCTATTTCTGTTGACTACAGCTTTCTACGGGCACCTCATATATGTAGCTAATGTGGCGCTCTGCTGTGACTTCGAAATCCTCCTCAGACTCAGTAAATTTCAGAATTGAATGTTGAATGTGACTGTATTCTTTACTTCTGTGTTTATGACTTGTTAAAACACACTTAAATATCCATGATTCATATGATCCTCCTTGTCAAAAAATCCATGTCTTCTCCACACAACTGGCACTTTTTGTTTTTGCTGCTTAGTACTTATAAATTTTTAATTACCTGAAAATTTCTGCATTTATTATTTGTAATTATTATATTTATTTCTTGATATACCTGGACCAGGAAGAGAGACTCCACATAAACAACACTAAGAACAGACCTTTATGACACTCCAAAATGAACGTCACCAATTATTTTCCATTTACTTTTCTTTTTGTGTGATTACATAGAATGAGATAATGGATTTGCATCACTCTTATTTTCTAATAGCTCAACGCATGGAATACACTCATATGACTTTGTGAACTGTAGCAACATTTATCCTTATTAACTAAAATTCTATTTTCATAAAAATTCACTAAGTTTGCAAACAAATTAATTGTATGACAGTAGATAACTTCTCTGTAACAAGTTGCATAAAAATATTAAAAAGTGCTTTTGTTTCAAACACTGCATTCACAAAAACTGCATTTTTTAAAAAACTTTTAATTGCTGATTCCTCTACCATATTTACTCTATTGGGAAAGAATATGTAAGAGATTAATTATTTATTGTATAATCACTGTCATCAGGAAAGAAGGTTTTGCAGCAGAAATTTGGCAACTTTCTCTTAGCTAGGATTAAGTCTGAAATAGTAAAAAAAAGAAGTGAAATAGTTATTTTATACTGTCATACATGAGGATACATATCTAAACATACAGAAGAAGCTTTTACTTCTGATGAAAATAGAGGTCAATATTAAGCCATAAAATTGTACGGAGCCTGGACTTTGGTGAAATTTGAATCTGGCACTTGGTTTTGCATCAACCAAATACTTTACTGGGTTATATTAGGAATTCATATATTAACAGATGTAAAGTCAATAAATATTTTGACTTTGATTAGTCAATAGAGATCCTGTAAGAGCTTCCTTCTTCTCGGGTAACATAAAATATAAGATTCTGGAGAGATCTTTCTTGCTCATTTGTTTGCTTGCTTTGAAAAAAAAAGAGATGAGGTTTACAAATTTTTTTGTATTGCTTTTTCCTATGAGTGCAGTGATACTATAACACACATAAACCCTGATAAACACAGATGTATTAGGGGGAAAAATTAAATTTTCTCTCTACTTGAGACAAAAATATAAACAATTAAATCACAAGGAATTGGGTTTTTTCCTTTGCCTCAAAGGCTGCTAGCACCAGTGAGCTGACATAGTTCTGTATCACCAGTTCTGCCTTGACACACACCAGTCAGGTTCCTGGTCTCCTTGCTGCCAGAGCTCGCAAACCTGCAGAGGATGGTGAAAGGGCAGTGACAACCTTGTGGATGTGACAATCTCAGAGGCAGTGTTTGTATGGGAGGTGGCCTACCTCTTATGAATTTCCCTTTTTATGCACCTGTCAAGCCATACCCATACATGGAATAACCTTAGGATACATAATGCTCATAAATCTTTCTTCGAAGTGGAGTTTTAAGTAAAGCTGCATAAACAGTATGATTCTGGTGATAAAGTGATACTTGCATCCCTCTCAATAAAGAAATAAGGCCACAGTCCCTTCCTCTGGCCAAGGAAACGAAACTCTATCAGTATTTCTTCTAAAGAGACCAGATGGCTTGTTGCTAACTGATATGAATGAGTCCCTCACTCAAGGTACGGACATGCTGACTCCATGGGATTTCTAATTAAATTTGAAAAAAAAGGTAATCATAATTTCTTTCCCTTGTTTCAAGTTCCTTTCTGATTAAGTGCATAGGAAAAGTACTTATTTAGAACAAAATGTTCAGATCTAACCAATAGCTGACTTTGGAAGAAGAGTGTGAGAGCACGATCACTTAATTCTGGTATAGACCAAACTAATCTTTGTATCATCAGCATATAAAAAATAATTGAACTATGGGTACCTGCTTTTAAGGGAGATCTTACACAAACTTCTTAGAATTATTTTTAATGCCTATTTTGTATGATTTGGCTGAATTTTAATAAGTACACAGAAGGTGGATTTTACCTACGCATCTGAAGTGGTGCGATTAAGTTTCCGAAGCACACATAGTGAGAACCATCTGAAATGACACACGGCATCTGAGGTGTTGTGCGCGCAGCTGGTATATAACACACAGGATCTGTGGGAAACTTGTGCGCTTCTGGTGAGGAACTGCAAGTCAGGTTAGATACCCTCAGTTATCTCACACTTCGCCAGATATCTCTGTTCAAGCAATTGATTTCTGTGCTGAACTTCAAGAAATATAAATCTCATCCCTATTTATTTTTATGGTGTCAGGATATTATTTCCAGTTTGTGAAAGCTTCTTGTTGTCATTGGAAGAATATTGTCTATATATTGGCAGGAAGGGAACAATTAAGAATGAACTGTAAAATAAAAAATCAAGGAGTGATACCAGAAACTGAGTCCAGATTTCAGTCAGTATTGCCAAATAACCTGACCAAAGGTAGATGTCAATTTAGAGCTGGTGTTTGGACTATGATCTTTATAGAACAGCCTAAAGTATGTGTCAAGTGTTATTGAAATAATGTTTGAGACTTTTGCATTGGATGCCAGAAGACTGTGGGAACAGCATAGGACTACACTGGGTCCTTTCCAGTGATTTCAAATGTCAATTCATGCTGAAGAGTGAGCAATTGTATCAAGTCTTTTCTGTGCAGAAAACAAAACAAAACAAAACAAAACAAAACCAAAACAGAACAGAACAGAACGACAAAAAAAAGAGAGGAGGGAGCCTCTTGAAAAGAATATTTATCCCTCTCAAACATATTTTTTGAGAAGAAGAATTGTTCTTAGGAGGACCCACAGCCAGACCTGGTACTTGATTTTGAGTAATTGTTGTGGCACTTTAACTGGAGTACTTATGAACTAAGGAAATTACCTTGAGATGGGTGATGCCAGTTACCTCACAAAGAGAATAATTGTAAGTCATTTAGAAAACACTTAACCCTTCATACAAAACCAAAACAAGTGCCAGCTAAAAGGAAGGCGTGAAACATATTTCATTTTAAAAAGTCTTTCATTCTGAAACTGTTGAGCATTTAAATAGTTTTTTTGTTATATGAGACAAAGGGAAATAATGAAAACTGTTTTCCTAAAATGAAAGAGGAGAGAAGTGCTTTATGAGGAAAAATTTAACAAGCAATATGGTTTTAATTAGAAAGTAAAGGAAACATGGGAACATTGAAATAGTATAGCATGTTCAAGGCCAAATGATGCTGAAATTTTGATAGATTAATTGAGAAAAATTGTAGGAATCTGAAATAAAGATGAGAACAGAACCAGTAGATCAGATTAAGACTAAGATTGCCAATGAATGTGCCTTGATAGTCAGTTCAAAATTAATTTGAAGCTGGCATTAGATACAGTATGAGAGAGACAGATAGTAGTGCTGGAACTATTGGGTGAAATTTATTAGTTTTATGACTGTGCTGTATTCGTGAAAATTCTCAAAGGTATACCTGTTTCCTTATAGTCATATGAATATTACAAAATTCTGTGAAAAACAGGTAAGCCTCTGAAAACTGAAAAACAACCCTCAAACAAACTTTATAATTATTGAAATAAGGTATTTGAAAGGTACATTTTTCTTTCCTTTTTTTTTTTTTTTTTTGCAACACAAAATTTTATTTTAAATTTTAAGTGCCTTTTAAGAAGAAAGATAATAAACTTTAGAGTGTTAAACACTTGAGGATGAAATAGATAAAAATTTATTGAAAGAAATTCTGCCAGGTGTTGGGTTGCAAAAATTATATTTAAAAGTGTTCCTGTTAATTTGAGCTGAAAGAATATTTTTCCTCTTCTGAATTCCCATTAATGGAATGAATAAAATGAATAATAACCGAATAACTGAAATAAAAGCTTACAATATATAACCTGTGTGAAAAAAATCAATTTATTGATGGATTAAAAATTTGATTTAGCTCTACTTCCAGAAAAAAAAAGTGTATACATTGGGAAGAAAACACTTAGGAAAATATTGATGCACCAGTTCACAAGAGTTGAAAGTACTCAGTTTGTCCCATTTGAAAATGCTTTTCAGAGCATGCAAGTGTACGGCACTAGTTTTCACAAAGGATATGAGAAAGATGTTTGCTGTGGGTTTTAGCCACTTTTTAACTCTATTTTGAAATACATTCTCTAAAAATTTAACAAACCTACACATGTGTAATCAGCTGCTCAAGGAGATAAGAATGGGATAGTATGCAGGTCTTATTCCTGTGTTACTAAAATAAAGAAGCTGGGGTTTTAAGAGACAAGTTTATAGTTGCTGTTTTATAGTGACTCAGAGACAATTCTGCAGTTTTGGACTCAATATGCATTAAGACAAACAGTGGTTCGACAGCAGACATACAAAATTGAAGAGACATAAAGCAATTGTCTAGCCTTAAATATATTATATAAGTAAAATGAAGAATGCTTTGTGCTGACTGCACATACGATTTGGCTTGATGAAATTGTCTAGTAACATGTACAAGAGATGAGGTTTATTTATCAGGAGCACTGGCGTTAAAATATCTGAATATGTCTACACATTCAAAGAAATATCCCATATTGATCATATCAATGAATGATGGACTTCAATGTGCATGCCTTTTAACTGTATACAAAGCCACAGAAAGCAGTAAGAATTGCCATTAACTTCTGCAAGCTTTTGATACAGCCTAAGCATTTCTAATGTGATTGTGCTTATTTGAAGGGCTTGCAAGATCTGTACTCAGAAGACACAGAAAAATAATTAATAAAAAATAAGCAATAATTAGGGAACATGATCCCACAGAAAAGTCTTTTATTCTGTATGGTCTCATGGTTTCACAGTAAATATGAAAAATAGTCCATGCTATTTAACACTGAATAGCTACCATGTAGTAAATGCAAAGGATCTAGATGGTCTTTTAAATTAGTTCAAGTGTCACAAAAGATACATTACTTATCCGTGCTTTTGGATCAGGCAGAAGATTGCTTATACACCTTGTAAAAAAACACTTTTCGAAATATTTTGGTCTCCTTTGAATGCTTTTGAATTTGAAGGGGTATTTCTCTTTTGCAGCTGTTATTTGTTTATAAAATATATAAACCATCAAAAAAAAAATCTTGTATACATTTCCAAGGCAGGTGTCCTAACTACTAAAATAAGAATCATGCCCTAACTTCTGTGAGAATCATTTTTCCTGAGAGAGCAATAGAGCTTCAACAGAAGTGTAGTAAGTGCTCACCATGCTTCATGTATCCTTGTCCATAATTCCTGCGCTGTGTTTTGTAGGAGGACACTCTCCTGTGGTGTTGGAAATATTGGCTTAAAATCCCATGGGCCAAGAGCCCCTATTTCTCACTTTATGAGAACTCTATAACTTATGACTAGCCTAAACTCATTTTACTTCTCTCTCATCTCTCCCTCTCTTTGTTTCCGCTCATCCGCCTCCTTTTCTCACCATCCTGTTCAGGATAGAGAGTGAGAGAGCAGATGGATGGGCTTCTGACAGCCAGCCAAGAACAAACCACCACAGTTTACAAACTTATCTTCATCAAAAATGATGTTCAAAACATTATTTTTCCAATATCTGCAGCTGACCAACCATAGAAATAGTTTATTTAATACAAAAATCAAAACAAAACTAACCCTCAAAACCTTCTGGAGATCTATAGAATAGCTTGGGTTGGAAAGAACCTTGAAGATCATCTATCTCCAAACCTGCTGCCAAGGACAGGGATATCTTCCACTTGACAGGACTTACTCAAAGACCCATCCCGTGAACACTTCCAGGAATGAGGTGGCCACAATTTTTGGGCAACCTATTCCAGTGGCTCACAGTAAAAAATTTCTTCCTCACAACTAATGTAAATCTATTCTCTTTCAATTTTATGCCATTCCCCCTGTCCTATCACTACATGCCCTTGAAAAATCCCTGTCTGGCCTGTTCTAGGCTGCTAAAAGGTCTCCCTGGAGCCTTCTCCTCTTCAGGCAGAACAGTCCCAACTCTCTCAGACTGTCAAAGATTGCAAAGGGCTAAATAAGAAAAACTAATTTTGGAGACAGCTCACTAACTATGAATATATAATTGATAAAAACAATGATCAATGAGCTAATCTAGGAAATAATGAAGTTATTTTCTGGCAATCTACTTTTACCCCACTGATGTAACTTTTGAAGCACAAGATTAAAATTCTATGAAAAAATTGGAGTAGGAGAACAGACAGGATGGGTTCAATCTTACTGAACTATAGCCATCTGAATTGGCTGCTAGTGTAAGAGGTTTGGCTACTTTAATTCTAAATAGAAGAAGAAAGACAGACCTTTCCAGAAGGTGGCTCAGTTCAGCCTAAAATAAGTCTGTAACTGGATAAAAAACCTGATGGAGGTCCTGCCTGATTTACCCTGCCTTTTACCCAGGAGAATCAGGAAACTATCAATTCTTTTGTACTAACTCAAAGTATTTTTTAAATCAATTTGTATCTTCATATCCAAGTTCTCTGTGGTATATTTCTTATAGGCTTCTGTCATTCTTGTTTACATCAATATTTTTCCATTTTTTATACACGCTCCTATTGAGTTTAGATTTTTTTTATTACTGTTTGGCTTTTGTTTCTTTCAACAGTATTTAAGGTTTGAGGGTTGGGTTTTGCTTGTTTTGGTTTGGTTTGGTTTGGTTTGGTTTTTGTTGGGTTTTTTTTGATAGTTCAGTTAATCTGATATATATTTTGAGTTCAAACACAGATTCAAAAAACCTAAATTTAGTATTTTCAGTGTGTCAGTCTACATGCAATCTACATGTCCAAGCTTCATCTTACTTAGGAAAGATTTGACAAGTAATACCTTGGAAATAAATACCTTTCTGAAGCTAAAAGTTAAGTGTGACAACCTAGCTGTTCTATTTTGGATGGTATTATATATGTATGTTTAGGCAAATAGATTGGATTTCCTTCTAATAAGTAGATACCTATTCTGTACACCACTACATTTAGATACTGAAATATGATGCTTTATAGAGTAAAAGAATTTTATACCCAGATGTCAGACTGTCCACTCTTCTCCAGAGTATTTCAGAAGAAAATACAGCAGCTAGTGGATACTGCCGCATTTATAGGGTAGCCTTACTCACAATTCCTGGTAATAATAGAATTTCAAGTCTGTATCTGTTTACATGCATAAAGTAAATAAAACACCTGGCCCAAAATCCAGCCACATAAAAAATTGTAATATTAAGGTGACAAGAAATAATTCCCATATCCACCTTCAAAGAACACATCATTTCTCCTTTTCCAAGAGAGCAGGCTTTGTGAGAATTAAAAGGCAATGGATGTTGCAAATTTTGAGCAGTTAATATAATCCCATGCCACGTTTTCCTATGGCAAAAATGGCCCAGTTGGAAAACAATTGACAAAGTGTTAAAGAGAGGATCACAATAATATTGGAGAAATGAAGGAAAGAGGAAAATGAGAAGAGAATGACCTAAGCCTATCTCAATTCTCCATTACTGATTTTAACTATTTAAGAGCACATGCTCTTAATGGGTCTTACCCTATATATGACACCAAGATGCAGAGGATGGGGATGTAAGGAGGTTTTGGCATTATTTTTTTTTAATTACATAAATTAGAGAAATTGTATTAAAGGAAAAGTATGCAATTCAGTAAGTAAAAATGCAAAGTGCTCTTAGACAAAAAATTACTGCACAAATAGAAGGTAAGTGAAAGTATCGCTAGGTATTGCTTCAGTAGAAAAAAAACCTGGAAGTTCTATGAATGAAAAGCTAAATGAGGCAACCCAGTATTCCATGAATACATGATACCCAGCTCTGCTTGGGAATAGAACAGCTTCTCATCCATGTTGACTGACTGTGTATGTTTCTTATAAAGCTTTGTGGGTAAACCTACAGATCCCTAAGGGTTTTCAGCATTACATGTAGCATGTGTTAGGAGAGGGAGAATCCTAAGACTCTAACTGTCTCTTCTGCTCTTGTGGAAGGCAATAGCACTTAGAAGAAAAGAGAAGTTGATTCCCCAACACAGATACTCCAGAGTTTTTCACAGAAAGATCAGATATGCTCTGCCACATGCCAGGCAGGTTGTGCAAAAGGCTTGGTGGTATATTTGGGTGTCACTGTGTATTAGAAGTAACCAAAAATTCAGACTGCTCTCAGGTAAAGTTTCTTAGCTATGATGAAAATTCGGCCAGTTAGATCAATTTTATGATCCAGAAAGGTGACTGTCTTTGTAATTAACATTCTGACTACGACAGCATTTTTACTTATGTGGCTATTGTTTCAAGAGCAACCTATTTCACAAATTCTCAATAATCAGTCTGGTTACCTTTCTAGAAATATAAAATAAATACAAATAAAATACTAAAGTAAATATATAAATAAAAAATACTAGTACTGCAGAAGTAATTATAACTCTAAACTTATTTACATCCTGATTTATTGTTCCCTAGGACTTCATAAATTCTGAAAATTCAGTCTATTCAAACTTTTCTCACATTTAATTTTAGTATAGCTGAGCAGCTGTCATCTTGTATGGTTATTTTACAACCAGCATTTGCTGTCTACACCTATGCATGTTTAGCTGGTAAATATCTGTTATGTTTCAACTTCAGTTTTCTGCCTTTTTGTATACGAGGACACTTTCATTATCAAAGAAATACAAAACAACAGAGTCTTGTTATGTACATCAGACGTGTGTAATTTTCCATAACCATAAATAAGAGCTTGAATAACCTTGATCTTCTATTCTGTCATATTGTTTTTAAGCTGATGTAACACCATTGACATCAATGGACTTACCCCAGTATGAAATTGGTGTAATGGAGTGGAAAATCATTGCCGAAATCTCTAAGGGGATATTCAAAGTTCCCTTTACTGTAAGCTGTGTATTAGACTGGAAGATCCATAGTTTTTATTTTCATGTTTTGATGTGTATCTCAAATGATAAAGAACTGTAAAACAGTCCAAATGGGAAGTTATTCATAACCTTTTTTAATTAAGCATGAAATATTTCATTTTTAAATTGTCATTTTTACTGTGTGTTTAACTATCTACTCAATGTCACAATTAATTTTAACTTTGGAGAAAAATATGATGTGCAGCAATTTAATTTGGTACTATATAGTACCAAAATCAACATAATTTGTTGAAATGTAAATGAAATTAGTTGTTTTTTCTTTTCAAACTAAATGAGATATGAAAAAAGAATTCCATTTGGGACTACCTTTTACAAAGCTACTTAGCAGACAAGATCAAGGTTTTGTAAGCCTGAGTGTTCATCTAAGTATTAGTCACAGTTACCTTCTAAATTAATAACTGTGTACAGATCTTTGTATTCTTCAACTTTTTTTCCTGAGAGAAACCAGATTAAACTGTCTTGATTTTCTTTCCCTAATTACAAGATCAACATGTGAATATCAAGTGGAAAATAAGGATATTATGTGTCTATCTGGTTTCACACTTGATTTCCTATGAATTTCTGTTAGAAGAGGATGGAAATATGAACCACAAACCACTTTGTTGATCTTTTTTTTAAAAGCAGAGCAACACACATGGCTTCATTTTTCTTTCACATCTGCAAAAAGTGAATCTTGCTTTCAAAGCAAAAACAATAATTGAGCAGAATTATATTAGTGGCAAGTGTAGATAAAAATGTGGTTTTTGACCACCTTGTGAAAGTTTATTACAGTTAGGAAGAGCTTTGTCAAATCACTTGTATATAATTTATTTTATTCTTCATTACTTTGTATTGTAAAAAGGCAAGATCCTGTTTTTTTGGCTATCGGTGAATAAAACATTTCCTGAATACTTTAACTTCCTTAAGAAGGCAAATTTTTATTACCCTTTTTTTTTCTGCGTGCATTCTTTTTCACACAGAATGTACCCTTTATAATCTTGATCACTTTAATTAACAAATTTTTTACTGGGTTTCCCATGCACTGGATTTTCCAGCTATGGCTGAGAAAATTCTCTCTTGAGCAAAAGATGTAGTCAAAAGAAAGGAAACTGTGCCAAACCAAAAATTCTGCATGATTTTCTTTTATATAATGTCATACAGAAATATGAATCTGAAAATGCTCCACAGACAACATTAGTGGGTCCGTTGATTTTTTTTTTTCACATGATATGGGGCATTTTGTATGTCCTAAATAAGGTAGGTTTAGTTCCCAGTCTGTTGTACTTTGTCATGCCATTTTCCCCTGGGAAATGTGCTATCACATCAGAATTATCTATTCATTTTTAGTCGCACTTTTATGTTTGCTTCATGGAGAGGGGTGAGTATGTAATGGGCAAGGCAGCAGAAAGTAGTGTTAACAAGGTCCTAATTTGTCTTCTCAGCATCATAAATGACTCTGAGGAAAGGTTCCTGCTACAGCTCTGCAGAGAATTATGGCAATTTACTCTTTGCCAGCCATTTATACTGATGTATCTCTGTTGATTTTGGTTTCAGATAGTTTATGGCTGATATTCAAATTGGATATTTTCTATTCTTCCAGCTTGCTTCCAGAGCAACCCAAAGTCAGATTTCAATAGAGATTGTGGTCCTATGTATAAACTGCACTGATCTGGGATCATCCTGCTCCTAATCGTCTGTGCATCTGAAAACCTCAGTAATTTCAGCTGCATTCTTGTTGCCTAGAGATTTCGGCCTGGATCCTAATTAACCATTTCAATTTAGGTTTTGTCTCTGATTTTGATTAAGAATATCTGGAAGAGAAAGGCTTGTTTTCTCCAGATACATTTTTTATTTTATCTTCACATTCTCTGAATTTAATTCACTTCTTCATTAATCTTTATTTAATGACCATTTTCTTTTGTCAATAGCTACAGAATATCTTTATTAAATTAAAATTATATTTTTAGTTGTCTCTCAGTTCTTAATTTTCATCACTTGTGAGTGTAAATATCAGTCATAAAAATGTATCTATTCATAAGTCCTTAAATAGAGTTATCTTTGAGTTTTCAGCTATGTGCTTATAAAATGATAGATCTATTGTCAACTACTTCTTGAAAATATAGGTAGGATGAAGATTTTGAAGTGATTCTTGAATATGTGTGTCTAGCTGCCATAACATTAGCATTTATTTACTCTCCTTGCAAGATTCTTTATTTACCTGTTGGTTTAAATTTATTTTGATCAATACAACAAACTGTCTTGAAAAATGGTCTATTGTTTGGTTGAGACAAACTAATGCTGTTCTGAATGGTTCCAGCAGCAAGGAGCAGTAAAAGAATGCCTCATTTCTCAATGAATTGTAGTCTGCATGTGCTGGCCCAATCCTGCATGCCTTTGATAGTTAAATACACAATCCCTTCTCATTTGGGCTGTGCAGCAGTGACAATTTTTATCATCTGGCTTCTTCTCATTACCCACTAGCTGGCAGTCATCCTGCGGCTTTCCAGTAACTAACTTTGTTCATGTGAGTGTTTCCTCACATAGTGAGGGCAAAATCAGTTGCAATGGTACAAATTTCTGAATTAAACTGCTCAATCCAGACTGCAAAAGAACAGAGCATGCTCTCACACAGAGGTGGTAGCAAAAGTATGTGGAACTACCTCGAGCCAGGGACTGCTGATGTGCAATGACTAGGGATGCAATGACTCTTCCACAATTGTACCCAGGTTCACACTGGCCAAAGCTTGTTTTGATATCAATAATCTTTCTAAATTAGTCTAATCTTAATCAGAAAAATTCTAGAATTCCCCATCAGCTGTATTGCCCTGTACAAGGACTAATTGATTTCAGCTGGACAATTTATAAACACAGACATCTACTTACACAGTTGAGCAAGAGCTGGCACAACTGAGCTTTAACAGATGTCCGACTTTAAAGATGATGAGCTTAGGTTTTACCTTGCCTTGGAACGGCACCAAAATAAGAACTTAGATTGGAAATAAATCCGACCTCAGAGGAAATATTAGCAAAATGTTCTTATTTTTATTTTGCTATGATTATTATCCTTGGGTTTCTTTTCATAGAGTGTTTGAGACTCTGTTTTAGAGATTATTAACATCAAGGTGTAAGTGTTTACTAATAAAAGAAATATTGCTAACTTTTGAAGCTGTTATTAGCTGATTATAAATGAGTAATTTTCTCAAGGAGTTAATTCAAATGTATTTTTAGAGGATTCTGTGATATTAAAAAATGTATAATAAGGAGAAAAACCTAATAACTGACAGAGGTCACAGTTACATAAAGAAGAATTGAAAAATGGAAGAATATAAGAATGAAAGAGTCACATGCAATCATAGAGGAGACAGACACATCAGTGCAAAGTCATCACAGTTCAGCTCAGGATCAAGCTGGCTGCAGGACTCTTCATAAATATCTGACATGTTGAGGTTAAAGAAAGTATCTGAGCATTACAACGGCTTGATAATAGAATCAGGTTTAGTAAATAGATTTGCTAAACACTTAAAACTCCTGGCTTTTTTCTGTTAATTGACAATTATTAACAGTTTGCTGCTTTTTGTTGTTGCTGTTGTTTTCTAATTTACTTTAGAGAGGATAGAGCTTTAAAAGGATTTAATTCTTGATTTAATTTTATTAGTGGAATTTGAAAAGGATGGCTGCTTATAAGGAGGAGTTTGATTCTATATTCTGACTTAATATCCTAATACATCATTGAACATTTAAAGATCAAGATTATCCTGGCAGATTTCAAGATACCAAATTTTGCTTACCAAAAATCTTAATCTAGAAGTCTAAAAATGCTTTTATAGTATGATGGTAATATGAAAATACAGTAAAAATGAATAAAGCAATTGAAAATATTTCTTCTGCAAATGTAAGATAGTGTCATGTCAGCACAAGATACCAGCTAATGTACATTACAGCTCTGAAATTTGAAGTTCTCACAATGGGAAGAAATGCATCAGTTTACATATTTAAAGGGATTTTCTTATTGTTTCTGCTGATCTGGGAACTCGAAAAAATATTGCTTAAGGTTATAAATGTCTTTATTAAAATTACAATTTCAGTCTAATTTATTTTAACAAGAATTGTAATGTATTCTGCCCTTTGATCTCATAGCTTGAAATGCTGCCTGTTATTCCATTATTCCACCATCCATTTGCAGATAACAATACATCAGAACCTTTTTCTTGCTGCAGAAACAATGCCCTTTATTTGAGAAAGGACATTGTTTTGACAGATAAAGTAGGCATTTGATAAATTGGAACAGGTTCTGAATTATTTTGAGGGGAATATGTGCTACATCTGTCTGCTGATTTTCCACTGAAGCAGTGCTTAACTTTCTTGTCTGTTTGTGATTTATTGAGCTGCAGAAAAGGTTAGGAAAATTTCATGGCTCTTCTCTTATAATTTGTAAGTGAATCAAAAAGCATTTGTTACTGTTTATGATGCTCAAAAGACAGAATTATCCCAAAACATTTATACACAGCAAAGACTGTAGTGACAACAACAACAAAGGTAAACAAAATAATTATCTTCTAAATTATCAATAATACAAATAGAACACTGAAAACAAATCCAGCTGTTGAAATGCATGGAATGTTAATAAAGATTTTGGTGTCTATTCTATCACATTTTTAGAAGAAATAATTAACTTCTCATAAGCTAATGTAAAATGCTGGCCACAGGGAAGTCAAGACATCTATATTACTCAGCATTTAGATCTGAATTTAATTGCTGGAATGGACACTATTTTTTTTGTTTGTGACATCCTATGGGATCCTATCTAATCTGCAAATAGAAAGGCTGCTACATAGAGTTGGTTGTCTTTAATAAAATACAGCTTCAATAACTTACACCAACCATGCCTATATTTAGATAACCAAACAAAGAGGAAATCCATCTTCAAACAGTTGATCCTAAAATTCAGTTGTTTCAATGTGGGTGTTTGCCGATGAGCCAAGTTTTTAAGCTCTCATTATATTTAGCAGACAGTTTATTCATATGTCCAGAGTAATCTCATGACCACTGTAAGCCTAAGAGTTCCAACAGTTCCAACAGTCATCTGAACACTGCTGTCTAGTGTTATTTGAAACTTTTTAGGATTTCAGATATATCTGTATTAAAAAAGGCAGGGGGGGAAAATTAAAAGGAGGGAAATTCACTCTGTTCTGAACCAACAGTCAGCAGTCCCAGCCCAGGTGGAATCATGTAGGATATTTCAGACAACGCTGTACGCTTGCCCTGTCAGCCCTGTGCACATGCTTTTGATAACTGCTTGGTTTGAAGATGGCATGAGATGCCTCTGCAGAGTGTGCAGCTGAATGAAACACCTTTAATTGCTCTGAAAAAAAGTCAAAGTGAGTGCCAGTTGACCAAGCATATGTTCAGTAACATTTCACATACCTTTTATCCTGTCTGACATCCAGCTTCTGCTTCAGAAGAACACGCATCTCCCATAGGTCCTTTTTCATCTCTACACTTCTTACATTAATTTCTTACTTTCATAGGGCACTAGATGCCTAACTGTGCAGCCAAATTCTATTCCTGTAGAGGATAAAGTGGCTTTCCTCAGGGACAACTTATCCCACATAGTTAAGTATATTTTTTAGTTTGGGATTGGTACGTCTTTGGAGTAGAGAAAAAGCCTACCTGCTAATTATCTGCCTTCCCGATGACTGAAGATGGAGGGAACCAGTAATTTTACAATTTAATTTGTCTTAAAGTAAAGTTGGTGCTTTGTATTTCTCTATTATTTTTACTTCAGTCTTCTTATATTAGATGATACACAGCTACATCACAATGAATACTACACATATACTAAAACAGTAGATGAGCTGTCTCTGAAGAGAATCCTTTTCATTCACTGAAACACAGCTGCTGCATATGGCCTTTCTTTTGACATTTAACACTCAAAATTTGAACTTGCTCACTTGGTTTCTTCTTCTATGCTCTTCCTGCATGTAATTCTCATGCTGTATAAATAAAAGAATTATTCATTCATATCTCATACAGGGAAAAAATATGTGGAATTTTGTTTATTGGTGGATGTAAATTCAGTAGTTATTATCCTTCTGGGATTTAGTTTTGCTACCAGTTTGTTTTCCTATTTGAGAATGATTGCCAACAACTGGCAAAGTGACTTGATGCACCTTACAGATTTAAGATATACAGTTACTTTTTAAGTGCTTATCCCATTTTCATTCATTAACAATTATTTATTTATTGTTTGAAATTAAAAAGGTGTGTATTCAGTAGCTCCCAGTCATGACAGCTGCTACAGAAGAGATAAGATACATTGGCAAACTCTAATCCATAGAAACAGAAAAATATTTCTAAAGTTTCATGCCATCCAGCTGTCCCCAAGCAACCAAAACTGCATCATCAAAAATAAGAATGTGCAGTGCCATTAAATCTCTTGTAATTAAAAAAAAATTGTACAATTCTGTAATTAAAAATTGTCCATTTTATTTATTCTTTTTTTTTCTTTTCCTGTTTCTGAGTGAGGCTACCCAATGGCAATTGCTTTATAACGCATTGGCCAATTCTTGTTGTATGAGAATGAGTTGTTTTGATATCGACAAAAAAGGAAATTAGGAATGGATGAGGCAGGGAAACATATAAACATTGTTACCAATGACAGAAATGTATAAAGATTCTTCTTTTTTAAATTAGAGGAGAGGAATACAATTTGATATTAATCAAAGAAGTAATAGAAATGAACAACAGCAAAGGACTTTATTTACAGGACAGTTTTGGTAGCAGGAGGGATGCAAGTGTGGCTCCTCTAAGATCAGCAGCTGTACCAGCCTCAGAGCCCATTTGAGCTGGCTCTGAGATGATCCCACTGCTGCACAAAGCTGAGCTGTTCAGCAATGCTGCTGGTTCCTCTAGGATATCATATTTATGAAAGGATAAAAAATACACAGCAGCTGTGAGCGAGAGGACTAAAAAAATGTGACAAGAACAGCCCTGTAGGCACCAAAGTGAAAGAAGAAGGATGGGAGAAGGTATCCAGGCACTGGATCAGGTTCCCCTGCAGTTCATGGAAGACCATATCAGACCAAATATCCCCACTGCAGTCCATAGAGAGAGCCATTCTTGCTCTCTGGCAAGCCAGGAAATCTGGCAGCCAGGCAATTTTACCCACTACAGGTTCTCAAATCAAAAGGAAATTTCTCCGTCTTGAATAATCATTCAAAGAGGTTGTCAATGTTTTTCTGCACGTGTGGGTACAATTATCAACAGAAGCATTTACTGTGTGTTCTGAAACACGGAAAGATAAATTAGACCAAAAAAATCCAATAAACTGTATTGCATTCCAGGAATATATTCAAATCAAATACTTACAATATGTACATAATGTGTTGTGTATTAATTTATTTAAAGTATATTCTGGGTGGTAGACTTGCAGTTGATATTATATAGGTACAACAATAACAATTCTGACTTGTCAAGACTATTTGTAACATTTGTGTCCTTAGCTCTCTGTGACCAGGCATTGAGCATAGAGGGGTTGGAAAAAAATCCCTAACAACTAAAAAACTACCCAAGACCTCTAGAACAACAAAACACCACAATAAAAAAAGAAACCCTACTTTACTTCCATTCTTCAGATATTCCAGTTCACAGTCTCTTTCACCAATATAGGGAATAAAGCATAATAGCAAAATTCAGTTTGAAAATATGCAGGCTGTTCCACTAGAGCTGTGGATGACTATGGCACAGGCATCTTCTTCTGCTGTTTGCAAGCTGTACTGCTGTTTGCTCAGACTGCCTGCTCACATTGCTCCGCATTGCCCTGCTCAATGTGTACTGAAATAGCTAAGGTCAAATCTTGTTTTTACTTTCAGTGACCTCCGTGTTTAATCTACAGCCAAGTGGTATTGAGGTGACTTATTTATTGTTTAAAATCCTTATGCCTCCATGTGTTTCAACAAACATCCTGGGAAGGCTGCTGAATGAATAATAAAGGACTTGTGTTTAAAGGCAGGGGGATATTCACGAGGAAGCAAGCGACTGTAGAGCTGGAAATGTGGTGTTATGGCTAGGGCTGGAATGGCATTTTCATTCAAAACAGTATTTTTCAAATGCTTTTCATCTCACTACCTGTCAGGACGATATTTCTCATGCTTTTTCTTTCCCCTCAACACAGTGTTTTGGAAAGTCTGGTAAAATTCCATTGCGCTAGGGAATTATTTAGAGTCCTCTCACACTCCTATATAATTCAGTATGTTTCACTTAGAATACTGTAAAGACTAAACCAGTCAGCTTTTAATGAGGCTGATATTAGAGAAATACACACAATAACCCAGACTGTTTTTTAAGGGTTCAGAATAATTTCCCATGCCTTTTTTGCTTAGTTTTAATTTTGAAAAGACATATTTTTAATTCAAAAAAAAAAGATAAAAAGAAACATATTTCTCCTGCTAAAATATCTCTTATCTGCTTGCATATCACTGTACAGTTTATATGGAAGAATGTCTAACATGGCATCAAATAGCAATGAAAATTTGAAAATGAACATTTTAAGGATTAATCAAATATTAATACATTTTATAGTTCAAGTCACAGTAGTGGGGTGTGTCCTTCCATTTTCAACTTCTTTCTTAGCATAGTGTTAATACTTCTCAATTTTGACATATTTTGTTGGCTTGGCTTTTTGGCTGGGTTTTGGGGGGTTATTTTTGTTGGTTGGTTGACTGGTTGGTTGGTTAGTTGGGTTTTTTGTTTGCAATTTTTTTTGTTTTGTTTTTGGTTTCTTTTTTTGGGGGGGGGTTGTTGTTGTTGTTTGGTTTTGGTTTTTTTGGTTTTTATATCTCAGTTTTCTTTCTAGCCCAAAGAAGGGTTAGACACGTGAACAGTGCAGACCTGTGAGGAACAGAAGCCATCCATCCCTATCAGCTGCAAGTAGGTTTTCTCCTAAAGCAGACTTCATGTCAGAAAGAAAAAATTGTGGCATGTTGAGATTGGACATTTGAATCTGTCTCCACCAGATTTTGTGTCAGAAAGAAAAAAACGCAGCATGTTGAGATTTGACATTTGAATCTGTCTCCAGCCCCTAGCTGCCTGTTCCACTTGTGGAAGATGCCACCACAGGAACAGGAACAGCTAAATTGATCCTCAGCATTTTGTTGAACTTACAGCCAGTCACATTAAGGTAAGCTAATGCTGAATTCAAGTTTCTTTAGCAGGTTAGCCCTGATTAAGAAATAGGTTTTCATTCATCTGCCCTTGCCATAGGGACAGCAGCCTCTGATAACAGGCTGGGGCAGATGTATGAGATGAAAAATGCATTAGTTTAATCCGCAGCCAAATATGTGTCAACGCTGTTAATGTAAATTGGCACAACTCCATTCAGGTCACCAGCAGAGGGTCTAAGTATGCAGATTTTGAAAAAATATAAAAACCAACAACCAACCAAAAAACTCAAAAACCCCAAAACCAAATACCAGGAAAAGAAAAAAAAAGAAACCAAACCAAACAATCTAGGACCATTTTGTGCCACCCATAAACTTAAAGGTCTTTAAAAACAGATCACTCCAATACAGTCAGTGATGCTGAAAGAAAAAAAAAGTTTGCGACCTATCTGATTTATTGAATCTTTTTTGTTGTTATTATTTTCACCACTGTGTAATCTGTCATCTGATAAAAATCTATTGTCTATTTGTCTATTACAGGAAAAAAATATTTCTCTTGCAAACTTTTACCATCAGACACTGTGGAAAACTCATGAGACATTACAGCTCAAAAGAAAATTATTTAAAATCATTTCACTGAACTGATAGTGAAGCTATGATTGTGATTATAAATTGCTGATAATTATTAGTTTTTCAGCACTTATCTCATAGTTATTTTAACCCAGATAATCATTTAGTAAAGAAAGATTTGGATTCCTTCATATATCTCTGCAATATTATCTTTGTTCTTTTTTTTCCCTAGATTTTATCTCTGTTCAAAACAACTTTCATATGCACACAAAAATAGAAGGTCACACTGCATGGCAACAGAAAGCTCAAGGCTAACCAAAGGGACACTGAGAATACTCTTACCAAAACTTTATTGTTTAATGTTAAATGCAATTTCAGGGAAAATGTAATGAGAGTCAAGGGAAGAGAACACAATGGTAGTATAAAGATGCAAGGTGAATAATCCCAGTCTTTCAAAGAAAAACATTCAGTTAGTCAACTGGGGCAGAAGTATTTCCATTAAATAAATGTATCTATCTATCTATCTATCTATCTATCTATCTATCTATCTATCTATCTATCTATCTATCTATCTATTACACACACACACACACAAACATTAGGACTTTATAATGATATCATAAGATTGATAAAGCAGGACAGTTTGAAACTTTAAACTTTACTAAATTAATTGATTAGCAACACCTTTGTTATTGCTTATATATTTGTACCTTATTAACCATCACAATTATGAAGACAAAACCTTTATTCTTTTAGACTTCTTAAATTATATCTCAGTGTACAATACTGTAAAGCTGATAATGTTTACATTTATTTAGCACTAATGTCCATGGTACTTCATGTTACACTGAGCTGAACTTGATTCACCTTCAGAGCTCTTTAAGTCAAGTTGCAGCTGAAGTTGTCATATATTATTTCTTCTCCACTTGTCTTCACTGGTGTATAGTGTTTTGTTCAAATGCTCCTGCTCCTCTCAAAAATAAGAAGGTCTAATCTTCTCCCATTGCTGATTATATTGGGTTTTGGTTTGTTGGGCAAGGTATTCTGCCTATTTTTAGTCTTTCAGTATTATCTTGCCCTTTGTGAGCCAGAATTTCTTTGTTTAGATCCTTACAGCATCAAGATCAAATGGATTATATTCTGCTGTAAAATGCTTATATTTTGTATAAGCTCTAATGGTTATACAATATTATGTGGTTATACATTTTTATTAGTTGCACTATGTTTGATATTTTATGTTTTTATTTGGCTTCAAGGCAAGTATATGTATATATTTATTTATAATTTACAATTGTCTCAGGGTTCTGTTAAGTTGTGTAAAAGATAATAAATGGCTTCAAAGTCATAATCTGAACATTTTATTTTAATCTTCAGCAATGGAACATGAAAACATGGTCTCTTGATGTGACTGCTTACTTGCTTGTTCTTGCAAGTGGAATCACTCTGCACAGGGAAAACTCAATATGCATACTGCAAACAAATCAATAAAAATGGATTCTAAATCTTTGTCTTTCTTCCTGCTCAGAAACAACCCAAACATTTTGAACTATGCTTTTCCACTACTCAAGAGGTTGCAGTCAATGTACTGAATATTTCTGAAAATATTTCCCGAGTATAATGGTCTTAACATTTGCCAATAATTCAGAGATTTTTTTCTCTTTTAAGCATTTTCCAACCTCTCTTAAAAATCTTGGGGTTTGTTACTGAGGTTTTCATCAAGGTGTCATTTGTACAGGCATTTGGTTGGGATTTTAAGAGAATTCTTGTAGCCAGGTGTAGAAGAGGACCTTGAAACCCTGAAACCCTGAAAAACTTCTCTGTCCATGCACCACGCTGGGTTTAGGAACTTAACGTGTAAGCTTCACTAGACAAAGTAAAAGCAAATATATTTTCTTGGGAAGGAGGAATAAAAGAAAAAGAGGCAGGTGGCTTCTCAATATTACAGGAAGCTATGGATTGCGTGAGGATTGTAAAAAGAAAATGATAACAGGATAGTCCCATCTGAATCAGTTTCTCACTTTGATTAAGAAAGCTTAAGTAAGGTCATTCTGTGGAAAATGGATTCATAAACATGTATTCCTATCTCTAACTAGACATGGCAATTTATTATTTGAGCACCAAATATACCTTCTGCATACAACATCTGATGCTTTAGGTCCTCTTGCAAAACAGCTTACCTGTTTCCTAGTAAGATTTCTGGCCTCTGCTTATTCCTATCCTGAAAAGACCAAACCTGCTACATCCTTTGCAAACTATGGATGAATTGGGATTACTTTTTAATCCAGGTATTAAGCTGATGCTACTGTTCAACCAGGAACATAAGTGTAATGTATATCAAATGTATAGTGCCACATAGACAAATATACCATGTAGCCATAACTTAAAGGTATAAAGGTAAAAGGTAAAGGTTAAGGGTATCCTGGCAATGAAATTATCTAGGAATGTTGATATCAGTTTCCAGAACTGCTACTGTATTAAATTTCAGGGAGGAGAAAGCTTAAGAGCTGAAAGCAATTCTTGGAGTGATAAAGGCAGATCCAGGTAAGCATTTGGAAAAAAAGCAAAAGGGTCATTACCTGTAAACTATAAACTCATCTCCTCCCTCACTGTGTGTCTTTATTCTAATTTTATTCCTGTTTGTTTTTTAACACTTCCTGTAAAACTGATTTTCATAGTTGACCATAAAATAGAAATCAAATTCTCTATCAGAGCAGGAAGTACAATTGAATTCACACTTCCTGGATGACGGTTGTAATAATTACAGGCAATGATGGCTTTTTCTTCAAATTTTAGATATTCTGGAATTAAATAACTCTCATAATTTAACTCACTGTCACTCACAATGTTATTGTAATCACAGTGGCAAAGCTGGTATGCTGTTTCTAGAGGGAGTTGATACGTTTTACTTAAGCAGTTCAGATGGAAGAAATAAAAAATATTCTACAACCTTTCCTTATTCTTTAACAGAAGTAGCAAACTTCAAAGCTAAATGAAAACTGAGAACAACTTGTCTGATTTTCATTAGATTTACACTGGCTATACCAAATGCAAAGAAAGGAACCCCTTTCCTTTGCAGTAGAGGTGATACTAGTAGGGAGCAAGGACTTTATAAGATGAGGTTCTGATCTTACTTTTAGACCATAAAGAAGTTATTTTGCTTATAGCCACTAAGATAATTTTCATCCAATGCCGCAAATTTTTATAGCTGTAGCAGTAGATTTTTGGGTCAGGGAAATAAAAATGTGGGACAGTGTCTTTCTGGTTGCAATGCCAAATTTCTGCACTTGAAAGAAACCACACTTTAAATGCATCAACAAAAATATAGCAGACACTCTGCCAAAAACAAAACAAAACAAAACAAAACAAAACAAAACAAAAAAAAAAAACCAAAAACCAAACCAATGAAAAAAAGAAACCAAATCAAAACAAGCTAAACCAAACCATACAAATAAACAAAAAACCATCAAAAAATAAAAATACTAAAAAGTGAGAAAGAAGACAAGAGAAGAAGAGAGGACATAGAAATGAGATGAGATGAGACAAGATGAGAAAATTTAAAACTGGTGATAAAATGACTATTATCATGCTTTAAATTGTCTTAATATTATTGTTTTTCAGTTATCTCTAGTTTATTTAAAGTCTGTTTTTCAATATACTGACTTTCAGTCCCAAGATTATATAACACTTTTTAAAGCTTTGCATATGTTTCTAAACTTTCCTAGGTCACTTTGCTTTGTATCTTTTCTCAATGGTGTTTGCAACACATTCCAATTTGGTATCATCTGCAAATTTAATTAATGTGCTGTTTACCTCATCTTCCAGATAAATTACAGATACATATTCTCAGTTCAACAGTCAAACACCATCTGCAGTTTCTCTCTATCTCTCAGGCACACCCTGCACTTGCCCTCCTACACATGTACATATTCCAGTCCATCTGGATATCTTTATACAAAACTCATACTTATGAATTGGGATAACCCTATCAGTTCCATTCTGTTCGTGCAAAGATGATACCACTGCAGGTGTGCATTACTGAAGTTTTTCAAGAGATCTGCTAATTAGAGATTCTTGTCCATGATACCTAGACAATGGCTGAGATGACAGTGTGTGAACATTTAGGGGAACATTTTCCAAAGCAATTTTTAAAGATTATATATGAACTGGAATTTAAAGAATACTAGATTGTTTTTTTGTCAGGTCTTAGTTTTTCACCTTCAAAACATCAAATATTATTGGGGGATTCTCTCACTGTAGACACTGGAAAATGGAATAGCTGAAGTGGAACTCTGAATAGGCAACCTTGGAGGTCAGGGCAGGGCAGTTCTGAATATACAGCCAATATACAACATTTAGTTTAGCAATATCACTGGGATATATATCCTGACAGATCCAGCCTTCCTTAATAATCTTTGGGTAGAACTGGCAATGTCAAGGCATTATTCATTTTTCTACTTGTAAATGGCTGTTTTATAATGGGATGAATTTCCCTCAAAAATGTTACAGTCATTTATTTAGATACAAACATTACATATAGTCCACTCTTCACTCCAGGCTTTTGAGAAGACCATATAAAAATGTTGTATATAAGAGGATTATTTGCATAGATATTATAATATGAAGCATTTCCTAGCTTCCTTCCCTAAATCAACAGTCTTAATAAAAGGGATGAAGCAAGATAGTGAAAATTATGAGGTTTTTCACACTTCCTATTTAACTAGACTAGAGTGCAACATGATCACAGTAGTAGCTTAAAGGCTCATAAGGAAAAAGAGATTTTTGAACATAAAAAATATGGTTTAACATAAATTAAAACATTAGATTAGCAGTCCACTAGGTGCTATAGTTAACTGGAGAACCAGCAACATATTTTAGACCCTGGTATATCTTTGCTGCATACAGAAATATACTAAATATGCAGAAATGAAAAAAAAATATTGGGCATTCATTGTCATTAAGCATTTATTCTGTAAGACACGTTAAACCCTATGTGTAGAACATTGAACTAACCTACTGCAAATGGACGCCTTGCATTTGACAAGTTCTCACTAATTTCTCTCACAATGGTTATGTATTTTGCTCTCTTGCTATTAATTTCTTAGTCTTTTTTAATAGAAGGGTAATAAAAATTTCGCCTGTTCCATGTTTACACTCTCATGGGAAAGCAAGGCAGTGGCATTTAACAAATACTGAGAACAATTTGGAACATATTTTGATTTTCAGGTGTTCAAAGGAAGAACAAACATTTCTCTGGCAATATATAACTTTTGTTTTCCTAGAAATAACAGACTGTAGTATGTAGCTCTTTTCTATTGAGGAGAAAATACTAAGTTTAAATTGTCTGTATTGACAAAGAGTAACAATATGTTAGTAACCAGACACACGTGGGCATCTGTGGGAAGGATGGTGATATAACACAGGTGACCTTAATGCCCCATATCTAGTAAGAGTTTCAAGCTATCATTTAGAGAGAACGTGTATTGTATGCATTTGAAATAAAGTGTTGAAATACAGTTTTAATGATAGCAGCCACAAAAACACTTAGCATGTTCACTCAAACACAAATATTTAATCCTCTGAATTCTTTAAATCTCTGCTCTCCTTTGGGAATGAAATAACTGCAGGGCTCAATTTGTACTGGTAGCTTAATGATTAAAGATGAAAAATTCTTTGCCTATGCATCTGATTTTTATATGCCTTGTTTTACTACAAATCCTATTAAAATGAACTCTGGTTTTTTGTTGCTGGGAGTAATTGGATCCAATACTTCACAACTGCAAAAAAAGTGTTAGCTCTTGTTTTGAAGGCTGGTTGCTGTAAGGGAATTGACAGTAGAGGAGAAAAAAGAAAAAAAAAAAGGAAAAAAGAAAGGAAAAGTAGGACTCCATTATGTAAAGGCATGCAAGCAAAAAGAAACTTGCTGTCTGGGTTCAGCTTTCTTTTATCTGAGAATATTCAATCTCTAAATGAATGAACTCGATTATAATAAAAATAAAACTGTAAATTTGTCACTTAGTCTAGGCATTTCTTCCAGGATTGCCCACCTAGGATGATATACAAGTCCTCTAAAACATTTAATACTGCAATGAGTGGACACTTAGGAATTATGAAAATGGGTTGCAGACTGAAATTCTTAGATATGGTCTGTCAACATGTAGTGAGAATAACACAATTACTACAGTCATCTTCTGTAATAAAACATTGATAAACATAGTTATTATGTATGACTTTCTCAACAAAAAGTGCTGTATTTTATTTATTCTATTAAGAAGTATAAAGTAACTTCAAAATAAGAATTGCAGAGTCCTGTGTGGAATACTGAAGTGAATACTGACAGACCTATATGTTTCTCTGACACAAAACAACCATATAAATCTTCCCTACACAGCTGCAATTTAGTGAAATATGCAGTTTTCTGTTTTCCATTACTATATACAGTATAAATTCTTTCTGCTGGAAGACAGATTGTGACAAATTTGCAAACAGCATCTGTATTCATACTTTTGAAGCACTAATTTATCTGGCAATAAAAACTTTGATTTCCCAAAAGGAGTGCCAGGCCTCAAAACTAATGCCTATTTTTGAGACTTAACTGAGTTTTCAGCGTTAGTCATTTTTTTATGAGTTACAGTGCTCCTGTGGAAAAATATACAACTTAACAGCAAGTACAGAGAGTTAAAAGGGTCACACAGAACATAAATCTGTACACTTACTTTATGCACGTGTATAATTTCTATAAACAAAGTTCTGACTAGGTACAGTTTTTTCTCACCTAGAAACTAGGTACAGTTTCTAGCAGAGAAAAAAGTTTTTTTTAACAGCACTACCCAAAAGAGTAACAATGGATATCTGCAGATTATTCCATACTGGAAAACAATTTTAATGTAACGGCCAGAAAATTAAATTGGAAGGCATACCTATGGAATTCCTAAAACACATTTAAAACCTTCTTCTACTTGATATGTCTATCTTCTCACACTAAACATCTTATAACTCTGCAAAAGCACCTTTCACTCCTATTGTCAGAGAAGTATTTTAGATAAGATCTTTCAAGGTACTTTTGTCTATCAGTTAGTGGAGCCATGTAATGTGAGAAGATTTTGTGTGCTGCTATCTGTTAAAAATAATTCTGTTAAAGCTATACTTTAAAACACCATAATTTCTCCACAGAAATTAAACAAGCTCCCTCCAAAAACCATAGAATACAACTCTCTCTCAAAACTCATAAACTAGAGAAACCTAAAAATCCAGCTGTTTAAATATAGACAATTACATATAAGCCTATATATGTGAATTATCCATAATTTTGTTTTCTATTGCAATAGCCATTCAAGAGATGAAAATAACATTAGTAACACCTCCAATATGTGACAAACCCATATTCTGGGTGTAAGTGTTTATGTTGCTTACATTATCAAATAGTTTCCCTAAATTAACAATATTTTCCCTATTTCAGATTTTCTTGAGGGGAGGTGTTAAATATAAAATACTGTCACAGAACCAGTAATTTTTTTTTTTTTCATTGAAATATATTGTGTACAGGATATGTGACTCACAAGATAGTCATGCAGAAGGGGTTGTAGTCAGCTTAGCAACTTCCACAATTTTTAAGAAAACAAACATTTACATAGAAAGTTTTCCACTTAGGACAATAGTTACAGAAGACAAGGAACTACGAACCGTTACAGAGACTATTTAGACATGGGTACGGTACTGAGGAGAATGCTAGAAATGCAAGAGGAAAGGTAATGGAAAAAATGAGAGCTGGAAATAGTCCAAGATATTGGTGAGGGATACAGAGGAATGATTTTCTTCAAGTCTTAATGACATATAAACAAAACTAAAGCTTTCCTTATCGCCAGTTGTCTTCAGAAAAGGGGTTGATGGATCCAGAACATAACAAACCAAACATATAAGAGACCCTTGACTGGACACTAAACCTTGTCTACAAGATTAAATTTTAAGTTTTATGTTTTTCTGAAAACTTGATCCTATAAATTATAGGCACAAGGAAATATTACAGGTTTCAGAAAGACAGTATTTATGACCTGCTCTGCCACAGGTACTGGTACAGTTTTCTTTTCTGTATGTCTTAGAAAGACTTGAAGCCCATGTCACTGAGTAACCAAAACCCCTCTTACTGGTCCCAAATATGTAACATAGCTTCATTATGAGAATGAAATAACTATTGTTACTGCAATTCTGTAATTCCAATCACTTCACATATAAGAGTTTGAAAAACATATATTAGCTAAAATCTTTGACTATATGTACATCTATAAAAATGTTAATATATATCTATATATATACTTAAATATATAATCTGCATAGTGCATAATCTGCCATAACATATATCTGTACCACACTCTTATTCAGCAGGAGGCGTAACTATGAAATGGGAGCCAACTATCTCAAATCAGACTAGTTAGTTATATGGAGCAACTGATTTCTAAATTCCTAATCTTTTGATGGTAATGTGGCCTTAGATATCTGTTTTTACATATCCAGATGACTTCCAACAGCTGTGTGAGACTTCCAGATGATAAAAGACACGTGTCAGTCAGGAAAGATATCTAGGGAATTTCAAATCTTTTCTAGACCTCTGAGTCTGAACTAGTCAGACTGGATTCACAGCTGATGAAGGCTCTAGAGAAAGGTCAGCAGCAGAGGGACCTAAGGTTGTTTATCCCAGAGAAACCCCACTGCTTTTTACAACTACCTGAAAGGAGCTTGTAGTGAGGTGGGGGTCAGTTTCTTTTCCCAAGTAAGAAGTGATCAACAAGAGGAAGTGGCCTTCCATTGTGCTAGGGGAGATTTAGATTGGATATTAGGAAAATTTTCTTCACTGAAACAATTGTCAAGCATTGGTATAGGCTGCCCAGGGAAGTGGTTGCATCCTCATTCCTGGAGGTATTCAAAAAACAAGTAGCAACGGCATTTCAGGACATGTTTTTATGGTGCGTGTGTCAGTGCAGGGTTAATGGTTCAACTTGATGATCTAAGGGGTTTTTTTCCAGCATAAATGGTTCTATAATTCTATGAATTTACAATCAATGGGGAGAGGTAGGTGCCTCCAGAAGTTTAAATTGAGGTATGTCAGAATGGTATTTGTGATGTGCAGCTGATGTCAATAATGTGAGGATGTGACTTGATATGCTTGCTGATCCACCAGGTGCCCAGATGAGAGCCCTGATCTCCCCAATAGCTACCTTCCAATCCGTGCAATTGACACTTGCTCCTATAAAAATATAGGAACCGAAAAAGCAACAGTGAATTATCAGATTTCATTCTAACATGGAGCCAAAGCACATCTGGGACACAAACTCAAACATGCACAGGGCTTAAGAGGTGCTCCCTCTGTAGCTGAAATTTAACTACACATTTAGACACTGAAATATCTTACCTACTCCTACATGCTTCCAACTCTGACTCCTATAAATGTTTCATACATGACTGATTTGAAATAGAAAGCTAAGTTTAAATGCCAAAAATAAAGATAATGTATCCACCTTAAAAGTAATTCATGTCAAAAAATATTTTGGAAGTTATGAGTTGCCAATTTTGTCAAGTTAAACTTTTCTTTATACACACCTCATGTAAATTTCTGATTTTACTTTTATCATCTCTTGGTAGTAGGAAGGTAAGATGCTCCTTTTTCTTTGTATTAACTCTTATTATATTGACTTTTTAAAATGCTTGACCTTTAGTACTGCAACTACTCCAGTTTTGTATTTACATTTTTGTGGGTAATAAGCAGACATCACATCTTCATATATCCGAAGGTAAGCATGAACTGCTGTTTGGTTTGAAAATAAAGGGAAAAAAAAAAGAAGAAATCCTTTTAGCTTCTATACCCTCAGGCTTTAGAAATCAGAATTAACAAAGCTTTTACCCATTCAAGAAATGCCTAGTTCCTCACAAACTGAAAGGATGTCAATTAAGTGCTCATATGCCTCTAGTAACCATATTAAACTGAGAAAGGAAAAATAATCTTTACAGAAAATGTATACTTTCCTTTTTTTAACATCCACCCTTGGCTACAGCATATCTTGATGGAACTCTATTTACACAAACATATTATATGAATACAAATTTGATCACCCTAGAATGCAGAGCAGAAGTGTGGTAAAAGGTCATGCAGAATTGCCTACCTAGAAATACAGCTTTAGGAGTTGGACACAAGGCTCCTCCATGACCTTTCTTTCTTTCCTGTTTCCATTTCACAATCCAGCTGTATGGATATAGGAGTACCCAGCTGCATGCCTCCTTGATCAGATAGAAGCATGTCTCTCAAGGCTCAGGTGAGTGTCAGAACATTGCAGGACTCTGGACACCCTTGGTCATTGTGAATTACAGCAGCCGTGTATGACATGAGTTACCTTTCCTCATGCTTTAGATATGAGAACAGTATTAGCCTTGAATATTGTGTGCAGTTTTGGTCAGCACCATATAAGAAAGATATGAAGTCATTGGAGTGTCCAAAGGAGGGCAACGAGGATGGTGGAGGGGCTGGAGGGGGAGAAGTACGAGGAGTGGCTGAGGTCGCTTGGTCTGTTCAGCCTGGAGACGAGGAGACTGAGGGGAGACCTCAATGCAATCTGCAACTTTCTCGTGAGGGGAAGAGGAGGGGCAGGCACCAAACACAAGGGAATGGCCTGAAGCTGTGTTAGGGGGAGTTTAGGTTGGATATTAGAAAAAGGTGCCTGGGCACTGGAACAGGCTCCCCAGGGAAGCAGTCACAACACCAGGCCTGATGGAGTTCAAGAATCATTTGGACAGTGCTCTCAGGCACATGGTGTGACTCTAGGGGATGCCATGTGCACAGCCAAGAGTTGGACTTCTCTGGGGAGTTTTAAAGCTTGACCTGGCAAGACCAACTGCAAATTTTCATTATCCCATCTTAAGTTTTCTTAGGATGGGCTTCAGGCTTAACTTTACTCATAAATTCAGATCCATCATATTATAAACAGTTTTAAGGCTAAGATAACAGAAGTCTTTTTTTTAATGAAGTACTTTATAAGATTTTAAAATTCAAACAGCTATCTCAGCTATTTGAATAGTGAAGATCAAAAACCTGTATCCATGCTGCTTTTTTAATTAAAATTTTACCCAAAGGAAAACAGTATTCAACAGTATGCCAGTTTCCTCTCTCCAGAAATTGTATAGTGAATTGTTTGCACATACCATAAGGTGCCCAAGCGTCTTGGGTTTTCATATGGTAACTGACTGATCTCTTTTTCCTGCTGTTATGCTTTTGACCTGAATTAATTGATATTAGTAATAGCATTCAGACTGTACTGATTACCTAAACAGGTAGCAAAAACAAAAATGTGCAGGACAAGGTCATAATGTGCATTCACTTGCAGACAATGTGTCATTGGTTTAATGTCACTCAGGGAGAAAACTCACTGGATTCTAAAATATGAAAGCTATTTTGGAGAACACTAAAACTCTAATTTTTGTCTACGAGTGCAACATTAAACCAAATGTAGTTTAAGATCAGCAATAGCTATGCAAACAAAGCAGTTTTAAACTTGAAAAGCCTAAATAACTCTTTTTTAATGTCTCTATTTGACATAAAACATATCTTAGAGTGTCCAGATAATCTTCATTTCAAAGCACAAAAAAGATGAAGAAATGAAACTAACAGGAAATGGGAGATTTTGTTTAAAAAATGTCTCATTGCACATATCTTCCTTAAAATTATTCAATTTATGACAAATGTAAAAATATTTGAAACTGTCCTTAGAGATATTGCAAAAAGCATGATACTGGCTAAATCTCAGTCTGCCATTTTTATTATAATGTTAAACATTTGTTTCTTCACATAATTTAAATACTTTATCTGTTTCTCTCTGAAGTCTGTGTTTTCAACATAAATAATTGTTTATTTTATGTCTGAAAAGTTCCACCAAAGACACTTCTAGAATGATTGCTGAGTTGGTAGGAAGGGGATGATTATGGGACTGAAATATAAGGCAAATAAACAATGAGAAAAGAAAGTGCAGAGTAGAAATGAAAAATTAAGGTGAAAAGAGAGCAAATAAATGGGACCCCCGAAAAAGGAGAAAGCTAAAAAGAATTAGAAAAAATATTGAAGACCATATCAATTAATAAGTACTAAGAATGATATTTTGTCATGAAACAGAAAGATTATATAGCTGTTTAAATAGCCCCCTGTTCTTCATTTCTTTCTGTCGCCTCATCTTTATAATATGTTTTGGCTTTTATTTTTCCTTAAGCATCCACAGAAGACTTCCACCCTTTTCTGTCTATATTAATTCTTACATTAATTTTTTACACCTGCTGTCCTTCCTCCTTTGTTATTTCTCTATATTTCTATCATTTTCTACTCTAAATTTCTTCACGTGACCTGCAATATAATTTACCTTTTCATAGCAACATAATTTATCTTTTTCATATAATTTTACATCTTAAGTGCTTGACATTATTAAGTTAGAAATCCAAAGAAATATAGGCATTATTATAAAAGTCTTTAAAATAATCATCATAATGACATTTTTGTTTTTCCAGATGTCTAATTTCTTAATTTGCCTCAAATGACTACGGTAGATGTTCTCTAAATCCTACCTTTTTAATGAATTATTCTACAATTAGAATCTCTAAACATTTACATTAAAAACTGGATGTTGGAAAAACATGGATTTTAAGACTCACAGAAACTCTTGGCCACTTATCAAAGAAGCTACAACAGGAATTTTTTAACTTTTATTACAAATGGCTTTCTATTCGTAGGAAAAAAAATCACAAATCAGTTTAAAAGGAAGAGTGAAAAAGCCTGTTTATCTTGTTTTCCTTTTCTTTCCTTTATACTTTAATAGGAACCTAACTGGTGGGGGCCCGAATCTCCTGGAAAACAAATCCAGACCCAATTTCAGAAGAAATAGGAGCAAATGTGCAGTGCAATGCTGGAAGTCTCTAATGCTGTATTAATAGTTACAGAGTGGGTGAGTTACTTACAGTTACTTACTTCACCACATATCACAACACTAATTACTGTTCAGATAGATGGTATTATTGCACACAGGATCTTTCACTTATTGAATCCATAAAGCAATAGACATGCCCAGGACACACCAAAGTAAATTCTGATATCCTAATAAAACTAGCAGAAGAAAAGCACACTTGACATTTAAATTGCCTTGAAAGATCTGATTAAACCAAAACACATATAAAAAGACCCCAAACCTTAAGAAAGGAACTTCAGTGTTCACTGCTTTGTCACTGGAAGACACAAATATTTATCATTCTTTTTTACACGGTTACAGAAAGAAGAAGAATAAAAATCAGACTGGTTTCCTGGGAAAATTAAGTGATGACGGTATTTGAGACAAAGATCTATGCCTGCTGTCATCAGGGAGGATGCAACTTGGGGATAAACACATGAAAGCAATATTTCATTACAATACTCTTATCTTTTTACAGAATTTTTGCTGCTGAACAGCTATTCCATTAAGGCAATCATCATTTTGTCCTCTCATGGTGATCTAGAAAAGTCTGAACGGAACTAGAATTTGGGGGAGTTCTGAAAATGATTTTGCAGTTTGCCATAACTACAATGGCCTGGGACTGGATTATTTGGGTTCCAGTGGAAAGACTGATAGATACAAATTTATCAGTGTAAAAATGAAAGGAGTTTGTAAGCCTGGAAGAAGGCAGCTCCTGCTCACTCTCATAGCTGATAACAACTGCTAAGATGAAATGTATAGAAGTACCATTATCAAAGGGCACATTGCACACAAAGTTCAGCCAAAATTTAAAGATATGTAGGTCTACTTAAAAGACTGGAACTGCACTGATATAATCTGTATGTGGACATTGCAGCTAACAGAACTAATCTACAAATCAGGATTCAGTTCCTTGGATCCATTCTGACTCACTGACTCACTTGTGCACTGCTAATGGCCTGGCCCTGTGTAGCAGAAAAACAGCAACAGTCCAAGTTAGAGTCAGTGTGCTCCCAGTTGAGTAAGAAGATGAAGTGGTCATATGTTAGAGCTTGATTTGCATGTCTCTATATTAAAGTAAAAAAAATAAATCCCATGGTTTGTTGTTGTGTGGTTTTTTTTTTTTTTTTTTTTTTTTTTTTTTGGAGGGGTCTGGGGAGAGGCCATCAGGTCAGGACACTGCTATGTTGCTGTTGGAGGAAGATTTTTGTAATATAAAATACTTAGATAGTAGAAAAGTGATATTAGCACGTTTACAAACTGTATATACACCAGTGTTCCAAGACTGAGCAAAGTTACACAACATTATCTGTAGAGTGGAAAAAGAGAAGATTCTGTATACAAAAAGATATTGTGTTTTTATATACACCATAGACCTTAACAGCTGCCACACAGAATTGTCTAAGTGATGTTTTGCTATAAATTGTAGTTGAAAATAGGCACCCAAAGGATAAAATATATGCATAATTTGTTGTGTTGAGATTCTATACATCCAAAATATGCATTCAAAAATTTTTTTTCCCTTGATCAAAGATATTTGTTTAAAAGACTGGGGTTTTTTTCAGGCAGAATTACTGGATTGATCCACTTGCACTTTTAAGAACACTCACTTTCTCTGAAATTACAAGAATTGTCAAAGGCAAAATTTGTAGGACTTCCCAGTACACTGCAAACAGTATAGTGACTCCATAGAAACATTCTTACTCCAGGACATTTTAAGATTTATGAAGACTTATTTTTTAATTACCAGGGTGAATTTTGAACAAAGTGTATGACGTTGGTCAGGCAAGTCCTGTCAACATCAATGGGAGTAAAAGATCTTAGCATAGCTTTGAAATTTTACCTCTAACTAATATCAAAAGAGCTTTATTCCCAAGTGATCAGATAGTGCATAGCATGTATAAGACCAGATTATTTGAAATATTCTTTCTTAATCAAAGTTTTAATCATGTATTTGTTGCACTAGAACAATTATAAGATTTTGCTTATAAACAGCTTGGAGCCAGTTAGTTCCTTTCCACGTATCTTCTTCTCCTTTTCCAAGATAAGGAATGCAATAAGCCTTGTGTAATGTTTTACTAACTATTATCTGGAAAAGCAGGAAGAGAGAAATTTGTCGGACAATGACAAAAGCAGTTGTACTGGAGGTATATGTGAAAACATTTCCAAGTATATTTGGAAAAGGTAAGGGTAGAATAAAATCATATTTTTAAATATGTTTAAGGTATTATACCTTTTAGGAAATTATTTTTAATATTTAGCTAAGATGACCTCTCTACATGGGGGTGTTAACTTCTGACATTGAAAATAACTTTTGAAGGAAATTTTGAATGTCCACCCTGAAAATTCAGTTTTTCTTAGGCATTTTGGTTTAGACAAATTAATCCAGTCACTCAAATTTGTCAATGGCATATATAGATTAACTAATATGCTATCTGCTAATGACGAGTCAATTTTGGTTTAATGATTGAGATCTAAGAGAATTTTTTTCATGGGCATGTGGTAAAGTATTATTCCACTAGCATTTCAGTACCAAGGTTAAGCATGAATGAAGGAATTCCTTTTAAGGGAGTTATTACGTTAAAATATTTCTTGGCATTTCTGAAAACGATATGTTCAAAGATGGAGTTATCAATTTCTCCAGGTAAGGGTGCAAAAATGTACGTAAATGTTCTGTGGGAAAATAATCAGGACAAGGAAGCTCTACTACTTTGAAGAAACTTGGAATAAATTTTTCCTACTCAGTTATAATAAAATATGTCTCAGTTGTGTGCTGTTAGCAGGAGACATGATTCATAGTTAATGGTTGCTGACAAGAGGCAACCTGCTGCAATCACATATAAGCATTCTCCCAAATTCACTTGAAGATACTTAGATTCTTTCCTTTGATTTTGACAGGCTTTGAATCAAGACAATGCAGATAAAAGAATACAATAATGCACAAATTTCACTTAGTTATGCTTTGTCAATATTTTCTTTTGTACAGGTAGCCTATACATATAGTATGTAGTTTTAGTTCCTTATTACCTAAGGGAAAACCTTGGCAAAAAATCAACCCACCCACAACAAACAGGTAAAACCAAAAATTCCTAAATAATTAGATCACTCAAAACTTTATAAATGTCAAAAATTACTTAATTTGCCTGAAATGAAGCCAAGCAGAACCAATTCTGGCTTCCTGACACTGATTGTATTAAGGAGCCAAATTTTCATAGGGATGAACTGTTTATGATACTCTCAGACAAAGCTTTAAGCATTAACACAATCCCACTTAATTACAGGACTATGTGTCATCTTCCCTTTGATGGATTTGGATTTTGATGATACTCAATATACCTTTTGTATATTGTAAAATGTAAATTTTATAAAGGAAAACTCTTTTCTATTTGTGATTAATTCCTTTTGTTTTTATATCAAGCCACATACTTTTTTCTACTTTTCAGCTATTTCATAATTTCATAATTTGCCTTATTCTTCAAGTAGTGAAATTGAGGTAGTGAAATTGAGGAAAATACAATATCTCTAAATTTGGGCCAGCACTTTTACTTGGAGTGTGGTTGTTTGGTTTTGGCTTGTTTTGTTTTATTTTTACAATTAACATTAATTATACATTTAAGTATAGAGTTTGATAGTAGCAACATCCATCCATCCATCCATCCATCCATCCATCCATCCATCCATCCATCCATCCATCCATCCATCCATCCATCCATTCATCCTTCCTTCCTTCCATCCTTTCTCATGTGCACACACACTCACACACGAGCACATACATATTTTTTACACTGCACTGCATGCACAGAACAATAAATTCTATGTATTTTGTACACTTTACATATATATATACTCTATCAGCTGCATGCGCAGCTCTGGGGCTGTCCTGTGGACAGTGTAGGAGCCACAGAAGGACATGGCTGGGCCACAAAGCAAAAGAGGGTGATCCCCTAGGGTAAACAGGCTTAAGGAAGGACAAAAGACCACACAGAGGAGAAAAGAGTGAGAAATGAAAAAAGTGTGAGAAGAGAGAAAATTATTGTCAATTCAAATTGATTTGGATTGTGAGAAACTAGGCCAAAAACTGCGAGCATTTACATGAGCAAAAGATTACTTGGGGACATTGCAGAAGTTAAATAGCTGGAAATATACATTTTCAAGGACAATTCCTGAAATCCATATACTTAGAAGAGGAAATTAATCCTTCACCTCAGATTAGTTAACTACATGTTACAGTAACTGCATTGATTTTATAGGAGAAAAAAGAAAATTTGGGAAAAAAATTTACCGTAATATCTTCTGTATCATGTGCCTCTTCTACTGAGAGTGAGAAAAGTTATACAGTCTGATGTCCACTTCAGTCTGAAAGACTAAGTTTAGAATCCATGCGCTTTTTCATGCACTGACATGAAGTGAAATAATCCATTGGAATGACAGATGCCTTCTATCTTCATATTTCAACATACAGAAATTTTCAGAGCAACAAAATTCCTTAACTAGTTCCAACTTCTCCGTGTGATAATTTAGTTGTTAAAGTAGCTTGTCTGTAAAGACAAGTAACAGTTTTCTTTCACTGCTGTATATTTCCAAACAAATACAAGGAAAAATCATTACATGTCAGCAGAACATTTTTAGACAAACAAAAATCTGCAAATAACTAAGGTCATGATATTTTTTTCCCCATCATACAGACTGTTAAATATGTGTAAAAAGAATCCAAACACCTAAAAATTAACTCCACTCAGTCTGGATTAGTCGTGATTTTATGTAAATAAATATTATAGAGCAAGGTGTCCTAATCATTCCAGTATTATGAGGATATTCCTATCAATAAGGAATGTCGTCGTTATTCACCTCATCTGTCTTAATAAGTGTAGATTAACCAGAGTAACTAAAAGAATTAACTTTTTTAATTATTCATTCAAAAATAATCCCTTTAACTTGATGTACTGAGCATGATCTCTTAGCTTGTTCTATGTGTCATACAGATGTTTTTTTTTTTACTGGGGGACGTTCTATGTTTAATTGACTATTTTTACAGAGTAAATAGAACATGTCTGAAACCTGCTACATTTCTTTGTGGTGAATAAGTTTACCTTGCTTTCAAGCAACCCTAAACTTGAGTGTTTCTGTCATGTTCTTCTTGCCAGGAAATTAAGCTCTGAAGTAAGCAACACCTTCCCATAACACTGGCCATGCTATGCATAAGCAAATACCCAATTTGAATTGGAGGGGGGGGGGAAAGATAAGATGTTTTGAAACAACAGATAATCAATGCAGGAGTCTTCAATTCTCTCTGGGTTGTATAACATTGCAGTATATTATCAGCCTCACTTAGCTATTTATTCTTCCCGAGAGTACCCAAACTCCTGATTAATTTAAAAGTACTGTTAAAGTTACAGTTACCAAAATAACATGTGTTTAATATCTGACTTAACCACTTTAAGGTTGCTCCAAGAGATGTGAATGTAAAAGAAAATTAATCACATATAAAGATTTAAAACAAATCAGGTTTTTTTTTAGCTTTCTCTGAAAACTATGATGAAAAAAAGATTAAAGATATGTATAGAGAGTCTCTTCAGTCCAGAATATAGATGCATTGGGTCTGGGCAAAAATAGAACAACATTTGTTGTGGCTGGATTTAGAGGTTGATTGAAATTATGGGCTAGACTAGAAAAAATAAAATAATGTAAAATTAAGATCTCTGATTTAAATATTTTATTTTTGCAAAGAAATAAATGTGGATTCATGTTACCAATGTTAGTATGAACATAGCCATCATATACTTCTCCCTGTAGCCAGTGGAAGGAAGTCAACATTAAGATTCTAAGGATGTTAAGGCATCCTGAAAAGGACCATTTTCTCAACCTATTACAGAGGAGCCATTGGCATGACTCTGTTCCTAAGTACATGTCAATTCTTTGGTTTTACATAGAATTTAGCTCATTAGCAGGTAAGAATTTCAGGCAACTTGGCTTAAATTTTTCTCTTAAAACTTTCTAAGAGAAATTTACAAATGGCCAATCCAAATCAAAATTCAGCAGACAAAGCAATAAAAAAGCTCTTTTTGTAGAACAATACTTGGAAATGCTTCCACCTTTAGTGGAATAGATGGAATAACACAGGGATATGAGATAAATTAATTTAATCATAAATTATAGTGAGGTGTAGCCTGAGTACAGCTCACTTCAGGCATTCCTAAAATCTTATGATGTTCCTATTGTGGAAGACAATGACCAATGCAAAGTTTACTGGCATTCTCCTGGGCTATAAGTGCAAAACTGGCATTCTCCTGGGCTATAGCTTACTTTCTCCAGAAGATTTTGCTTACTTAATCAAGAGGTAATAAAGCCTTTTTAGTTTATGTTCCAGACTGTATATGTATATTGCCTGAAATTACTTGATTCTATGTGAAACTTTTCATGTAGAAAACCCCAACCAACTAATAGTAAATATGAATCACATTACTAAAAAGAACACCTTTGAAATTCTTCACTGATATTTAATAATGATGAAACTTCTGAAAATTTAGCAGAAAAATTACATTGATTTCTCCAGCCGGGTCCTGATTTAGACAAACAAATACAAAAATAGAATATCTATTCAAAGCACACATCTTCCTTTGAAGTCTTTTGCTGCTAAATCAAATCAGAACAGAAAGGTCCTAGCAGCCAATCTCAACAAATTTATTTGTGTTTCATTAATATGAATCCCATGATTAGTGCCCTTCGTCTCCGTTCTGCTGCAGCTCAAGCAAACAAAAGAGCAGAAAGAGTCTAGCCTTTGTAAAAGTCGTAGTGCTGAGCCTCTTCATTCACAGGCAAATAATCACATTTCATAAATTATTGTGCCAAAACAAATAAATGGTTGTTGATGTGAAAAAAAACCCTAAACAAACAGAAGAGAGAAAAAGGGATGACTCACTTGCCTCATTTTGTGTATCCCTTATCTAAATGTCTATGCTTAAGATAATAGTTCAATTTTTCTTTATAGTGAATGGACAGAAATAAGTTTTTAATGTGATTTCACTATGTATTGCTTGAATGACTACAGATATCTATGGTTTGTTTAGATAAATGCCATTGAAGATATCTGCCTCCTGGCAGATTAGAAATATGAAGTAATAATGACCAAAATCAGAAATCAATCATTAGATAATCTAGCTAACACTTTGTTAAAGCACTTAGGATGATTATTCAAAATACATAAAATGTACAACAAATGGACTTGGTAAGCTTTAGGATGTTTTGTATTTTATTGTTTGTCTTGGTATGAAAGTCAAAACTTGCTACACATAAAATGGGAATGAATTCCACTGAATACTGAAACCTTATAGATAATAATTTTGGATTAGTTATTACTTTTCCCAGTATTGATTCCTTTAGATTTTTCATAAGCAAACCTACTCACTTGAAGCCTGATTTGAGTGAGGATAGAAAAGACAAAAAAAGGAGAAAGTTTTGGAGGAAGTCTTAGTTTTAATAGATGCTAGTTTGTGTTGCTGTGTGTCTTGTTAGCGCGCTGAAGACTCAGGTGGGACATCTGGAAACAGACACCAGCAGTCATAAATGGGCAATTGTTTTGAGTCATTAACCATTAACATTTCAGTCTCTCACAACGGGATATCTATTTTAGAAAAATCTTGAGTTATTAATCCCCTAAAACAGACTCCTCTTTATCAGATAATTTACATGGCATATTTTAGAACTGTGATAATTTTCATAATTATTTAATATATATGAGACTTTAAATGGTTCTTCTTGCAGTTATAGGACTATTGTTCCTTCTTGGACAAACACCTTCAGCTTCAATATCATTGTTAAAAGGAACAATGCTGTGTAAAAACACTTTATTTGAAAAATCAAAGAAATATAGACTGAAGAAATATTTTTACATGGACTTTGAAAAGAGGATATTTCAGTGACTTACAGAGAAGCATAACAGGTTTTTTGCAAATGTGCAGAAATCACTGTTACATAGGGTCAAAGCTCTGGAATATATTTGTCCAAATGGTAAATGATTTCTCTTCCCTGAGCCAAAACATACCTATAACACACAGACCTGTATTTCAACTGGTGTTTTGCTGCAGCCTAAATAGCTGCTAGTAAAGTCCAGGGTAAGGAACCACAAAGGGCCTTGGCATGGTATCCACAGACGTTTATTTCAGCCACCCAGTAAGATGTCCAGGTCCAAGGCACACAGATGAGCAGGATCCAGGTTTCTCTCCGCCCAGGGGCCCGGGGGTGACCCTGGTCTTGGGGCAGTACAAAGATGAGAGCCAATCAGGGAATAGGGAGGGAGTGGCTCAGGGACGTGGGAGCAGGCATGGGAACAGGGGAAGAGCCAATGGGGTCTTAACAGCTTTTTGAGGGGAACTTCTTGTGTCTCCCTAGAGCAGGGGATGCCCCCCATGTCTCCACAGTGTTTCAAACATTAATCAGGTTCATATAATAAATAAATGATAGCTTTGTGGTAGACCTAGAAAAGAAGCTTTACATATTCTCTCCTGTACCTAACTGCCGTCGCTCGCTGAGAAGCCCGGGCGGCGCTCCACAGAGCACGAGACAGCTGGAGAGTCGCGAGCGGCCGCAGTCTGTCTTAGCCAGGAAGACAGCAGGCTGCTGAAGGCAGAGCTGCTCCCTGGCCACCTGGAGCCCCTTGGCGATATAGTTCAAGGAGGCGCTCCAGCAGAGCAGGGTGCGGATGCTTGGCAGCGGCAAGACGAGATGCGTGGAGTCGTTGAAGAAAAGTGAGAATCAGCCAGTTGTCCGTGGGAGGAACGAAGGTTTATTGAGGGCGGGGAAGATACAGAAGGGATGGGAGCTACGAACAACTGACCAATGATCCTCCCCCTGGTCAGGCCTTATAAAGCCGACCCCAGAGGGAGGGTGAAACAAACATAACCAATCAATAGACATTACATCAATACAAGAGACAAATCAACAGAAAACAGAGGAGTGGCCTTCTCCCCTAGCCCAATCACCACCCGAACCCCGAAGAACTTTCTGGACTTTGGGAGTGGGGCGGGGGTGATGGACAGGGGGGTTGCCCGGACAACGAAAGGAGGGGAACATTGATAGACAAAGAAATTTACATGAAATAAGGAGGACCCGGCTGACTGACAGATAACCGACACCGTGGGAGGGGGGAGGGAGCCCTGGAAATCCCCTTGCTCAAGTCGCCATCTTTAGCTAATAGAACTTAATGGGAATTAAATATAAAACTTGCACAATTCAAATCAGGTTCATATAAATAAATGATAGCTTTGTGGTAGACCTAGAAAAGAAGCTTTACATATTCTCTCCTGTACCTAACGTGACAGGGAACGGGTTTTTGGTAAGGAGCATAACTATTTAGCTCATGGAAGATACAGCTGGACATATTCAGCCTTGTAATATTCTGAAAACTCTTCATAGTAAACCTAATTAAATATTACAACTGTTTACCAAGTGACACATAAAACCTCCTTACAGACTCTGATATAGTTTGACAGCTTCAAAAAATTCTTTAAAAACTCCAACTCCAGACAGTTTTACATTTTTTGTTATGTTGGCCATAAAGTGTTCTAGTCATGTGTGCTCCCTTCCATAGATCTGTGAAATATAAATACATTTAACTGTTTTAATCTCAAAGATTTATATAATGATAGATATAATAATCGCATCTCATCCATCAGGGATTTTCCTTTATATACTTTTCCCCCTCACAGTATTTTGTTGATATATTCTCAGATTTAGGGGTTATGCTGTCTGTCTTTGAACAACAGGATTTGGACCACAGCAAAACAAGAGCTGAATCAATGATGGAAATTACAATCTTTTTTCTAATGTCTTGTGTGCAGGTGTGAAAATTACATTTGGCATTGGAAAGATAGGCAGAGAGCTTGCTCTTCCTGGTACTGCAGGGACAATTTGTTCTTAAGGGGATTATTTAGGTTACTTGATCAACTTCCTTGCAGCCAGGTGACATGGAAGAGGTTATGCATATATTAAGAAACGAAATGTGCCTCTGATCAGCCTCCAACACACAGACTGGTCCAGATCCACACTGCTGAACTCTCTTCACTAGTAAAGAGCAGTCAAAGGCAAATTGCCTCCTGACAATGATTCCAAGCCATGGAAACTCCCAGGTAAATCTGGGAATTGTGTAAGAGATTGGTAAATGTCCTGGAGAAAAATCTGAACTTCAAGCTACTCTAGCAGTTTGACAAGGGTAGGCAACAACACTTTTGTGCTGGTGCTCGGAAACAGCTAAATTTGTTAGCATGGGTGCAGTTTCATTGTCTCCTGCTTCTTCCTGTGGTAATTAATTTTTTGAACAAGGAAATATTCTAAAACAAATCACAAAGTCTCACATGAACATAGCTGAATAAAAAGTAGTGTTCTCTGATAGATAAGACATCACTGTAGACCCAATGATCCCATTTTGGCATTAAGCTTTATGGAATAAGTTTTTCAAGAATTAATCATCACACTTTACTGCTTTCTGTCACATATTCAAAGAACAAAGAGAAATACATTAAAATGCTGAATCTCAGTTTACCCTTTCTAAGACAATACTTCCTGACCTCACAAAAGCGCTGTGATGTTCATGCTCTGGCTTTTCAGAATTGTAGGAACAAGAGCCTCAAATTAGTGGTATAGCTGGTCATTTGAATGCAAATTCACAAGAACTACATACTCAAAACCTGTCTACAACATTGCTTATCTGCCTTTATTGAGATGACTTTGACACCACTGGTCTTTATATTTGATGAGGCATGCTTCTGTTTAGGAATTCTAAAATGATGCGAAAAAAATACAAGCTAAAAATTCAGGACAAATGCTTATAACCTTTCATGGGTCAGTGCTACATATCAAATCAATGAAATGTTTGCTGAAAACCCATAGTAAATGGCAAATCAATTCACCAATCTCTTCAGCAATGTTTTCATCCCAAGCCTATGCAGCCAAGTGATTAGGTACATACTCATTATTTTATGCCTATCATTTCAAGGAGTCAATGAGTGATGTCTCTTAATAATTTGAGAACACAAAAATAAAACCTTAGCCCAAGTCATTCATCTCTGGCAAAAAATTATGACTTGGCTAAAAAATCCAGAGAGCAGCTTAACACGGTAGAGAGAGACCATCATGAATTAGATGATGCAGCTTCTACAATATTATGACTAATATTTAGATAACAGTTATTTAAATTTCTTCACAGCATGCTCTGGGAAAAAACTAATTTGAGAACTTCTGAAAAATCTCAGTATTGCCTAAGCAAACAAAATGCTTTTAACATGTACATGATAAACAAGCTAGGTTAAGTCTTAAACTGTATATATGGGTGAACTGTCATTGCAATGCATTTTGATAATGTCTAGTAACAATTACATGGAAATTAATTATATCTGAAATATCTAGGACTGCAAAGGACCTCCTGGGTAATGCAGTTTATTATTGCATGGCAATCCATCCTTGTGTCTTACAAGATACATCTACTAAACATCAAATACTTAAAACTGACTAGCTTATTTTATTTTCAAGTTTTTTTCATTATTAAGCAGTTCCAAAATAATTTTTTACTGAATAATAAAGCCTTTTTTTCTATCTTAATCCATTTAAATGCATTTGTTGCAACAGAATTTCGTTGTCTATTATTTTCCAGAGAAACTTGTCATCTACTGTTCAGAGTGTATTTTGGGCTGAGCCATAATCCGTGTTTACATCACAGACGCTACAGAACTTAAAGGGAGATGGTTGTTCATATATTCTTCCAGCTCCCTGAAGAGTGCATTTTGATTCAAACTTTCATCTGCAATGTCTGCATTCCTTTGCAATCTAAACCTCACTGAAATATGCCCACCATATGAACATGTCTTTTGTATCCTGCAAGAACAGCTGTAATGCCAAGGTTCTTTTCAGCTCACCTAGTGTATTGTGTCCTACAGGTCTGGAATTACTGATTACAGTCTTCATTCTGCTAGTCCTCTCTGAAGCTGCTCTAGTTTGTCTTCCTCTTTTCCCAAACATGGAAACTCTATGGAATTCTCCAGAGAGATTTTCAACAATGTCTTGATAAAGGTCTCACACAATTCCCATGTATCCTTTCACTGAATAAATGAGGCCCATTTATTTTGTAGCCAATTCAATGATCTGGCTGAAAAAGATGGAGTTTTCACCAGAAGGGCTTGTAATAGTGTGCACAGATGTCAAGAAGGGTATACACTTCTCCCAGAACTGCTCCTGGACTGAAGGATACTAAAAGAATCAAAAAGAAAGCTAAGTAAGAAATGATCCGAATGTGGGTGGGTTAGTAGGATATATGTAGGATGACAATTATTATTTTTTTAAAATCAAATATTACAGAATAGGTTGTCCAAAGAGGTTGTGGAGTCTCCTTCTCTGGTTATTCAAAAGCTGATGGAAACTATCCTGAGTAACATGCTTTAGGAGCCCCAGCTTAAGCAGGGATGTTAGACGAGATGACCCCCTATGGTCACTTCCAACCTTACTTATTCTGTGATTCTGTGATTATCTCATCAGACTTTTATGTAAAATGAAGGACACTGAATGTATGTATTATATGTGCATTTTGCCAGTGTCTTGTGCACCCATCAGTAATAAATAAAAGTTGCTTATTCTCCTACAGAGCGAAGATTTCGTTTGTCTATTTTGTCTCTGTATTTCATCTCTCCATGTAAGATTTATTTAGCCTCTGTTGAAATATGGGGGTTGACCCCGGCTGGCAACTAAGCACCCACCAGCCATTCGCTTACTCCCTGCCCTGTCACAGGATGGGGGAGAAAAACAGAAGAACAAAAGGCAGAAAAACTCATTGGTCATGATTAAGGTCATTTATTATGTGAAGGAAAGGGGAAAAGAAGCACAACAAACAAATAATGCAAAGGCAATGTTTACCACCTACTACTAGAAAACAGTCCTAATAGTCCTCAGCAGTGGCTACTTTGGAAAAATTTTGCCCCAGGTTTTGTTGCTGAATATCATGTTATATGGTATATTATATGTTATATGGAAGAGCCCCCTTTGTTAAATTTGTCCCAATTGTCTTATCTCCCATCTCCCATCTTCTACCTGGGCTACTAACTGGGGGGACAAAGTGAGAAACAAAGTAGGTCTTGATGCTATGCCAGCACTTTTCAGCAGTAGCTAAAACATCAGTGTGTTATCAACACTTTTAGTCAGAAATTAAAACACAGCACCATACAGGCTGCTATACGAAAGTTAACTCTACCTCAACCAGAGACATTACAGGGGAAAATTTTGTTTTATCATCCATAATGTTCATTTTCTATTCATAATCTATAATTCCTCTCAAAACTTCACTATTAGTAACATCATATTTTTATAGCGTTCATAGCAAATGTTTTTTTTCTATCCTTACTATATTTAATTTGTTTCTGTGCTGCTTGCTGAAATGAAGTTATTTTTCCTATTGGTTACCTGGAACTTTTTCTGAGAAAAAGCATTCTTCTGCCTTGTAGATTTCACCAGAGCTTCCAGTTCCTTCTGTTCTTCAGGATTTTTCTTATGACAGTAGTCATTCCAAGTGGTAGTAGCCCAAGCCCATTTTGCTTTCTGTTAGTTCCCTCTTCCTACTAGCCATCATCTATTAAAAAAAATTCTCCGTTTGGTAATAAAATTCTCCATTTGGTAATAAACCCAAACACTTCATTACTGCAATGCATTTTCTAAAGAGAGAGAGACAACATGTAGAGTAGTGTGCAAGTCCACAAAACTTCCTCTCTTTTCTCTAAAAAAGGGGTGGTGAAGTGGTGCACTAGAAATGAAATAAATATAAACCAGAGAAAGTCAGATGAAACTGGTATGAAAGTTGTGAAGTTCTTTTTCAAAAGTCTGAACTTTTTGAGTATTTTATAAAACATTTTTTCCTAGAACAGTTTAATTTAATGATCAAAGTCAGCTAGAGAATATTGTATACAAATAAAGTCCCTATCTGAATTTTTAAGTCATAGTAAATTTTTCTTTCACTTTTTCCCTTTGAATTCTGGCTCTATATTCTCTCATTCTCTTTAAACAGTCGTGCACAACTCCTGCTATTTCATCTCGCTCTGTAATATTTTGGTTTATACAGGTTTCTTTTGGGCTTACATTTTTGTGTAGTTGTCTTCTTTCCCACCTCTAAAGATAAGATCATCCTTATCTCAGTTACAAAAACATCTTCTGTCTGCTGTTCAGTTTTCTCATTTCAGATGTAGTAGCTTGTATTGTTCTCCGCAGTTTTAATCCTTGTGACTAACGCTGTAGTAACTTGGCATCTGCTTGCTTTGTGCACAAAGTTTAATCTCTCTTTCAGCTTTGAAGCTCTGGACAGTCCTGATGTTGCTCACACCTCTGCACTCATTCACCTCTGGATATTTTTGCTCCATGCAGACAGCTTTCTTAAAGCTTTCTAGTCAATTCTCCACATAGTGTCTGCATGCCTTTTGTGTCTCCTCCCTTAGATGTGGGAAAGAAACTATCTTTTAGTGAGCCAATTTACTAGTTCTTTTCATTCACTTTTCTTTCCAGTTAGGAAAAAATATAAAACATTTTGATAGGAAAAAAAACAGTTTTCATGTCTTAAAATATAATTCAACATAATTTATCAACAAAAGCATTTTTGAATCCTCTACTGTAATGCAATTACAGAAATTAGGTTAAACAAAATATAATAACATAAATGAGAAGGGACTGTCTATAATGAACAAGATTGTTGGGAAGGTTTAGATGCACAAGACTACTTAAAACCCTAGCTGCCACATAATTCTAGATAATCAAGGTTTTTACAAAATATAGCATATAATTCTAGAATGCAGAAGTTAATCCAAACTCTTGAATCTGAGTACCATCAATTCTCTTTAACGTTAAGATTTAAGAAAATGCAATCTCTTACATAAAAGAAAAAGAAAGAAAAAGTGAAAAAGAAAAAGAAAAAGAAAAAGAAAAAGAAAAAGAAAAAGAAAAAGAAAAAGAAAAAGAAAAAAAAGAAAGTAAAATTTAACACCTAGGCACACTTCCCCAGTCTGTGTGGTTGAAGATTTTGAACCTGTGACACTCAAAAAGCAAGCCCTGGTGTGAGAAAGACATAGTCACAATTTCTTCTGGAAATCTTCGATCAGTTGAATGTTTTCCTTATGCCTAATGTCTACCAGAATTGAGACATTAGGTACATCTTAAATTCCCTAAAGAATTAAAAAATTCCTGCAATAACCCTAAATGGTCACCTCCTCCGCCTTTAACAGAATAAGTGAGAAGTAAAGCTGCATTTGGAAAGCAGCTTCTAGTGGAATGTTTTTATTCTATAGATTTTTCGTTATCAAGAAGAACTTGACTTTATTAATGTTTTCTTTGTTAAATGAATGTAATCAAATGAAGGCTGGGACTTTCCAGAGCCAAGGACTGAGTATTCTCGTCTCCTGTCAAGAATGGCTGATTCCCATAAGCTTTTTTGAAAATTTTGAAGCCCCTTAAATAGCTTCAACAAGGTCTCCAAAGTTATATGTGATTAGCTTCAGGAGTAGGAAACACTGTTCTGAAAGAATGAAATTACTAAATTTTTTTTAGAGAGATTAGGTGCAGTAGAAGGAATATGAGACTGTCAAATCCATAAAGAGTAAAATAGCATCATATGATGCAGGCAATCAAGCCTGAAGGATTCATATCTTCATCTGCATTATCGCCTCGATAATTTAGATAGTTGTCCACTCAGTATTTAGAAATTTATAAATGAAGTTTTAATTTCACAGTAGCATTTCTCCCACATTTCATATCTACTGAACATACTTGCATTTTTTTCATTTAATATTTACTGACATCAGTGTAGGAATCTCTCTGTTGAAATCGTTAATGAAACCTAAACATTGTCTGTAAAAGTTATCCTGGTCTGATACATTATTCTACATAAAACTGTGCCATTTGGAGTTTTTGTAATTTTTTTATTTGTTCTCATATTTTCAAAATGTTCTCTAGATGCAATAATTCATACTTGCAGATGCTTTTTGCCACGTACAAGAAGTTCAATATTAAAAACCCTAAGGTATTCATGTTTGATACCTCAAAGTGTACTATAATTGTGAGAGAAAATGCAATCTGTACTTCAGAAATGGAAACATTTAGGGGAAAAAAACTCATAGGAAGTTGCCAGTCATGATTTTAACATGCATGCAGGAAAAGGAAAGTCCAGAATATTAATGTGCCTCAGGAAGGAGAGTGCGGGGGAAGTTATTTAGTGAAAAGAATATGCTGGTTACTCCTCATTACATTTTGGTTGCAACCCTGTTTAAACTCGAATAAGGTTGTTTTTCCTTTGTCCTCCATATTGTTTTTGATATGGCTGAAAATTTAATGAAGTTGGCACACGGTCAGAAACATAATTTGCTATTTTTATTACTCTGTCAATATTGTACATTAAGGTCCTCAACAGCCTTCGATGAAAGTAAAAGAAGTCTTTAAACAAGCAACGTAGCAATGCAAACAGGAAATGTCTAATGCATGTTTCTTAATACCATAGCCTAGATTAAAGCTTTTGAAGTTGTCTCACTAATTAATTTGAAACTGTGATGAAAACAGAAAGTGCCTATAGATGTAAGGTTTCCAAGGCATTCTGATGAAAACTTTTCATGACAGAAGACCCTATTAGGTTTTGGCAAATGCTGTCTATAGCACCATACATAGCAGCCCATAAAGAAGGCCTGGCTTCTACTCTGCCCCAGAAGGGATGGATTAAATCTAAACCTTTGGGTTTTGGACCCTCAGACTGCAAAACAAAGCTTCTATGGAGTAGGCAGAAAGATGTTTAAATCTTACTTTTATTTTCTCTGCAATTCTATTTTACATTTTATATATACAGGAATGGAAGTTAACTCTTTGGTCATCACGACTGCATTACTTAATAGAAAAGCTGGGAGATCTCTAGTTTTGGCATAAGCAGTTACTATTTAATCCTTTTTTCCAAATTTTTTTTTTTTAATTGAGCTCTGTGTGTGAAATATGCTTCATAAAATCTCAACAGATCCTACAACAGCAGCAATGTAACCTTTTGCAACTACATATTTTTATACAGAAGTTACATCAACAAATAAATATGTCAAACTAAATAGATGATGCAAAGTGTTACCTACTTTAAATATTGAAATATATTATCTCAATAAATCTGGCACAGAAAAGAGAGTAACTCTGCTGCAAATTGATCCAAATACTGAGTTTCACTTGAGAATAAATTAGTCTTCATTCTCTGTCAGAGAAAAATGGATGCATAAACAGATGAATATTCCCTCCTCCCCCCACTCCAAAACAGTCTGATCACAAATTGTCAAGTTTCTGTGTGTGATACTCCATGAAAAGAACTGGAACCAAGCCAATGGATTTGTTCATGTTTGTGTGTGTCTGTGGGCATGCATGCAGTGGTGGGGAGAGGGGTATGTGTGTGGGTGAGGGAAGAATTCCCTCTGGATTGTACTCATAACCTGAAAGTCCTTTTTCACTGCATTTTTGAATCTGATTGCATAAAAAGGAAGCATTCAGAAACCTTCTAACAAGTATTTCAAGAACAGAGAAAAAAAAAATACTGAAGAAAATCATGTAGAAGATGGAGTCATGGGATATGTAACATGAAGAAAGGCTAAGTTAGATTGGTCAGGCTGGAGAAGGGAAGGCAAAGATTAGTCTTAATTGGAGTTTTACACTTCCTAAAGCAGTACTACAGCACACAGACTCAGTGTCCTTTCAGAGAGGCTCAGAGGATGGACAAAAAACTACAGTCACATGTTCAAGCATGAGGGAAAAAAGGAAGTTTCTCAATGAGAGTGATTACACACTGTTGCAGGTTGCACACATATCTTTAAATCACTGACTTTAAGGACAGCCACAATTCAGCTGGACGAACCACTTAGCAGGTCAATTTAACTTCAAAGTTTGCCATCCTCTGAGCAGGAGCAGGACTAGATGACTTCAGAGTTCTCCTGCAACTTTATTTTTATATGATTCCGTTAGAAAATACTTTTATATCAACAAGAAACAGAATCCTGGAACGTGCCAGTCCAGACTTCTCCTCTGTTGATATGTATGACATGTAGGTGTGTATGTTGACAAGAATGAGACAAAGAGGATCCACCTGCAAGCATATAGTTGCCAATACCTGCAGTTAGAACAGATTCTGAGGTCAATTTATGATTGTACACTTAGTACAAACAGTCTCAAATGCTGTAGGATGCAACCAGTTGATATGTTCATGCTCTTTAGTCAGGAAAATGTACTCTGGATGTGCCACTTATGTTAATCCAAATGCTGCGTATTCTAGTCTTGTTCTGCATGTCACTAGTCTTAAACACATTTAGCTTAGATGAGCTAAAAGATTTTTTATTTTTTGAAAATCTACATGCACAAGCTTGACTAGTTGACTTCCAGCTAGGCAGGTTTTTCTAAGATAATTTTCTTTATAATAGTTTTTCTGATCCCATTTCCTTAACAGACTGAGCTTTTACAGGGTTTATGGGAGCATTTGAGCTCTTGAACTGCTGACAGGTTCTTTGCATAAAGTAACAGTAAAGGTCCTTTTGTGTATATAACATCCAAATTTATCTTTTAAATTGCTGGAACTTCTCTGCACCACAACCCTCATATTTTATTTTGGTATATAATTTACATAAGGGGTGAAATAGTTTTAGCAGTTCAGATGCAGTTAAACCCCCAAATTCTTCCTGTTAGGATCAAAAGCAGGTTCTGAAACCTTAATTTACAAGTCTTTCCAATTTTCTATTTTTATTTATACTTTTAAGATAGCATGCTTAAAATCATACACAGAAAGAGACAGTGAGATCTCAAAGAAGGCATAACTTGACTACAATAAATAACATTAATTAATCTGGGTTATTCCACTACAGTAATAGAAATGGTCTCAAAGAAGAGTTGCCATAATTTGATCACACTACAGCAGGACCAGACATGCTTTTATCTTTTCTAAAAAATACAGCAACCAAAAACTTGTGCAAAAATGAAATCACAATAATTTGCTTGTTTGTTTGTTTTATTTACAGAGAGAACTATCTTCTATTTAAATGCTCTATGAGAATCTGTTATATTGATTTTGCATTTGGCTTCCACTGCCCTGTTATTTTGTGTTACTTTCAATCTCTTTGTACTGATTATTAAAAACACATCTGACTATTGTATCTGTACTGTACTATCTGTACTGACTATTAAAAACACATCAGAGCTAGAAAAATGTCATGAAATGACCATGTTGCTGGACAGAATCATGAATAACTCCAATTTTCTGTCGTCAGGCTAGAGTGAATAAAAGAAATCTAAGTTTGAATTCTCATAGTTGAAACAGTCAATTGGAAAAAGCAAACCCTTCTTAAGATACAAGAGAGAGGAGGAAAATTACTAGATAGATACTGTATGATGGGATATTCTCTTTTAAAGCCAGTCTATTATTACTCCTAAATGATAGCTGCAAGCAGCATTGAAAAGAAGTCCATTTAGGTTGTTATAAAGATTGCAATGATGTGTAAAATAATCCCTTTTTAGGTAAGATTTGTAGTGTAAAGTAAAAATACCTTAAGCCAATGGAATGGAGATCTTTCCTTCTGCAATATAGTAATTCAGAAAACCAGAAGCCAAATTAAATACTAAGGTTTTTTTTTCCTTTCAACGAACCATTAAATATCTTATTTAAAACATCTAAAGGCATTTTGAGTGAAAGTCATCATTAATAATAGGAGTGGCTTCTTGTGTTCTTCTATATTTATGCTCCTTGTTAAATAAGATGATAGAATATTAACCAACTGTATCCTAAACAAACTTGGTGAATAAGACATAGTGGAAGTGAAACCACCACTCTGTCCAATATCTAGTCAGAGAAAAGACCAACTAAGTGAAACAAACAAGAAATAATCATGACCAACAAGAAAACAGACTTCCCTCACAAAAAGCTAAAATTCAAAACCTGGAACACTTGGAAGATTAAATTATACAACTTACTTTAATTTGAAACCTTATATAAGCTATTCAAAGATTAAGGTCTGTAAGGATTATTTTTCTTGAGCAAAGTATATGACTATCTTCTTTGACTGTTATCTTTCTGTCCTGATTTTCAGCCTCCTTGCCCTCAGGGTATGATTTGACCCCAAGTCCAGTTGGAAAGGAAAAACATCTGTGTTTCATCTAAGACAGAAGAAAAGAGAGGAGTTTGTTGGAGTTTTTTTCTTAAATTGCTGGACAATCAAAAATGCTAAGAAAATAATTTTCACATTCCAGGATTGGCTAGTTACTCAAGGCTGTGAGGATGAGAAGGAATTTTCCTATGTGAAAGAACTGTGGATATTAGTACTGGGGTTGTACACATGCTTTCCAAAACTTGTGATTTCTTTGTTCTCTAATTCTATAAATTACAGGGATAAAGTCAATGTTGTCATGTAATTTCAGTATCAAGATTAAATGTGAAAAATATTAGGCAGGAAATTAGATGTGTCTGCAAAGATTCAACTTACTAATCACTGAAATATCTAGCAAAAAAACCAGAATGAACTATTGACTTATTTTTTTTCTGGTTTTAAGTGTGCAGTATATTTAAGTGCAAATCAGATATTTTTCCTAAATAGATTAAAAATTTTTCAGTATAGAAGTGAAATAATTATGTTAGCTTAACAATGGAAAATTCTTACTGGAAGCAAACAAAATAGCTATTAGCATAACACATAATAGCATAATTGTGAAGAGGGAGAGGTTGAAGCAGAATAATTATTGGCAGTGCTTGAGATGTTTCTGAGGCACTGTTAAAGATATTAATTTAAATCTTTAAAAAATCCCTGGTTCTATCAAGACCTATGGTCTATTCTGATGAACATATGGAGTGATGTTCAGCATAGGCATTCTAATCTCATTGGTTTTTAGGCAAAAATACCATATGGAAGGACCATATTGTGCTTAATCTCCTGAGTGTGATAGTAGGTAAAACCTTCACCCTATTACACAGTCTAATGTAACCAGACAGAGTAGAATCAAAACATATGCCAAGATTCTGCAAGTGTTTCAGAAATGCCTTTCTCTGAAGTTGCTAGTGATCTTGGACTTTTTTTAATTAAAAAAACCACAAACAAACAAAAAAAAGAGCAGATAAAAAAGAGGAACTACAATTCACAATTTATAGTAGCTATTAGGGAACAATATATGTGGCCCTTCTCATGCTATATTGGCTAGTTGCTTGTCTAATCAGATAATATACATCTCACAGTATGGGGGGCTGTGAAGTTACTACATGCATGATTTAGTTCAGTCACAAATATCAGACACAGATGGAATTTTTCAATAAATTGTCAGGTGTTTTGGATAACTTCTTAATCAAATGAGTCTATTCATATCAGTATTTGTGTTATAGCTTGATGTAATCTGTATCCATATAAAAGTAGCTACCAAAATTTTTTGAGGTTATTAAAAGAGTTATTAAAGAGAGTACTGACACAGAGTCCATTTGTATCACAAACAAGCACAGAAAAGATCACACAAATCTAACTTCTGGACAATATGCATCCGTTGGTGATCAGTCATTCACAGATATGTTGGGGTTTTTTTGGTTTTATTTGTTTTCTTTTAGTTTTGGGGTATTTTCTCTTTGGTTTGTTTTTAATTTGTAATCTTTTAAAATATATCACATGGGTAAGTTTACCTAGTAAACATGGAGTGTATTTATGTAAGTCACCTGCATGCAGACCTAGCCTGAACAAGCCATCATAAATGTACAGTGTTGTTGGGTCAGGTACATGTGACTTTTGTATGATATCTTTATTGGAAAGTTAACAACTGGGGAAAAAATAAGAGAAAAAATTCCCATATTGAACACGTCCTGTACAGAAAATTGCAAATTTCTTGATCTATTTCTTTCAGCTGTTAAAGCTTTATTGATGACATTCACAGTGGCATCACAGGTTGTGAACTAAGAACTCCTTTACTGTCAACACATTGGCTCTTATCTCTGATATACTCCTATGTTTGGAATGTATAAATTAGGCTGCTAAAATGTGCTTTCCTCCTACACTTTCTTTGCATTAAGAAAATACCTTCCAGAGCTGTTACATTTTATGTTTACCCCTAGATTTCTAGATAATCATAAAATACAGCAATGACAAGACTGTCAAAATTTTAGGTATGATCTCCAGAGGTCCCTTCCAACCCTAACTATTTTATAATTCCATAATCTGCAAAATAAACTCCTGCTGGTTTTTTGCTGTGGCAGAGACAATTTTCTTCACAGTGGCTAGTATGAGGCCATGTTTTAGTTTAATGGTGACAATAGCATCAATAACCCAGCAATGGTTCAGCTATTGCTGGGCAGTTCTTACACTGATTCACGACCTCAGCCTCTCACCTCTCCCCATTAAAGAGGTTGGGGATGCACAAGAATTTGGGAGGGGACACTGCTGACTCCAACTGACCAAAAGTGGTATTCCATATACTATGACATCACGCTCAGCATACACAGCCGAGGAAAAAGGAGGAAGAGGGGGACATTTGGAGTGATGGTGTTTGTCTTCCCAAGCCACCATTGCATGTCATCCAATGCTAATTTTCTGGAGTCTGCTGAACATCTGACTGCCCATAGGAAGTGGAGAATTAATTCCTTGCACTGCTGGTGTGTACAGCTTTTACCTATTTAACTTTCTTTATCTCTACCCAATGATTTTCTCAATTTTATCCTGATTGTCAGCCTGCTGGTAGGGCTTGGTTACATATGGGGATAAATCAGAAGAAAGTTATAGACCCAAAATGTAGTTTCTTATCAGAAGTGAAAGAAGAAGTTCACAACCTTTCAGAAGAAGGAGAAAATCAAAGAGGCAACAAAAATAGACATACTAAGCCTTTTACCCAAAAAATTTTCAATACTATTTTGAATGTCAATGGCTATACTGATGTCCAGCTTAAAAAAAATAAAACCACAAAATTAAATCAAATTACAAATCTTTCGTTCTTTATGTAATTTATTAAAAAAGGTTTCTATGCCTGTGTCTTTGAGCTGGCACACCTCTGTTTCTTCTTTTGCTGTTCCATCAACCTATAATCAAATTGACTCCAATTTCTCTGGAATTGGTTGAATTAGTATGAATGTAATGGATTAGTATGAATGTCCCTGATATGTTTGGCTTATTTATCTCAGGAATTTCCAGTTTAAAGGGATTCATTTTCATTAGTACGTTCTATGTCATATGTTGTATCTGCTATCCGAAGATTGATGGAATGATGAATTTTGCAAAATTATCCAACTGCATGTCTTACTTTTATTTTTTCATAACTTTTTTTTTTTTTCACTTTCCATCTGTAATTTCCCAGTTTGCCAAGTTGAGTATGTGCCAAAAATAGAGGATTTGTCTCTTGTTTAACTTCTCTTCATGTCCTGTTTGCAAGATTTTACTATTCTGTTTCTACTTCTGGGCAGTCAGCCAGCTATTGCACTTCTTTGCTCTGGCTTGACAACACTTACTAATTATGTGAAATACTCAACCCTCCAAGCCCACAAATGGGAAAGGAAAAGTTTCAGTAGCAAAGAATGCAAAAGCACTATAGGGCAAAGTATCTGGTCAATCATAAAGGAAAACATTTCATATGAACTCATCTTGTGCATTCCAGGATCATAAAAGATGTCACTTCTTGTTGATTTTATTTTGATCATACCAGATGCTTCTATTGCTTTTTTTCCTGTTCAAGAATTAAAATATTCCTGATTTTCTAGTTCTTCCTCTTTTCCCAAACTTAGTTACTCTACTATCCATTATTGCTTCAATTTTATTGAGGAATCAGTTTCCTTTTTTATATTCCCCCAATTTCCTGATCTGTTTCTACTTTATGCAACAGATTTTTCATTGCATAAGTTTCTTAAATGTTTCTCAAGAATGTGAACAAATTTTTTTTCTGATGTCTGTGGGAGTGTTTTGATAGCAGGCATTGTGACCTGATATGTTATAGTTAACTAGAACTTTTTGGAGGGTAAATATGTTAGACAATTGCATGATTTTTTTCCTTTTTCTCTTATGCTAACCCATCAGATACCTGGACAGTAATGGGTCCTGGCCACAACAACCCCATGCAGTGCTACAGGTGGGGACGGAGTGGCTGGAAAGGTACACAGCAGAAAAGGACCTGGGGATGCTGACTGACAGCCAGCTAAACATAAGCCATGAGTTTACTCAGGTTTCCAAGAGGGCCAGTGGCATCCTGGCCTGTATCACCAACAGTGTCCAGGGCAGGGATTGTCTCTTTGGACTCAGCACTGGAGAGGCCACACCTCAAATCCTGTGTCCAGTTCTGGCCCCCTCACCACAATAAGGACACTGGGGTGCTGGAGTGTTCAGAGAAGCAACAAAGCTGATGAAGGGTCTGGAAAGCACATCAGTGAGGAACAGCTGAGGGAGATGGTGTTGCTCAGCCTGGAGAAGATGAGGCTCAGGGGTAATCTTATCACACTCAACAGGTCCCTGAAAGGAGGCTGTACCCAGGTGGGAATTGGTTTCCACTCTCAGATCACCAGTGACAGGAGAAGAGGACACAGTCTTAAGCTGTGCCAAGGAATATGTAGGTTGGACATTAGGAGAGACCAGATGTGGCACTGGCTATGCCATGGTCTATCTAACATGGTGGCCTGTGGTCACAGGTTGGACTTGATGATCTTAGAGGTTTTTTCAACCTGAAGAATTCTGTGATTCTTTGTGTGTGTGTGTGCATGAGAGAGAGAACATCTATGTATGCACATATCTTTGTGAAGCAGGCCCATCAGTGAAACAGCAGCAGTCCTAAAAAAACATACTGAACAGAATACTGAAGAAGAAACACTGAAGTTCGCCACTTTATTCTGAAATTGGAAAATAATTACCAAATAATTTCTTCTATGTGTCTTACAAGAAATGAGTTACCTCCTTGAATATTTAGTTTTCAATATCACCTCTTTCAAACCACTCTGAAGTTTGCCTCTTTCCGGACTGCTAGCTTTTCTCAGTTTATATTAATATATATTAATCTTTTTTTTACTTGCAGCTGCATTATGTAGCCCTTTGTTCTTGCTACGTTTTAAACTCTGTGCAAGGTTGAATTTTGCCAATATTCAAAATTAGAAACTTCTGGTGGTATAACACGGTGATTCTGGTGACTCAGTACTATTCCTTCTGAGTCAGAACTGATTCAGCACAGTGGGTCTGTTTAAATTTTGTATTTTTTAATTCATCTTCCTGTCCTGTTGGATTTTAGCATGCTGATTCTACACCTTGGCAGCCAGCCAATTTAAATCAATGAAAAAATAGGAAAAGAAAGCACAAAAAAGCATTTAATGACTTTTGTTTCAGATCCATGGTTAGGGGAAATTGCTGATAAAGGTGCTCCCTGTCAAAGAACATGTGTCATCTATTTATGAGCACTAAAGATCTGAGAAGGCATTTGGATATTTTTTTCTGCCTGTTATAAACAGTACTTATCTTTATTTTGAAGTAAAAATAAAACATACAACATTGTTGCACTGTAAGAACTTTTTAATTCTATGCTATATCAGTGATATATTAATCCTAAGTTATTAATTATTATGATTTTCTAAAAGGAAATGATATCCTGAAATATCCTCATCACACTTAATATTTCTTTAAGCCTCATTTATACAGGCTTAATAATATATACTTATCATTTTTATGGATGAAAGTGTAACATACCAACAAGTTGGTAAGTTTACCAACCACTGGTAAGCATCACTGAGTAGGTTCCTGATCAGTATTCCTTGTACATATATGAAAAAACCTACTGTTCTACTTTTGTTCAGAAGGCCTGTGCCTTTTGAAAACGTGTAGTAAAGCTAAAGGGTCTAGTACAATGTGCATGCATATGTACCAACCAAATTTTAAAACTTGCCTAAAAAGTCAAGGCTCATGCACCATACATATATGCAGAATAAATGAGTCTCCATAGTCATCATGTGAAGCATACCATCAGAAGTCTCTCTTGCAACTCAATTTTCTGTTTCTTGGGAGGTAGTTCATGTGAGAAAATATGCCCGTGTTCTACCTAAAACAAGAAGAATTAGCTGTCTTCTAGTCAGTCTGTAGATATAATCGTATACTGTCCAAACAAATAGCTTTTAAATATTTTTCCTATGGTCCAACAATTCTGTAGAAAGACATTGGCTCATGTAAAGCCACCATGAAATCAATTTAAGAATACTTCATTTTTGTTCTGATTTGCTTACTCCCACAATGCAGAAAGAAGCAAATTTGTTCACTTATAAAAATGCATGTGAATGTTACCCAATAACCCCTAAATTATGAGTTAGCATTGCATAAAGTACTGAATACACACCCAGAGAGGAGTATTTCAGTTAAACAAAAAATCAAAAAATGGAGCTGTAATTCAAATAGCAAACAGTGTCTTCTAGATTCTCCACTTGGTTCTTTCTAAATACTCTGAAATAATTTCATGGAAGCAAGAATTTACATACTCATATTAGTTTGGTTCTCTTCTGTAATTTATATTTTCTCAGGATACTTCTATGTGATTTCTTTGGAAATTGATTTTCAATTAATATGGTTCCACTCTAGTAAAAGAAAACATACTCCTATACCATGATAGGAAGAGGAGACAATCACATCAAAATATTATTTCTGTCATTACAGAAAGTAAGATGTAACATTTTAGATGAAAATTGATTGTAGCTATATGTCTTATTCAAGCATTGCTTCAGTCAGTTTTGATCTCAGACAAAGGAGTGAAATATCACATTATTAATGCACAGTGTCTCTCTGTTCACACTGTTCACACTTCTTTTTGGCTCCAGTTAAATATAAAATTATTTTAAATTGAGGTATCGATGAGTTTTGAAATTAGATTTTGGAGAAAATATCCAGTTGCATTTGCAATATGTATCCAAATAAATTTATCAATATACTTTGATAGATTTGATTTTTGCAGGTGAAAAAACCCAGGCTTTATGAACCTTTCTATCACAGAGCTATGAATGAAGATTGATTTGAAGAATCTTTAGAAAAAAAGATTAGAAGTTCAGTGAGCATTTCAGTGTCTTAAAAGTAGCACAAACATTTCTAACTGCTATTTATTCATTATATTTTCCATGAAGATCGACCTGAAAATTCTGCCAATTATAAAATATCAGATATTGTAGTAGAAAGTGAAATCATAAAACAAATTAGCAGTACCACTGCATGTAATTTTACATTTTTCATTTTTTTCATATTTTTTTCTTGCCAAATTGAGTATATATTATCTTCTTCTTCCTCAGTGAGTTAATGAGGTCAGTGAAACTTCAAAGTTCATAAAAATATTCCAGTTACACCATTTTTTCAATCATTGGCAATTCTGAAAATTATTCTTAGGTCTCATTTTGTTCTGTTCATTTTATTTGCTCAAGAATTGAATTATACAGAATTAGCCTGGCTTTGCATAATAAAGACTCACCAATCTGCCCCAAGTCTTTAAGATAAATCCAGAAGCTGAGCTCTCATTACCTGGAATTTATTAATGAAATCCCATAAAGTCATATTGAAGAAAGTAAATTAAAGTTTCTGAAGAATTTTAAACTAATCCACATTTATGGTTTTTATTAGATCTATCTTTTGAAGTATCATTTTTGCATTTTTCCAGATCCATGTAACAAAAAATTAATTTTTCTCTATCATTACTGGCTGATATATGGACTGAAGCATTCAGTAAAATATGAAAGAAATTTAAATTCAACATTCATTATATCGAACACATCTACCATATATAAATGTCTATACATCAATAGAAAACAATAAATTTTATTTAAAGACAAAGAAAATCTCTCTTGCTTAAATTGTTTGTAGTTGCAAAGCTATTTTGCTAAGGAACAAATTGGAAATTTTCTCTTTACTGTTTCATTTATCAGGTTGAAAAGAAGTATTACAGTGTATCTTCAGACACTATTTCATGTTTAGTCCCAAATTTTCTGTATAATATAGGCACAGATGCCTCATTGTAACTACCATCAAAAGTAGATCTAATCCTCATATAATAAATATTCAAGTTCTGTTGATTTGTTGAGTTGGCATATAATATATAATTAGACATTTCTATATTTTTTTTCTTTTTAACACGCTCTAGCCATTAAATTATGAGGAACATTTGTGGAATATCTCTTCCTCGTAGCATTTAGATGGTCACACACAGGTCAGTTATAAATTCTTATGATTACTTTGTCAGAAGACACCCATAAAGCTGCAAGACAAGACTTTAAAAATGCTGCCAGTCTTGCAACTTTACTGTTACTACAGCTGATTCATAATGTAACATCAGTGTTTCATTTCCTGATATTGTATTCCTGGAGCAGAAAACAGAAGATTGGGAAAGAAAAAGGCATAGTGATAGATAAGTTTGATGCCCTGGAAAGAAGGATCAACACCCTTCTGGGGTTGAATGAAGAGTACATGATGCAGATGCCGATGTACTTTCACTTCTGACATTCTTACTGATAAGCATCATGTAATGCCAACAGGAAAAGACACAAAGTAAGAAAAGTTTTCTCTGAGCATGGCTTCCACTACACCTGAGCAGCAATTCATTTCTTTATGGGAAATATTTGACTGAAAATCTAAATATGGTGCTGTTTTACATTATCAAATGACAGCTGAGCATGCTTGTGTGAATGTGCGTGTATATATTTTGAAAGTTTTTCTGGGATTTCGTGAGGTTTGGGTTTTTAAAGAAAACATTTTTTCAAATTGATTTAGAAATGGTCTTAGGCATGAGAAATGTAGAGATAAATAAAATATAGGACAAAGAATCTTCTGGATCACAGAAGCCCTGAAAATTAAAGACTGAAGTTCACACTCAAGGCAGAATAAAATTCAGAACTTCTTCTGTTAGGCCTCATTTATCTATTGCATTTCATTTCTTCTTCATTTAATATTTAATTCATTTCCAGATTACAAAAGCCTCCATTTGTCTTGCTGATATGCAGTATAGAAATGGTCAAGCCAAGCAATTAGATGTCACTGTCCATTGGTCATCTGTCTTGGATGAGTAAGGTGCCTACCGAAAAATTCACTTATACTCTTCTTAGAAGATCACAGAACTTAATAGCTCGTTTTTAAGTGCTGGTTGGGAGTACTTAAAACAAAGATTCTAGTACTGTATGTGCTATTCAGTCTATGGCAATACACTGAACATAGAAGGACCATAAAAGTATTTTCTTCTCAGCTTGAAAAATGCATGCCAGAAAATGATCATAGCACAAGGGTGAAGAAATTCGAAATTCAAAACCTATCCCTGATCACCTGATCTGCTCCTTTATAAGGAAAGAAACCCTAGAAGAAAGTAGTAAGCAAATTGCTTAATTGCATCTTGAAAACCCCCAGAGATGGTACATCTACCACGTCCCTGGGAAGGCTCTTCCTGATTGATGGTTTTCATTGTAAAAAAATAGCTTCTTGAATTGAGATGAAGCCTCTCTCAATGCAACTTTTACCTGTATTTCCTTGTCTTTTCCATGTGATACCATGTGTAGAGAGAGCCTCCATCTTCTTTGTAGCTAACATTTTTGTACGGGAATACAGTGTCTTCTCTGGAGAGAAAGTTAATGGATTTAAACCAAAAATTTGGAAGTTCAGATTAAATATTAGGAAGATATTCTTCACTATGATGGTGGTGAGGCACTTGAAGAGGTTTCCCAGAGAAGTCATGGACATTTCAACCTTTTCTAGTGAAAGCTGCCCATGCCAGGGGAGTAGAACTAGATGATCTTTAAGGTCCTTTTCAATCCAAACCATTTCATGATCCTGTCATTCTTCAACATTTCATCATAGGGCAGATTCTTCAGCCCTTTGATCATCTTTCTGACTCCTCATGGTTAAGGCCAGATTATTATTCTGGCCAGACTCCTTATTCTGTTAAGGCCACAATCAAAAATAATGCTGCTTCTATGGATGAAAGTACACTGCCTAAAGTAGAATTACATGTACAAGTACCTAGCAAGCACAGTGCTTGAAACATGCCTCTTGCCAAGATCTCTAACCTATGGAACCTCAATCCATCTTTTTCTCATTGCTTGAGGATGACTGACCAGTGTGTTTACTTCCTACAAAGAAAATGGACCTCATATACAGAAATTGAATAACTGATTCCTTCAAGTACTCTTCAAAGAGCCCACTGCAAGCATTTGCAAAATCAAAGTCCTAGTCATTTATCAAAACAGAATCATATCCTCATGTAGCTGTTTCTGTTGCAAAAGCCCTTAATGAATAAGACCATGAATGTTTAAAAAAAATTAATATGATTTATAGCAGTAATCCTCTTAAACACTCGAGTCTTTGTCAGCTTTCAACTAACAAGCCCAGTTATTAATGGCAGCAGTCTTACAACACTCAGGGATTACTGCCTAGACCTGCTGACAATGCACTGCTAGTGACCAGTTTTCAAAGTGCAATCTGTTTTTGTATTTCACAGTCAAATCAATGTTTAAAGTTGCTTGAAGCATGATAACTTGCCTATTCTAGCAAGCCCACTATTTAAAAAAAAACAAAAACAAACAACTGCATGGTATCATTCTTTTTTCACCATGATTAAAGTTTATGATTAAGACTGGTGTAAGTTATCTGGCAACATTTTTTAGTTTGTGGTTTGACCAGGTAAACTTAAATATTAAGCATAAAAAATAACTTTAACTATAAAAAAGGACAGACATGTCAGAAACCTGTCTACCTTCTCTTAAGTCTTAATACAGAGTTTCTGACAAGCATACAGATTTGCCTTAATTATTTATTTCATTGAAACTATTGTCATCGGTTTTAAATTTTTAATAAGTCTATTTAAATAAAGACAAGTCTATTGGCATGCTTATTTATGTTTGAAAATCCTGAAGGGTTCTCTATTCAGAAAATGTAGGTTTGTGGTATTTAGTGTAACATCCCTTGTTAACAATGGAGAGAATTCCACAGAAAGATCTCTAAACATTGAAATGTCTTTGGCTAATGCAACAAAGGCTAATGAACGTGACTAGTGCTCTAGGAACTTTCTCTTTCACCCTAATCCTGGACCCTCTGGAGTCTTCCAGACAGTTGTATTTCCTTTCTCCCCCAAAAACAAAACAACACATGCTTCCATATCTTGTTCCAGTTTTGTTTACCCTCAATATTTGGCAGCATCAAGCTACTGATACAGGCTAGTGAAAATTCTGAAAAAGATACATTGTTGTAAAGTCCCTTGATGGTCAAGTGGTCTTGGTTATGTAGCAGTCACTAAAATCTTCAGAATATGGTTATTAAGTCATGCATTTTATAAAGGAAGTTCAGCAAAAGGATCTTATTATCCTTTATCAACTGGCTTAGATAATGTTCTGGTTAGGATCTGTATCCCTTTTGCATCTGATCTGAAGCAAATTGAAAATATTCTATGATTAATATTAACAAAGTAACATGACAGCATTTATTGCTATAAGAGTAAATGTAAAATCTTACAAGCCCAGAGAATTTTTGCTGCATTGGAAAGTTTTTTTTTTTCTCTTGATATAGAGAATATGGGACATCTTCGTAAACTATAAGAGGATATAGTTAAAGTATGTTCTTCTGGCCAGGAAGTTGAACAAGCTGCAAAATGATACAGTTGCATGGAGCATCAGGACGAGTAACAGTAGGCTATTATGTCTTGATCCAGTAAGAACGGATGTAATTTTTAATTTTAAAATGAAAAATCCTATTCTACTGAAAGAATTCAACTACTAATCACTATTTTAAGAACTACTGGAATATTTCATCTTTAGTGATCTAATGTACAACATTAGATTGTGGAAACATGCATTATATGTTATTGTAGTGATAAGTCTGTGAAAGAATTCCAGAGACTTTGAAGAAAAAAAAAAAAAAAGACAGAGAGAAGACGTGTGGCAGATTATAGAAATACGTTATTAGATATTGGCTTGAAAACACACAGGATGAAGCCATTGTGATACTGATTTTCTATGTTTCCATGGAAGAAACAAGAATTCCACCTGGACAACAAAAGCCCCAAATGGATGCTTGTGATTTTTTTCCTCTGCCAGCATAGCTTATAGAAAAAGGGGCTTTGTTCTTTGCTACACAGATGGTAAGAGAAAGAGAACTGAAGGCTCTGCAAGACATTTCACAGAGACATGTCTGACAGGTGATCAAATCATTGAACACTTCTCTCTGAAAAACAATGTTCAGATGTAGTTTAAGCATACACCCTATGACAGCAGGAACATACTTTCCTCTGTGTTGACATTCATTTTAATAATGGAAAAAGCAAGCAGAATTTCTGGCAATGACAACAACAACAACAAAGTATATGCTTTCATGTTTACGATACAGAACTCATCAATTAATGTATTATTTTACACTAGGAGATGACTATTTTAATAAGAAACTTAACTTTTGATAGCATATGAAAAACTAGTGACTCAGATGTGGAAACTCTGTACACTCTGTTTTAGAGGTAAATGGTCTTATGCAGTACTGTATTATAAATGTCGGTGAAATGCTATTAATGGTGTTAACATGATGGCTTCCTACTAAATCATGTCCTTGATATTCAGAGCTAAACACATAAACAACGTTTCAAGGCTCCTGTCACTCAGAACCACATTTCTGCAGAATATAAGCATATCTGTCACCCTGAGATGTACACAGAATTTTTTTTTAAAATGCAAGAACATGTGCCTAATTTTAACTCTCCATAGTCCAAAAATGACTGAAAGAGCCTCCAATATGTCATGACAATTGTAATTTTAATCTCATACCTCAAAGAAATAGATTACCAGGAATTATTTTCTTATAACTCTTGTGGCCTGTATTTGTTGCTTCACTTCATGTTCGATATTAAACATCACAAATGTCACATAACCTATCTTATATGTACTAAGTGCATCGACCATAAATTTACAGAGCTATTAGTGACAAATCTCTTAATGTGAACAGTTAACCAGTGCTAACTTCTTATACTTTGTTGAAAAGCCTGCAGGAAAAAAAAATTCTTTCTTCTTTCAGGAAAAAATATTCACTCTTTATAGAAGAATGAATCAGAAAATTTTTTAGAAGAAGAAATTTATTGCAAGAACATAGGACTAGCATAAACACACTAACACAACAAAGCTATATCAGCCAATCTGTCGATCTGCAAACCATGTATTTTTTTCAAAAATAAAAATCATTGCAAATAAACACTTTAGTGTATGCTAGCTGAGGATTTAGTCTTTCATAGAAGTTCCAAAATATTTTCACATGTATGGTACTTTCTTAGAACTTTGATGGTTTATATTTGTTAGTCTGTATTTTGTGATGGAATTCTATACAACCAGACAAGACAAGAGTATTTGTTTGAATTTGTTTGAATTACCTCTGATGCAAATCAAGTGATTTGCACCAAAACTGCTCATTTTGTTATGCTTTTTGATGTCTTATACTAAATGGGATTCTGCAATATTTGTCGGTTTGTGCTTCACATAAAAACCACTTTTCACTAAAAATATTGAAGCAAAATCTAACATGCATCTCAATATTGTAAAACACATGGTTGATATCTCTAACTCTATCGATGAAAACTCAAAATTTATCACTGCCTCACTATATGTGTGTGTGTGTATATATATATATATATATATATATATATATATATATATATATATTACTTTGATGTCTTTTTCCAAGCTTTGGTCATTACATTATTGACAGTTTGAGGACTAAGGAGTAAGTATAGAAATATAAGGAATGATACTTCGTGGCTTTCCCTCCGAGTTTCCTTTATTCCTTACTGTTTCTGAAAATAAGAAAATAATATTTCAGGGGATAATATGCATTGTTCATTCAACATAGAGAATTAATTAGCAAACATGTTTTAAACAAGTGTATGCCTTCTCTTAGGCAGTGAAAGGAACACTTAGCTGCAGTACTCTAGCAAATAGGCAACAGAATAACTGCGTATTTAAAAGATGTCAAATTAATCTATCCTAAATTAAAATTATACTTAAATTTTCAGCTCTCCTAAATCGAAACATTTCTAGGAAACTTTTTTTCCCCGTCTTCTTCAAGTATATGTTCTGTTCTAAGGTGCAAAGGAAAAATAGATTTTGGATTTTTCCAGATAGGCACAGGATGGTCCTGTCAAACACAAATAAATAAACCAATATAACCATAAAGTGAAAGGTGGAAAAAATTTGCAGTTTCAAGTATTTCACAAAATCACAGAATGAGTAATGTTGGAAGGTATCACAGGGAGGCGTTCTGGTCCAACATCCCTGCTCAGGCAGGGTCATCCTGGAGCCCATTGCATCCAGAGGGTTCCATTTCCCTTCAGGGCTCTGTCTAAACAGGGCGATAGAAAAAAATCTTGTTTTAAAGATTACAGTATAAATAATGCACCTGACTGCTGTTCTATCTCTTCATCCCTGTTGTGCAAGTAATTTTGAAGAGTTTTGGGCTTGAAGAGTTGAACTGCTCCAGAATTTTATTATTGGAGTCAGGATGATTGAAGGAAGCAGATAATCACACTATTCCCTTTCTCTTCACATTTGTTTAGGTCAGTTCTAACAATATTTTACATAAAAATTTGATTTTCCTGTTGTTCTAGAGTTGCTTTTCTTGTTATAAAGAAACACATTTGAATGTTCAGAAATTCATATTGTCTGCTATTTTCTGCAGGAATTATCTGTGGGAACTTACTGAAATAATCAAAATTCACACCACAGCAACTGAGAATGTTTAATGTGACATTTGACTAACTGCGCAAATTTAAGAAAAAGCTTACAATTCCTTTGCAACATGGTTTTTCTAAAAGGCTTTCTGGACGAATCGCTGAAAGGAGACAAGACAAGAATGTGCCTTAGTAGCTGGAAGTGTTTGTGAACAGGCTATTTAGAAAGCACACAGAGGAAACATATAGTTCATGTTCTACATTCCTCAAAGCTGTGACCTCAAAGCTGTGTCAGAAAAATATGTCAAATTTTTATAAGCTTGTTGGGGGTCAAAGCTCTTTAGAAAAACACATGAAAACTTTGTGTCAACATTTCTATACAAACTTTCTATTGTAGTCATTAGAAATCACAGAAAATTATCTCTCTTTTCTGCTGGGAGAAAAGTCAGCTCTTCTTGACATTATAGACTACAACAGTTTGAGAGTAGTTTCTACCCTTGTAACTTTCCCAACTTATGTATTCTTCTCTTTACTGAGGCTGACTGATCTCTTCAGAGATCATTTTCTCAAGTTTTCCCTACGTAGATGTAGTCACTTTCAAGACTGGTCTTGAGCAAATTGCAGAGAAAAAAGCCTCAGAGGAAGTCTAATTACCACATCCACAAAATATTGTGAATAATTGCTAAAGGTGATATTTTCTTTCCTAGTGTCTTGTCTTGTAAAATGCAGGAAATGCATAATTTTGAGAAATTGTAAATGTAACTGGTACTGTGGCAAAGACTGCGTACAATCACCAGCGTAGTCAAATATATATCATAAATTAATATATTTAATTGAAAATTGATGAAGAATCTCTACTACAACTAAGAGAGAAATATTTCATTTTTAGATATTTAGTATTGTCATAGTTTTCAAGTCATGTAACCTGATCACCTGCAGTGGTAGAAATGGAAGATTCACAAGAAAGGATTAGCAGTTACCCAATAAATGCCTGATTATTTGCCAGTTAGAAGGGCACTCAATGCTTTTTTTATTATACATAAACACATATAAATATGTCACATATTCCATCATTATATTTTTATTATATTATATTATCATGTTAGGAGAATGTCCTGGCAAAATAAAATATATACTGATGCATGCATTCTAATTTTAAATATTTTCAAGATAATTCCAGGTATTGCTTTCCCACTTGATTATTGTAAAAATGCTTAAACATTAAAAATTTGGATATCTAGATGCCAAAAACTGAGCTGAGTAAAAATAGATGTTGAATTTTGGAAGACACACACAGCTCCATGGATATTTTTCTGGTTTAAAGGAGAATATGGCCCTCTATGAGTTTTAAAGTTTTAAAATATAATATTGCTATGCAAGATTATATATAATTGTTAATGGGTTATGTGTTATGTTATTACAATAACATAATTATCTGGAATAATATACATTTATATGTGTGTGTGTGTCTGCATATATATATATATATATATATATATGATGTGAATGTAACATAGGCATACACACATATATATAAAATTATTTCAAGAACATGTTTCTTTCCCAGCAGTATATTTTTTTCCAATTCAAAGACATGCCACAGCAGTATTTCTACAAAATACATCTGTAGAATACTCAATATGATGATTTTCATTTATGTCATTAATTCAAATCAAAGAAAAAGATCTGTAGGTTTAGATCATCACACAGAGAGACTTTGTTAATAGCATAGTATTGATATTGTGAAGCTGAACACCTGAAAATTAAGGAATGCCAGCAATAAGGGTATGCCATACCTTAAATCTCTTCTCTTTCCGTCATAAACATAACTTGCAACAGACCTTAATTATGCAATCATCTACTACTTTTTGATTGAGCCTTTCCTCATTTAATGCAGATAACAGATGGCATTCATTTTTTAGCACCTACTCAATATTTTCTTTCCCTGTATCATTCAATGTGTCGTCCTAAGTCCTAGAAAACTCTTGCTACATAGTTTGCTCTGAAGACAGTATTGTAAATTTTCATCTAAGCATTACTGTGAGGTTGTAATGATGGCACCTCCAAAATATTAATGTTTGCTTTCACACCTTGTGAATGAAAATTGAAACATACAGAAAAAGTTTAATTTTTTTTTTCTGATTTTTTCACCTAAAATGCCAAGTTTTGAAAATCATGTGGTATGTGATGTATTTAAAGCTCATTTTCTATAGTCTCAGTCAAAATTCTAAGCCATCTATATTTTTATAAGACAAACGCCAACTCAGAAGTCCACCACTACAGAAAGAAGGATTGCATAATTAGTGGTAAAATATTGAGACATTCATATAAACGATTTTTCTTTATCACTCAGAAGACATGAATGAGAGTGAGAAGTTCCCCTTCTCTGGGTTAGCATTTGTTTGCTTAGACTGTGAGAATATCTTTGTGTTTCTTGGGTTAATCTACAATGAAAAAAATCAAAATGTGGTCAGGTAAGATGAGGAACAAACTTTGTACATGCCTGTCCAATGTTTCATTTGGTTCTCCACTTATGCCATTGAATCTAATGGAAGTTTTCAATAGTAATAACAATGTCAGCATTGAAATTGTGTTATGCAGTTAGAAATACTGTTCATTATGTCTGTAGGAAAACAGCTGTGTTAAATTTGTAAATTTTATTTCAGTATTTCCTTATTTTTTTCTGTTCAACTTTGCAAATTTAACACAGTTACATATAATGTTCCTGTAAGACAGATGGGCACATGTGTGTTATTCTCTTAGTTAAAAAACAAGCTCACTTTGATTTTGAAATATTTATACAAATCCTTTTTTTTTTTTTTGTCGATTAAAAGGCAGCTCCAGAAAATCTTTAGCTTTGGGTTTCAAAAAAGTTACTCCATTTGCCAGATGACAAATGTAATTTGTATGCTAGCATTCTCCTGGCTTCCAGAATTGTTCCAGTTTATGAATGGTTATGTAAAATGCAATTTCCATATACTCCTTATAGACTATGAATCCTTCTACATGTTTAAGTAGATATTCAAGATTTTGGGGAGGAATTCAGTTACTTAAACAAAGGTTACATAAAGGCATTTTTTAGGTCGTCCTATTTGATATCTAACAGCACTGTGAGGTGCCTCAGCAAGAAAAAGAAATCACACATGGCACTATGATGAGGCAGTTGAAAGCCATCCTAGGGAAGAAATTAATTTCATCTAAATGTAGACACCTGCAACACAGACTTTTACATTCCAGCTAGTCATTACAGGGTCATTTTCTAGTCAATGGAGAGCAATAAGTACTTCAAGAGCCTAATTTATCTGACTGAATGTCTATGTCTGCTCTAGGATGAGATGAACCATGCCCTAAAGGTATCTTTTAAATATAAAGGTATCTAACATGATTAGCTGAGATTTGGACATCTATATTGTAGACATCAGCATGTACTCAGATGAATAAGATTCATGTCAGCAGAGTGAAGGAATCTTCTAGCAAAATGAGTCTGCCAGATAACAATGATTCTCTAAAACTGAAATATCTAATTATTTTTCTGAGTCTGACCTGTGGTTTTCCATTTGTCTGGTGTTTCAAGTCCCACAACTCAAGGTAGCTTCCCTGCTGACTACCTTGAAGTTCTAAACTCATGGGTGAGCTGAGAGCCCAAGTAATTAAGCTTTCTCAAACTAAATAATGAAGTTATATTGAAATCAGGCATGCTGATCACAAATACTCAAGCATTTTTTCCTCTCAGTATGAAGTATAATGGAAGGATTGCTTCTAAGCTCTGGATGCTGAACTGGACAGCCAGCATAAATAGATACTGTCCTTATTAACAGGTGTTCACTGAATTCAAGCATATGTGACTCAATATAGAATAAAGCAAAACATTAATTGAATGGCACATGCAAAGGTAGCAGGAGCTAAATGAATCATTGAATCATTGAATTGTTTGGAAAAGACCTTTAAGATTGTCACTTCCAACAGTCAACCCAGCACCACCACTATGTTCAACACTAAACCCTGTCTCCAAGTGCCATATCCACAAGTTTTTTTAACAATTCCAGGGGTAGCAACTCCAGCACTACCCTGGACAGTCTATCTCAACCTTTCCCATTAATAACTTTTTTTCCTATTATCTAAGCTAAACTTCCCCTGGCACATGAAGCATGCAAATACACCAGTATCTTTCATTGGGAAGATAAGATTGACCGTCTTCTTATTATTCAGCTCTAAAACTCAAACTGATGAGTTTAACAGTGTTTATTAAATAAACAAATTTATTTGACACGTGAGTCTGGACATTTTTTTATTATTTGCTGTTGTTCTGTTGGATATACCTAAACTAAAATACAGGTTTGAAAACAATACTTTGGAATTTGAATATCATCTCAATGAAACAATCAGATTCGATTTTTTTTTGTAGATTGAATGGAAAAAACTCTAAGAAGGAATGCATTTTTCAAAATGTAGTCTTATGTTTCATGCCTATGAAAAAAGGCTGATTAATACATTTCCTGTGGCATTTGTGAAATCGTGACAAAGCTGCTCACCCAAAGAAAACATCAGATTGAAACACTATTTTAAAGCTGACCTTCTAGGTGGTGCATTGTTGGCATCCCTTATAGTATTACACTTCAGCACTGTAGCATAATTATTAGAATATACTAATAAAATTTCTGATTTTCTGTGTCTAGTCAAGTTGACTATAAAGAAATGGCTGCCTTTTTTAATGGTCAATTAAACACTTATGATTACATAGCCAAAGAATTGCAGCTTTCCTTACAAGATACTTGAGGTTAGTATGATCTATAAATCAGAAACCATATTTTAGAACAAGTAAATGACTAGATATTAGTAACAAGCAGACTGAAACTATCATGAAAACAATTAAAAATATTTATAGACTATGTTTCATGAAACCAAAATAATACTCATTTTTTCAGGAGATGACTTTTTACTGTAAATAATACAGCTAATGGCATGCATTCATCATATCTCACATTAATTAGATTTTTTTCTTTTTGTTAGGATCTATGAAACAGTTTAAAGTACCAATGTCAACAACAGTTAACATGATTAAAACTGCATTCCTATAAGATTTTTATCCCAACTTGTATTAATGTTTATTTTAAAATGCTTCTGTGCTGTGGAGCCATCTGTTTCTTGCTAGTTATAGTACCTGAGTTCTACAATCATGGGACCCAAGAGAGTTTTTCACCTATTTTTCTTCATAGTATAGCGAGCATTCACTACTGCATTCAAAAGAAATATGTCAACTGAAGTTCAGAAGTTGTAATCAACAGGAAAATGTTTGCAAACTTTTAAAACTGAAACTTCTTGGAAACTCCTTCTAATTTTATTGGTGAATTTTCTGGCTGTGTATTTGAAATTGTGTATTTTCTCACATTATACTAGGAAGAAGGGAAGAGATACTAGTAACCAAAATCAGTCATCCCTCTATGTGTACTTTAAAAAATTAGCTTTCTATAAACATATGACTTTCAAATCACCTTTTGAAAAATATTAAAATCAATTATGCAATGGGTAAATTTTCATCTAAAAGAAGAAATCAATCAGCTGTCATTTTTGATTGATTATTCTGGAACAGAGTGGTGTTTAAACTGTTAATTTATTGCACATTATCATTGCACATCTATAAAAACACCATGTGAATTAGGTATGACATGCATCATAGTAAATGGATAGAAAATTTAGTTTCCCTTTTGAAGTCTTGGTTTGTATCATGTAATCATCTGCTCTTCATTTGGAAGGTCATTCCTGTTAAGTAGAAAATTTAATTACTTTCTAATAAAGGTCAGATTTTTAAATAAGAAGAGCTTCAAAATCTCACAAGTTTAACTAAAACATAGGGTGCATAGGGGTAAGGTTGTGCTTTATGGGTTTTGACAATGACAATTTTGCTTGAAAGGTAAACCAGACTTGGGTTATTTTACAACACAATGTAAAACATACACAGATCATTTAGTTGGATCGACACAAGAATGGGGATGCACATAGAAAGCCATATATATAACACTCAGAATTTTGTCTGCATTGGAGAAAATGCTCAGTCTTTTGCATTCAGCAGTTTATAGCAACATGAACATGAATGAGGATTTTATTAAGAGCCAGATACCAGTTTCTTGGCCAAAATGCTTACTAAAACCTAGAAAGGAAAGAAAAAACTAACCAGATCAGTTGTTAAATAGATCTGATTTCTCTACTGCAAATACAGTCAAAAATCAGAATACAGTATAATCACTGCTTCCCTAGTGTTTAAAATAAGGTTACACTGAGATATACTATCATCTACACGTTATGTAAGTGATGGCGATATCTAAGTGATAAATTAAACAGCTTAGAGACAAATTGTATTTATCATGCACTTAAGATCATCTCACCTGCAATCCCTCTACTAATTGATTGCCACTGGGACTACTTTTACAACTTTTAGATGCAAATAGGTGAAGTCAGACTGGCCACAATTAGCCTGACTTGCATAGGTGTGCATTTGTCACTTGTTGGGCAGCTGGCTTGGCATGGCTGGTGGAGAAGAAAAATAGGGTTTTCTGTTCACACCTAGCCTTTATATAGGTATGGGACATTTTGGAGCACCTGTTTCTACTCTGTTGGGACTTCCCTCACTGGAAAACAGACTGACCCCATGCTTGCAATAATGAAGAGTATACTGAAGACTGGCTGTATTAAGGCTTGGGACATTGTTCACTAGATTTTAACATGCATTCATACAAAAGCATGAGTACATTCACTATTATTAAAATACTAAACATTAGATAACAAATTGTGCAGCCAAGACACAGGAAGAACCATAGGAAAGTAAAATTAATTTCTCAGGTGAAGGGGACTATGAGAGTTGCCTTTTAAAATAAAAGTAAAAATTAAATTAGTGTATTGGTGAAAAAAGCTTGAAAAATCTTATCTATGAATTTGGTCCTTCTTTAAGACCTCCAGAAATCTCTCCCCACAGAAACCAAAATGATACTCTGGAAGTAACAACAGATTTTCCATAGATTCCAGCAAGAATACGTTTATTTGGGAATCTCTTCTGTTTGCAATTCTTTCGGAGCTTAGGTATCAAATATTTCGGGCATGACTTACAGCTACTATCCTTTATGTAGTAAAATAGTAAGAATTATTATCATAATTATTATTATTAATGATGATTTTTTAATGATCCTTGTGGGTCCCTTCCAACTCCAGACATTCTATTATAATAATATTAGCAACAACAAGAACAACAACAACTATTATTATTATTATTATTATTATTATTATTACTACTGCATAATATGGAGGGAAATCTTGTGAATCTATGAGGGGGAGGGATTGAGAAAAATGGAAACTGTCATGCTTCTACTAACCTCAGCACTCCTTTTCCCTGGCAGGCCTCCAAAACCTTTCTCATTTATGCAGTCTTCAGGGTAAAAAGGAGGCTGCCGGTTCCTGATTAAAGTCTCCCTTGGCTGTTGTCCTGCCTGGCAGACTCTCTCTTTTTTTTATTTTTTTCCTACTGGTTATTTAATATACTTTACTCTACAATTAGTCTACAGGGGCTTGCTAAAGGCAGACACTCCTCTCCCTGCCTTTGGCTGCATGCAGTCATACAAATGGTGCAAGATTAGAAACTGAGTTATCCAGAGTAGTTCACTGGGAAGCTATGCATATAAACTTCTGCTGGAGTTTTTTTGCCTAAAGATGTCTTTTCAGATATATGCAGCACTGCTAGAAGTAAGGACAATCATTATTTAAAAAAATGCATTGATCCAATTTTTGTAAAAATATTCAATCTTTTACCTTAACACTCAAACAAAAATTAAAATGAAAAAAAATTGCTGCCAAAAAAAGATTGCTGTATTTATGCACCTTGGTTCCTAGAGTTTTAGTAGTGTATCCCTCTTCAGATGTTCTCATCTCTACTAGGAATTTCCTGACAGCAGTAAATTACTAGTCTTAGTATATCCTTAGTACATCCTTAACATGTGTAATCCTTAGCCATTATGGCTATTAGTAGCATAGGTAGAAAGACATCCCCCAGCCTCACCCTTTGTCAGATCCCCAAATACTCCCAATTCCAACTGCAGAGTTCAAATTATTCCTACTTAGGAAAGTCAGACCAGTCAGTCTGCTTTGTAGAAATTTTGATTTTTGTATAGGCTAAGAGAATGTATTAGAGCAGAAGAGTTTATTTCCCATAGTTTTACCAGATGAGTGAAGGGTTCAGATCAGCCTAGCTATGGTCGGATATGGTTCCAACAAGAATTAGGCTACACAAAAGATGTCTCCTGTTAGTGCCTCCTGTACACGCAGGAGATGTGTGCTTTCTAAGTCTGCAGCTCACTTTGGCTTTCACTCCTGTCTGTGTTCTGCCTCTTAGAATACGTGTCAAGGGCATGAAAAAGTATGATGCACAATTAAGAGAAATTAATTAAATAATTTTGTCACATTTTGTGATATCATGATGCAGAACTTTCTGACCAAGGGAAAAGAATAATTGATAAAAATTACTACGGTCCCTAAAAGTTCTACAAACTATAATAAAAAGCCATGCTATAAATCCAAAATGACCTGCAAAACTCAGGGGGAAAGTGAATATGATCTCTTCCCAGTTATTCTAGCAGAGACAATATAATTTTTGAACTTCATGACAGCTCTATTGCTTTTTCTGCCATGACTTGGCAGTGTGTTATGGGTACTTTCATCCAGAAATGCTCTTTCATCCGAGACTGCAAAGTCAAGACTTTTCTTGTCATCCTTTTATAACATTGCAACTTGAAAAAGATCCAGCACTAAATACAACAGAGAAAATGAACCAGAAATCAGCACTATCTGTAGTGCATTTAATTCTGAGTGACTGAGTAACAAATTAGACAGTATGGCAAGGGCAACACTTTTGTATATATTTGCTTTTCATGAAAATAATTAAAATCAGACTTTCTTTTACACTTTTTAAAGAAAGATTTTCTATTAAAAGATAAAAGTCATTTATTTGAAAGATACTTCTTTAGTCAGAGAAATAAACTGTATACAAAAAAAGGAAGAGTGCAAAGCTTTCTGTTATGTTTGGGATTCACCACACCAGAAACATGAATAGATAGACATGAAACGGAATCTCAAGGTCTAGCTAACATTAACTGTTTTTATAAGTAGTGGGGAGAAAACGGGGTTTCAGAAGGAAAGTCATTTACCTAATCTTTGCTAGATGCCTCTGTAATGAGGGACCTCTTGCTTCACATTGAGTACAGAGCCTAATTAATGTATATCTGCTTTGGGATATATAGATACAGCTACCTATCTATTGCTAATTTATATATCTACATTTGGGGTTATTTATGACAGATGAATTCATATATATCATGTAAGTACATGCTTAACTCAAACATGAGGCAAGGAGACAGCTTGTACTCCAAGGAAACTGCAACCCCTAATATTAGACAGAAGATGACAGAAATATGAAAAACAAACAAACCCCACCCTAAACTCTCTGTAAATAACCAACCAAACAAAAGAGCCTATCAAAGGATATGGTCACCCTTGTTGTTTGTCATCACATAGTAGGCACAGAACTCTTTCACTGGTGCCTTGTTTAATTCCAATTGAAAACATTTCCAGAAGGGTAAAAGTGGAGGTTTGTGGGTGTTTTAAACTATCAAAGTAAGCATTACGAAATATTATCTGAACATTTTAAAAATTAATCAGACCTATAGCTGCATTAATAATAATAATCAGAAATAATATCTAATCACTAATAATCATAAAGAATATAGATAGGCCAAATATAAGAGTCTGTAAAGGAGTTTGGATCAAAGATAGAATTCAGTTCCTGGACCTGAAACATTTTGATAGCTCAAATACAGCAGAAGGGAGATCTGGAAGGAATGAACAAGACCTCTTTTTCCAAAACATTGAACCTGAGCTACTGACAAGGTTGCCATGAGAAGACACCAGAATTTAAAAAAAACCAAAACTTACAGAATGATCTGAGATCAATATTTCAATGAAAATATTGATGAAGATCACAGTTACACACACAGTTTAATCAGTAGATACTCAAAAAAATGATAATAGAAAAATTTAGTTATTGATGTTTTCATGCTTGGTTACAGTTAGAAATGTTAAGTACACAATTAAACTTTACATCAGATGGTAGATTATTTATGAAATCATTCTTAAAACTTTTTGGCTTTATTAAGCTTAGGAAATAAAAAGCCAGATAATAAATATGATGTACGTTTTAGTTATCAACAAGCTTGTATAAAAAAAATAATTGAAGTTCTAAAGTATGACTATATTGACCTTATTCAGTCACAGTAAATATTACTCTTTCAAAATATGAATTGCTTCCACAGGACTCCTGTAAGAGTAATGGGAAGAATAGTGACAAAATTGGGCTCTGTGTGATGATGCTGCCTTAATCAAATTCCAAGTAAAAATACAAGTTTCATTATACACATTTTTTCAGAGAAGCAAGAAGCTGTAATCTATCTAACCAATGTGGAAGTGTACCCACAAAAAGTAAGCCTTGGCAAAATAAGTTAATGCACATTTATGGTAAGTGCTTTGTATGTTTTGTTTAGAAAGTGTACTATGCAGAACAATTAACTTAAAAGGATCAAGTACGTGTGGGAAGGGAGATTAGCAGAGGAGACTGCAACTAAGGAAATGTTTTGCAGATGTACTGCATTTAAATTAATAAAATCTCATTAGGTTTTATGTTTGCCAATAACGGCTGGAAAAGTTACCACACATTGTAGGAACAATTACCCAAATCTTCACTGTCTCATTAGGTTTGTCATACTGTTTTCATTATAATACATTAGAACTTGCAAGTGAGCCTTCAGTAATGACATATTGTTCCAATTCTCCTTTCAGCAGGCTCTAAGATATTTTAGTATTTGTGTTATAAGCCAGCAGGTGTCTTCACTTTGGTTTTTTTCTCAATCGGTTTTATACAGACCTCCAGACACAGAATGGAATGCAAAAGGGCTTTCAACAACCGCATAAAAATGAGTCTGATTAGAGTAGAGCAATACACACCATTTTTATGTTATGATAATTCAAGGTACTAAAAATGTGCATCTTTAGAGCATACATCTATTCCTTTAAGTCCTGTTAGTGAAAGCTGTATTAATGTAGATAAACCATGTGATATATAAAGTTTGCAAATCTGCATAACAAATGGAAGGCATAAAGCTGATTTGAATATCTAAGGCATTATAAACTTCAATGAGAACAACCAACAATCTTTGAGCTTGTAAGGAACTTGCATTCAAATGAGTTAGATTTTAAAAGGATATAGTTTTTATAACACTTTGAAGCTTTCTGCTTCAGGTCTCAAGAAACTCAAGGTTAAAATAAATACTGGATTTAAGCAACAAGGGGAAAAGTTATAGGAACAAATTGAAAAAGAAACCCATTTGTATAAATGACACATGACCTTAAAATGAGTTTATTTTTGCGCTGTCCATGAGAAAATAAAACTTTAGAAAATAAGTTCTCTTAGATCTGCAAGCTTAGTGCAGTTTATTTTAACTATATAATGAACTAAAATGTTAAACGATACATTAAGAAAGAATCTTGGACATCTTGAGAAGGACATTATACCTACACCATCGTAATAGCTGGATTTTCAATTGCTTTAGAATTGGCAAAAAGTGAAAGCAGAATCAGACAGAACACTGAACGTGTCTGTAGGTGGTATTGAGGGACATTTACCATCATCTCCAGTGTGGTCTCTACCATGAAAGAATATGAGGAAAAGAAACATATAATAAGAGTGACACACGCTTGTTATAATTTTTATATAAATCAGCTTAAAAATTAATTTTAACTAGATACAGGGCTAGTTGTTTAAAATCAAACAGCTTATTAAAAGTACTGCAGCTCAAAATTAATTTTTGTCCTGATTTGATTAATATCCATTTCAAGTGATTTCTAAAAATGTCTATATCTTGTATTAAATCATAGCCATCTATTTGCATAAACAAAGCAGTTGTATTCAGGGCAAGAATTTAACAGAGACTACAAAATATTTTCTGATCCACTGCCTATTTTGCATTTACCACAGTCTCACTACAGCTGCTGTCACCACAGAACAGAATGACAACTACAGTAGTGATAAAAAATTGTTAATATTAATTGCTTGAAACGGCAAAGTTTCATCAGTTTTCCATTAGCATGAAACAGCATGAGATTCCTCTCAATGAGCATCAGAAACAGTGTAAACATCTCTAATGAACCACCTATTACAGACAGAAATATGTATACAGGAGAATTAAATGACCCAAATATATAATATATTTCTCATCTAGAGAGAAATTATGGTGAATATCTGTGGATTCTACAGTAATGGATCAATATAGTCAGGTCACTCATGATTAGTGCCAGGTCCTGGACTTGGATGCAGCACTACAGGCTTGGGGAAGAGTGTCTGGAAGTCTGCCCAGGGGAAAAGAACCTCGGGATGTTGGTCAACACCAGGAGCGTGCTAATGGCATCCTGACCTGTATCACAGGTAGTGTGGCCAGAAATATGGAAGGGATTTTCCCTCTGTACTTGAATAGTTCTGGACCCTTCAGTACAAGAAGGACATGGAGCATGTCCAGAGAAGGGCAACAAAGCTGGTGGAAGGTCTGGAGCACAAGGATTAGGAGGAGCAGCTGAGGGAGCTGGAGTGGTTTAGCCTGGAGAAAAGGAGGCTCAGGATAGACCTTATTGCTCTCCACAACTGCCTGCAAGGAGGTTATAGTGAAGTGAATATTGGTCTCTTCTCCTAGTCAATAGAACTTTTGTAGAGCTTACAAACTGGGTTCATCTCTGTGGATAGGACAAAGGGAAATAATTTCAGGTTGTGTCAGGGGAAGTTTAGATTGTCTATTAGGGAAAATCTCTCCACTGAAAGAGTTGTCAAGCATCTGGATCGGCTGCCCAGGGAAGTGGTCTTGTCTCTATCCCCAAAGATGCTTAAGAGACACATATATGTGGTACTTAGAGATGTGGTTTAGAAATGGTCTTGGCTGTGCTAGGTCAATGTTTGAATTCAATTATCTCAAAGGTCTTTTACAATTTAAACAATTCTATGATTCTATGAATCTGTCAGGACTGGGGGGAACAGTCAGGAGGTCTGGAGGGGAAGCAGGAAAAAACCTCATCAGCTGCTAAGAAAATGAGATAACCTTCAAAAAGTTTTTAAGAAGGTGTAGGGAATCGAGAAGATACAAATCAGAGCAGTTTTTGTGAAGACTTAAATATAAAAGTATGCTGCAAAGCATATTGTCTAATGAACCCTAAAGAAAAATCTCACAGAGTTTAGAAATGTATTCTCTTCCATGTAACAGAATACTGTTTATTTGTTTTGCATTAAATATAAACCTTGTTTTTATTTTTTAAATGGATCTGAAAGTTTAAGAAAAGACATGCAAGAGTAGTGCTGTGAAAAAGATAAGCAAAAATCATTCTGAGTTCAAGCACATACTTTCATGGGACCTTTTCTTGGCACAGGTAAAGGATAGCTTTTCCCACACAACTCCAGTGCTCCAAATGAGCACTTCAGTGCTGTTCTTGAGCCATGGGCATGGACTTCATAACAACTTTACACCTGGACAGCTTGCTCTCTTACCCCATATTATTCTATTTTATTTTCTGTCTGATGGTCACCCCTGCTGTTAGTTATTACTGTACTGATACCCTTGGGTCTGCTCTTTTTAAGATACAGGTTTTCTTAATTAATGCCTTTCTTGCTGTTCTATTTTTTTCACTTTTAATTTGTCCATGAACTTTAATTAAGCTCCTTCATCACGGCTCACAGGTTTGGCAAGCTGCATATGTACATATATATATCTGCTCACCCAGCAAGATGACCCAAGTTTGCTAACTCTATAAAAAATCTATTACTTCCATTGATGTCTTGCATGAGAGAGTTAACAAAACTAAAAATGGGATAAATAGATTGATTTAAATTTGGGGGGTTTTAGCATGAAAAATTACTTATCTTTTTTTAACAAAGAAAATGTACTCTGTAAAAACATAAACTAGATTAAACTAGATTGCGTATATTCAAATATTTAACACTTACTCTGAATTAAAAAGTCTAATTCTTCCCTAAAATTATTAGTCAATAGAAAAGTGCACCACTTCACATGTATCTTCACCCTTCTTTGATATTTTTCCTTTTCTTATACTTATCTGTAGTTCAATTTACTTACATTTAAACTAAAAGTCTAATAAATATGACAGAAATGTATTTTGATTAAAAAGCCAAGTGAATCTGATCTTATAAATATCTACTTGGATTTTCCAGGTTTCTCAGGATTTAAATTTTACCTGTTGAACTATTTACTGGCTTATGAACAAATTTATCACTGAAAGCACTTTATTTTCTCTTTTCATTTGCTTTAGATTATACTGTAAAAAACTTCTTGAAGGTTCCTGGAAATATTTTCATTGTTGCTAATAATATCAGAGAGTCCTATACATTAAACTAGTTTTTGTATTGACTTAAGGGAGCTGCATGCTAGATTCTTTTCAATCTAACAGTATTAAGAATTTTCTTTTTTTTCTTCTATATAATATTTTCTGAAATCTCCTACCTCCCTAAGAGTTTATAAATATTAAAACTGCAACCCTAATCATGATTAGAACAGATGAAACTTTTGGAAATTTTGTCCCTGGTTTCTCAGTAAAAGCTTGTAGTACCCTTGTTTCCTGAGGGATGGGACTTCACTTGTTTTTCAGTAGAAACAAGAACAACTTGAAGGATTATTCTAAGCAAAGAACACACAGCACCTCAACTCAAATTGATTCCCTCTTGTCTTCCGGAGAAAACATGGCAGACTGCATAGAAATGGCCCATGCTTGGTATCCAATTTAATAAATTATATTTGGTCCTTTTCAGATGCTTTGTGCATGATACCACCCTTTTGGCCTGTTACGTGAACCCTTATTAGATTGCCAGTTTGCTTTGCCTCAGCAAGGCACGGTAAAAGTTAAAAGCTACACATTGTGCTGTCTGGGTCATGTATTCCTTTTTCAGAGAAGGAGTTGAAATAAAACTTTTTTATTCCTTTGCCAATCCTTTTTTTTTAATCCTTTGAAATGTACTTGATAACAGTGAAAGAAACCAATCATAACCTCTTGGTCTTTGAAATAGAGGACAAATGACCACAACTGGAATAAAAAGGAGAAGGGTGAGAAATTCCATGTAACAGGAATATTTTAAGTGCTAGGGAGGTTTTGTATTTATTTAGTTATATAATTCGGCATTTCTTGTTTTTCTAAATTATGCTACTGAAGTAAAACAAATTTAAAAAAAAACACAAATCCAACAAGAGATAACTAGAAATTTGTACTAGAGTATCAAATGTAAAATCATGTCCTGATAGACTCTCCCCCTTGACAACTATAAAACAACAGTAACAATAACTACCTGTGTAATTCAAGAAAAGTTTTAGATTTCCTTTCCACCATACTGAAATACTTATAATTTTAGTGAGGAGAAATTTTAGTTGCTTGCCTTAGAAAAGCTGAAACTACCACTCATCATTCTTTTTTTTCATTTACTTCTTTCTAAATCATTAATTATTCCACTGAGGCAATTCTTTAACAATTAGTTGAGGAGATAAATAGTATCTGTACAGTAATGTACAGTGAGTGTTAATGAAAATTTAGCCAACCCATCTTCCTTATAATTTTTTTTAATCTGTTTTAATTATATTTAAATACATAGTGTATCTCCACAGAAGAAATTTAATATACCAATTTGGTCTTCAATTGTAGCTTAAAAAATATTATAGACAGAATAAATAGAAAAAGCCATCCAGAGGAAGGGTACACTGGAATCAAAGTTTTTAGATTTCAGAGTGTCTAGATCATAAATTCATGCTGCTGAAATTAAGACAATCTTTTAGTTTCAGAACAATATCCAGGTCTTATGAAAGCCACTGAGAAAGAGTGGACACCTTGCATCTTTAAAAATTTACACTTTTAAAAATAGATCGTGTAAACTTCTGGAGTTTAGTCTTCTGGAATTAGTCCTTGGTTGAATTAAAATAAAGAGAAAGAGATACATTTTCTTGGCTATGTAGAGAGTTATGTAGGTCAGGGTATTTGCATCAGCCTTACATTCTATATTCATTACTAGTTTTCATGCATCACTGGTGAAGTGTAAGAAAAATTCTCAAAATCTGGATACAATCTCTAAGACTGAAAACGTGCTGAGTTAATAATATTGCTCATGGCTTAGAGGGACTTAGAATTTTTGGAGGCTATGTAAGAGTAGTGTGACATAACTCATTATGGCTTCTGGTGCTAATAACCTGTGAGGCACTCATGTGTATGAGATAAACCCCATAAGTTACTGTAGTCTTTATCATCTCTCCATTATTACTACAGACATGAAATAGCCCAAATGCAGCCCATACCCCCCAAAGTTCCATCATAAAACTGAGTCGATCAGCATGTCTATTGATTCTGTTTTTTATTTTTTAATTATGGTTTGTTATTCCTGCTTTTCTTTAGTTTCCGTACTTGTTTAATAATTTTATTCTTATTTTTTTATTTGCTTTATTTAATTCCTATTTGTTGAAAAATTATTGAAACAAAATTTCGCTACTGTTTATAGTAATCACATTAGTCAGATTCTTGGACACCCTGTTTGCATTAGAAAAATTTATTCATTCACTCCAAGGGCAAAGCAGCTATAATAGATTAAAAACTCAAAGAGAGTAAGACCAAGCTTTTAAACTTTGCCTTGTGCTAGGATGAGCCCAGGGACATAGAAAAGCAATTCTTTTTCTCCTTTCCTTTTTCTGTAGGGTGAAGTCATTTTACTGCTGCCTTCTATAATACATGGCTTATCCTCCTCCTTGTGAATTGCCCTGTTTGGCATATTATAGACAGCAGAATTAAGGTTCCATATATGCCTCATGCATGTCCTTTCAATACCCTAGAATTACTCACCCCAAGTGAAAATCTAACTTCCCACTCCATGTTCTTTTCTAGATTTTAAGGTTCATTATGCTGGCACTAAAGGACAGAGGGTATATGGTTATTCATTCATTCCTTAGTCTTACATATGGTCAGTCGCAGTTTCAACTCTAAAAATTGCAAGACAGAGAACAAATCATTACAATGTAATTCAGGATGTTTTCAGAACATATTAAACAATAAAGTCTAAACCAAATTCATGATAGAAGAACATTATTTGAAGGCAGAGATCAGAGGGACAAATTATGTTAAAATAAAATACTGTGAGGTAATTTCATGACAATTTTCTTTTACAGCACTGAAAGAGTTTTGTAAAATACACTTTGTCAAGATAGATAAAAGCACAAGTGTATGTATACAGCAGTCTGGTTTATGAAAAAAATCTAAAAATAATTGGGATGGAAAACCTCTGCATTCCTCTGTGCAGATAACAGCAAGAAAGATGCATCAGAGTGGGCCACTTAGGACTGCAGATACTCACACTAGCTAGGATTCTGTCCATGTAGTTCTAAGGAGAGAAACATAAAGACACAGAAAATGGAAACACAAGGCCTCCCTTTTCTCTGCATCTGTGTAAGCCTTAAGCATAATGTGCCCAAACACTCAGTTGGAAACATTTTGAGAATAGAGATGTAGCCATCAACTGGGAGGAGGGCAGACTCACTGAACGTTTCAGTCTCTCTATGCAAGCTTTTTGTTCCAATGATTGCTTGTCATTCTGGGTCACTGCTGATAAAGATCCCACTAGAAGGGAGTAAAAGATTTACCCTAGATTAGGCAGTGTCCATGTCATTATGAATTCTGCTCTCAGATTCATGCAGGTGGCATGAAAGTTTATAGGCAGCACATACTGTTGTCTAAACAAAGGATTGCATTTGTTTAGAATTTTACCAGATTTTAAACAGTAACATCATGTCATATAATGCACAATATATAGAGCACATTTTGGGGAAAGGTTTACAATTTTCAAAAGATGCAGAAATAGCTAATCTAATTGAATCTGTAGTGCCTGCAAAATGTCAGTTCAAATATCATGAAACATTACTACTGACTTATCTAGAACAGGCTTGCTCTGTTTTTTGCAGATTCATAATAAGCAGTAACATCAACTGTAATATAATGATACATATTTTAATACATACATAAAACTCTCTTCTCTTGTTTTTGTTGTTGTTGTTGTTGTTCAAACAAGTTTTAAGAAGCAGTGGTCTTTCTAGACAAGCATCCTGTTGGTGATTCATCACTATCTCATTTTCTTGAAACTGAAAAAATATTTCAACAGCAGCAAACCTTTGGAGACTGCAAAAGCTTGGATACCCATCTCTGTGTCCTTTTCACCCTTTTATTGAGACTTGCCTGTCACAGCTTGTTCAGGTTTTAATTTTAAGGCTCAGATCCATAAAGGAACTGGCTTGCTATTTTGCATTTTGGGGTAAAAGAAATATACAATATTAGAACTAGGATAAGATTTGCAGATCAAGTTTCAGGTTGCTGATCATTCTAGCCTAATGTCCTCCTCACTAAACTATAAAGCTTGCTTGCTCTAACTCCTTGCATTTGGTAGAATGAATATTTATACCTTAGCCACATAGCTGGTAAAAGAAATGTGCAGAATGTGGAGAAATGGAGAAAGTTCCTTGCATTTAGTTCAAATAATCTCTGCTTCTAGCCTGACAGTGCAGATTTCCAATTTGAACTTAAATCTACACTGATTAGGAAAAGATCTGCACTTGTTTGTCACTTTAGTTAAGTGATTTTAACACTACTGGAAAGTTAGAGCTGGCATATATAATTTCTACTGTGTGAATTCCTCTAAAATAACTTGAGACATCTGCAGGAGACACACCTACCTCTAAGTCAGTCTAAACTGCTTTTATAGATTGGCAACAGAAATGGGCACTTTTTGGGTCAATTCAGGTGACATATTTTAGATGTTTACATCATGTCAAGGTAAATCACTCCTTAACTGTGTAAGTTCCTCCTCACTGACTACAAACACAAGACAGCATAAATGGTGGAGGTTTTGGTGCCCAGAAGTTAAACTGCCAGCTTTACTTGATAAAACCTACCTTAAGAGATCTTGGAATGGATAAGCCAGTGGCCATTTTCTAGAGCATGGCTTGGCTTCCAAAGCTTTTGGTTTCAGTGCTGATCTAATTAAAAAAATAAAATGGACAACTGTCTCTCTTTTAGTTAGTCTTATTTAGGAGCTTTTTTATTAGCTATCAGGCACTCAGGAAGAAGGATTTTCTCATTTATACCTACAGCATCTACTTCAAAAGCCTTTTTTAATAAAAATTTGGAATGGTTGGGCAGACCTTAAACAGCAAATAGTAATGATGAGCACTAATCACTCATTGACTATAAAAAAATCCTGTTTGTAGTGCCAGTGTCTGCATTGCCAATGACCACATTTGGTCAGAAGAATTAAATTTCCAGGAGGTTTTAAAAAAATATATAGTGGATCATTTACAATACTTAGATGCATGGTAGAACTGCGTAGAGGCAAAATGGCTCCATATTCTAGAAATTAATAGATGCTTCCACTTTTGCAGACTATATTTTAGTTTTGTTTTTGGTTTTGTTTTTGGTTTTCTCTTCCCAGTGGATCAACCTGTGCTTCTTTCTTGTTTTGCCAGCTCTCTCCATTGTTTTTACTTTCCTCAAGAGCACATGCGGGTATGCTCAAACATTTTAAAAATGTTAAGTTTTAAAGATATTTTTGTCATGAGTATAAATCAAGCCACTTAAACACTATCAAGTGCCAGAAATGAGCACCAAGATTACCTCATAGCTCACCACTTCTTTGAACTGCATTGAAATGAACCCAAGAGTTTAATGGTCTAATCTGTTGTTTATACAAAGGCAGTGCTACCACCATTGACCTATGCCTGAAGTTTCACAAATGGAACAGTGTTAGTCTATCTCTGTACTCTTATCATTCTCCGCATATATCTATGCTAAGGCTGAGTAACAGAGACGAAGTAAAAGCTTCTTTACTTAGATGTTGATAGATGCAAGCTGGTTTTAGTGGGGGCAGAGGTTCACAAGTGTCTCTGCACAGCCTTGACAAAACATTATTTTCTGTTCTACTACCTACAAATAACTTCAGGAAGTGCCTGGCAGTCATGGCCACTATTTCTAAAAGTGTGTATGATCAAAAAGTAGAGGAATCGCTATTGTTAATGTGCAAGATTTCCATCAGGATTTGTGAGGAAATCTTAATGCCTTTTAAAACCTCAAGAGAACGTATTTAGGTTTATGATGGAGATCATTGAAATATTTGAGGCTCATTGGTGCTCAGCTCTTGACAACTTAGAGACTTTGTACATCTTGGCATTCGAAGATTGCACTTCAGGGAAGATTACCTTTTTTTTTTTACATTCTTTGATATCAAATATAATAGCTACCAGCAGAAGTTAGGAAGTATGTGGGAGTAAAGCACTTTATTAGTGACTTCTTGTCCATACAGAAGTGACAGAAAAAAGAGAGGGGAAAATGGAGAAAAGGAGAGATGACAAATTCAAAAGTGCAATTATATGAAGTATGTGTTTTGATTTGAAAATTATTTTAAAAGAACTGGGGAAATTAATAGATAGAATTTTTAATTTGACATAAGAATCTTTTTATAGGATATTTTCAACAGCATAAAATCCTCAGAAACAAGTTCAAAGATTAAATTTATCTGATAAAGTCTAAATTAATCTGCTGAAATACATTGCCCTATGAAAATTTGTTTTAATAGTCTTACATGACCATCTGAGCAAAACAAAGTAAGGACATGATACAAAGTCTTATAAGCTGAGAGTAAGACAATTTTATTACTGCTAGTTTCATTTGAAAAATCATGTCCTTTCAGTTACATTTCTGTTCTGTCATTATAAAATAAGACCTAGTGATATCTGCCACCATTTACATTTATTTATCATATGCAGATAGCTTGCCAATAAAAGTTCAGTTCCATATTTGATGAACAATGATTCCTTATAATTTGTCCATTAAGCAATATTCCTTAAAACTAAACTGGGCAATCCTAAAAGAATTTGGATTCTACTAATTGATACTACTTTTGTTAAGAATTTTCTGCTGTGATTGGTGTTGGTATTTTTTTCCTGAAATGAAATTCCCATGAAAGATGTAGGTGCATTCTGTGCATTTCAACCTTCAGGTCAACATTCTAAGTAACACACAGAGTTGGTATCATTGTGGAGTGGGTGAGGACATCAGCTCAGATAATACTGTGTTACCATTTTACTTTTCTTGTAGGAAAATAAAAAGATAGTCATTAAGATTTCTGTTCATTTCACCATCTATTTCCTCAAAATTTGAAATCAAGAATTAAAACCAAAACATGAGGGACATTAGTTTTCTGATAGTGACCATTTTGCTCTTATGAATATGGTTTTCAGAGTTTCTCTCCAGAGCTGGGGAGAGCACAACACCTGTAGATTCAGGTCTGAAGGTCAGGCTGCACTATGCAAAACACACAGCCTCTTCCTGCACCCCATATAAATGCAATCACTCTTCTCCTATCATATTAAACTTCAAACCAATATTCCTTTTACACATATACAACTTACTTTTATGCTCCATCCACCCTCTACTAAAAGTGTCATATTTAGACTCTTGTTAGTGCTGTTTCTGGAGGTAGTAGGATTACAGATGGGGGGATTGAGCTTTAGAAGCAGCAGAAGCCACGTAATACTGCAGAAAGTGGGTGTAAAGTTCAGCTTGTCTGCACTATATGAAGAACTTTTCCTTGCTTTAAAGGAAGAAAGTCAGCCCCATGGGAGCTTCCGGCAGATTCAGCTTTTCTTCAGACATTGCAATTCTGACTGGTACTTGCTCTATCCAAGTTATTGTGCCTTCCACCCTGTGTGCATCATTAATAAGTTTAAGGTGTTTGGCTTTTGTTAGCATGAATTCCATATCTTGTACTTGGTAATTTACTCTGCTTTTCACTTTTTTAGTCATCCACTAGGAACCATGTGACATTTCCTCCCTGCTAATTGTGTTTGTGATGTGTACTTCAAAAGATTTTCCAATTTGCAGTATTTGTATTTCTCTTTATTGTAGGTTCTATGTTTTTGGCATGAGTAAGCTGTTTTTTCACATTTTCTCTATGTCTAAGGAGATGTGCCACTCTTCTACTCTGTAGTTTCACGTTCTCCCTTGTTTTCTAGGTACTTAAACCCCTGTTATTTTCAGTACCCTCTCCCAAAGCTGCTGAGGTGATATCTTTTCATTCTTTGAGGGATTTTTCCTCTGTCTTGAACTCCTTAAAATATTGAGGGAGGAAATAAACTGAATTGCTTCAACTTTATATATGAGTATTGTTTCTCAGTTACCTCTTCATATTTTAAAACTTATTGGATAGATCTGTTTATATTACCTTACAGTACAAAAGCCATCATGCAACAATGAGACACTGTACAGAAGTACATGTTCAAAAATGCCATCAGAAAGCTGATTTTATCCATCTAATCTCCTTAGACCTGTGAATCTTCTAACAAAAATTGAATCCTTGCTCAAGATGGCTTCTCTTAATAGTTAAAAAAAAGAAAAAGAAAGCAGACTTGTCCTGCCTCATCCAGAGGTATACATCAGCATTAAACTTGCTTTTCTTCCTGTATGTTGAAGCCAAAATATTATGCTTACTCAGTCTTCAGAAGTGAAGAATTCATAAATTTAGTATATCAGAAAAAGGTTACATTCTACTGAATCTGGCTAAAGCTCACAGACTGTCTGAATCTATGACTTGTCTAAAGAAAAATTATTTCTTTGCTTCCTCAAGAAGTTCTAAAAACAGATAAATCCCTTACCACAAGATAAAAACCATCTAAACCAAAGTCTAGATTACCTGAATCCATTTTTATCCCTGAGATTCATTTCTTCCACTTTTCTGTATTTATTTTAGTGTAACATTATAAATAAAAGAAGTGGCAAGTCAGAGGGAACTGTAAGGCAGTCTGAAGAGAGCTAGTCAGATGACTCTCAACAAACTGTAGATCATGGCTACTGAACCATAAATGTTGAAAGCAAATGTAAACAAAAATTGGGAGAGGCCACTAAACGATTTCGAGATGATAAAGTACCTAAACTTAATGGCAGATACAGCATGTGCCTGAATAAAGCCCAATTATATTAAGAATGGTTTTGAAATGCTGCTTTTCATCATGTTTCTTCCATTCTTCAGCCTGTAGTGCTGACCAACATCAGCCACTATTAAAGAGTCTTCATGCATGTAAAATAATATGATTTCACAATGATTACATATTCACTCTACAGCTGGCTGAGTTTTTACATCTCCATTTGTCATTGACTATTGTGTCCAATTAAATGATTAGCTTTTAAAAACTGCTGCACATTATGAGAGTGAACTTGTGTTCCATTGCACTGAGTGATGCAGAAACAAACTCATTACAGCATGTAATTCACCCATATTAAATAACAAACAGATGGCTGCTGTAAATGAGAGCTGCTTTTTCTCTTCAAAAGTGCCAGGAAAAAGGTGTTTTTATTTATCTTTGTTTCCAGCTTCTTTCTGTTTTCTTGACAAGTGGGCAGCTGGTTGCTGAGGTTTTCAATTGGTGCAGAAGAATGAAAAGCCTGTTTCCATTAATTTCCCCATAAAATAAGTCTTTGAATCATTCCTGTTATAAATGCATGTGCAGTAGCAAGCTGCTGCTTGATTAATTCACTTATTATGAAGATTTCATCTTTTATAAGAGGGCCTGCAGGTAATTTATCTTGTTTAGTAAGATTAGAAAAATGTAATTATCTTGATACCTTTGGACCCCTCTCATTTTAATTGTGTTCCCATAAATTTCAAACATAAAGATGGGATTTTTTTTGCACAAATGTTCCAACATGTGGTAGAAAAATGTGTTGTAAGATCTGCATAAAAACTTATCAAGTAAAATGCATTTAGATTATACTATTAAGGGAACGCATACCAATAAAACCAGTATATGTCTGTGGAAGCATATACAAATATCTGAATTACTGGTACCTTGATCACAAGATTTTAACAGTTGGAGCTGGATGAGGAATGTTAGGATTTAAGTTCTTTATTCTTCCTTTTTTTTTTTTTAAGTGATAATGCATTTCACCAGGGAAATATAAAATCTGATCTATTTTCACTAATAAAATTTAAATTGTGCTAGTCTTCATGTATAACACCTATAATTAAAAATAAAAAGGAAACATATGAGCTGACACATATATGTAACATCAGCTCCCCTGTCTCCAGCACCCTTTAGAAGTTTTCTCCCCCCTCTCTCCCTTACCTTCTCTTTGAGAGAAAATTTGAAAAAAATCAAGATCCAGAAATCTTTCTCTTCAGTGTATTTTTTGTCTTCTAGAGACAGTAATTGGCATTTTGTTTTTTGGTTTAGGTTTATTTATTTATCTCTTTTGAATATTGCAATTTTTTCTTTAATTTAATTAGTTTCAGTTTGTGTGGTTCCAGAAGAATTATTTTCTTTCTTATTTTTCACTTGGTTTCTAGCAGTCTCTTCATTCTTTTACCCATCTAAAAAAAGTTGATTAACAATTTGGCACGTGTTCCTTTTTAACATTAGTTTTAATTTAAGAGTGGTTGTGATGGTCATTTTGCATAAAATAGATTAACAGGAATATGGGAAAACTGCACCATGGGTCACTCAGCTCATTCATGCGCCCTGGTTTGGACTGGGAGAGAGCTCATTCTCTTCTTTGTGTTCTTCTTAGCAGCCTGTACAGTTTGGGGTTCAGTAGGAGAAGGATGTTGATAACACACAGATGTTTCAGGGGTCTCCCACTAGTGCTTACCTTGAGCCAAGGACTTTTTCAGTTCCCCATGCTCTGCCTCCGAACAGGGGCACAAGAAGCTGTGAGGGACCAAAGCCAAGACAGCTGACTTGAACTGGCCAAAGGAATATTCCATACCACAGGACAACTAGCCCAGTGTATAAACTTGGAGAACTTGACTCAGAGGCATCAACTGTGGCTCGGGGACAATGCTCAGGGGCTGATTATTGGTTAGCAGGTAGTGAGGAATTACATTGTGCATCGCTTGTTTCTCTTGGATTTTATTCCTTGCTCTCTCTGCCCGGCCTTTCATTACAGCTATTGCTATTCTTATTACATTTAATTTGTCTTAATTATTATTTTATTTTCTATCTCAGCCCAAGAGTTTTACTGTTCTCTTTTCCAGTTCTCCTCCCCATCCAATGTGGGGAGTAGGCAGGGGGAGAAATGAGAGAGCAAGTGGCGCTGTGGTATTTAGCTGCCAACAGATCTATTAAGGTTTGAGTGTCATAAGCCTTTTAACATTAAAATGAGAAAAAAAAATCTTCTCAATGTGTTCATAGTTAAGTATTTTCAGGACTCTGCATGCACATCTTCTCAGCTCTCAAGGGTCTCTAAAGCAGTGATTTGAGTGCCAGTGAACTGAGCATTGGAAGGGACATAACTGTATACATCAATACATACAGCAATGTGTAAGGAAAGAAATTTTTCGGAGTGAGAGTTCAGGCAGTAAAGAGACTTATAAGAATATGCAAACTGTACAAGGTTGAAGCCATGAAACTGAGAAATGTGTACAGATGGCTGAAACATTTCAAGTCAGGTGAGACTAGCAATTGTGACAAACCATGATCTGGGAGACCTGTGTCAGCAGCAACACACATGAATGCTGAAAAGGCTGAGCAGCTCATTAGGGAAGATTGACGAATAACCCCTAATGACCTTGCTACTGCTTTAAATTGCAGTTCTGCATCAGTACACTGAATCCTGCAGTGGTCCTTAGAATTTGTTCACACCAGGTCATATGAAAACATCCTGGGACATGCACAAGCTTGTGACATTACTCTTCAAATCTAAACTTAATTGAAGAGATAAAGAGAAATGCCGAGTTACAACAGATTTCACCACTGCAGAATATTTTTTATTTTTAAGGAACTTTTTTCTCAAAAATCATGTATGTCAATATGCTTCATATTGCTTATATGAATAATGTATAAGCATTGTGTTCTAATAGTCAAGGAGTCTAATTAAGGCAGAGATATAATTTAAATAAATAAATAAATAAATAAATAAATATATATATATATATATATATATATATATGTGTCATGGAAAAAAAGACATGGTATTCTGTGAAGAAGATATAAGTCCTGTAACGGAGAGGATAGTTAAAAACTTACTTTTCTCCAAATATTTTGCAGGTAAATTACTACCTACAAGTGTGTGCTCCACACATTTTATCAAAACATAATTTAAACTGATGTAGATTCTAGAAGCTTAAAAACTATATTTTAGTCTGTCTGATGTATATTTAATGGAATACTTGATTTCTGTTAGTGTGTGTTTATAGTACTTTCTAATTGACTATTACAGAAAGGATGAAAGTTTACTTACAATTAAAAGTGAATGTGTTCTTTCTTATCTCTGGGGTTAAGAGATAAAAGCCAGTTGTTGCAATTATTTAATAGAAGACAGATAAATAGTCTGGTGTGATACTATATAAGATACTATGATAAATTTTGTACTAACAAAAAACTGGAATGCAGTTGGTCCTTAAAATACAAAGCAGCCTCCTGCATCACACCAAGTCTTGATCTTCCACAATGTAGTATGCACTTGGAGGTAAAATCTTGTCTTAGCACCAAAAATTTACAGACCATTCTCTCTGGAGGCCAAAACACTAATGTATCAAATCAACTTCACATTAAGAGGACCAGAGAATTCCAAGCAATATCTACCTCTGTCTTGCAATCATTGCAGCCCTGGGTGCAATCAGCCTTTAGAATAAGATTGTGGCATAACTTCAGTTTTAATGATTTCTTTTGAAAGGTCTAAACACAGATTTGATTCAGAGTAATACTGATTAGCAAAGCTTGGCTAGCTAAAGAAACGTTGTCAGAAGGAAAAAAGAAAATTTAATGGAACATTATAAAAGTGTGTGAATACAATAATTCTATCCTATTCTGAATGATGAGAGCTGAGTATAGATGTATATTTTCTGGTATTATCTGGAGTTAAGCCTGAAAACTTGAGTATGTTTATAGTTTAATCCTATATTTCATACATTTAGAGCATAATCCAAACTCCACTTCACTTTCTGGAAATGCTACCATTTAGATGACATTTCTATGACTTAGATCTGCAGTATTTCAATAGATTGTGGAAGAAACGTGGAAAGTCAGCATTTCATAACTGAAAAGCTACTTTAGATATTAGTCTGTAATCACTAATAGTATGAAAAGTCTTTTCAAACTTTGCCCTCAAAATGCTGCTTCAGTAATTCATTAACTTATTTTAATGAAACAACTTCTCATTGCTATTTGGGAAGAAACTAATCTCCTTTCCAAAGAGTTTGCATAATGTATTGAAAAAAGAAGTGACTGCAGAATCTGCTGATCATACTTTTGAGGATTCCACATAGGCTGGGTAAACTTTTATCTAACACTATTGAGAAGACTATATACACAAAATTGCCTGCTCAGGCATTTATTACAGACTAAAAACAAAATATGTTTAGGTTGCAACTTGCACTCCTGTGTAGCAGACACTGAAACCTTGAGTTTAACTGAAGAAAATTAACACTTTCCCGATGCTCTCAATTGTCACCTATCTTGTCCAATCCGATGTTGTATCAAATGTGAGGATTACTCAAAGTATATCATAATCATCTTCCATAGAGGCTGTCAGTTACTGGGAGTCAAACTGCCTGCAGAGAGACCTTGACAAATTAGAGGAGTGGGAAATCACCAGCCATATGAAGTTTAACAAGGGTAAGTGCTAGATCCTGCACCTCGGATGGGGCAACACTGGATGTACAGTGTTGGGGAATGAGATGCTGGAAAGATATGCCGTAGGAAGGAATCTGGGGGTGCTGATCAATGGCAAGTTGAACATGAGCCAGCAGTGCCCTGGCAGCCAGGAGGGCCAGTCCTGTCCTGGGGTGCATCAAGCACAGCACCAGCAGCCAGACAACGGAGGGGATTGTTCCCTCTGCTCTGCACTGGAGCAACCTCACCTCCAGTGCTCAGGGCAGTTTTGGGCACCCCAATATAAAAAAAGATATTAAGCTGTTAGTGAGTATCCAAAGGAAGGTCATGAGGATGGTGAGGCGTCTGGAAAGGAAGACATATGACGAGTGACTGATATCACTTGGTCTGTTCAGTCTGGAGAAGAGGAGACTTAGGGGAGACCTCATGGCCATCTGCAACTTCTTCATGAGGCAGGAGCAGCAGGCACTTATCTCTTCTCTCTGGTGACCACTGACAGGACCCAAGTTTGAACAGTCTGAAGTTGTGTCAGGGAAGGCTTAGGCTGGATATCAGAAAAATGTTCTTCACATATAGGGTGCTGGGGCACTGGGACTGGCTCCCCAGGGAAGTGGTGTTATGAAGCAGTTTAAACACAGAAGAACAAAGAAAACTAAGTCTCTGTGAATAAAACAGAAAGGCCTTTGGAGGTTTAAAATACTCCCAAAAAAAAAACCAAGATAAAAATCAAATGCGATTAACTGTTGATGCTGAAAAAATTTATATATTTTTATTTAATAGTAAGAGAGGCAAAAAGAAATAGATGAGTAGAGAAAAGTTAGAAAAAGCTAAGATTACTTTTTAAAGCATAGGATAAGTCGCGGCCACACTGCGCAAACTTTGTTGCCACTGAGATGGGGTGGAGGGACTGGAGAAGTTTTTGCCTTTTTTTTTATTGTTGTTGTTTGGAGTGTCTTATCTGCCTTCTCTGGTCTCGGGAGCAGCTTGGCTGGGATGCAGCAGTCTATCCCCCGGCATGCAGGTATGGTGCCCAATGGCTGCAGCCGAACCTCAGGGCATTGGGATGCAGGAGTGGGTGGGGGTTTCACAGCTCGCTATGACTCCTGTCCAGGGGTGCAGGGTCAGGGCATTCTCCCCAAGCAGGCGGCATCGGCTTCTGGAGGCCTCAAGGTGTCTCACCATGGTGAGGCCAAGCAGGCCATGGTGGTGGGAGGAAAAAGCAGGGATTCTGCCCTTCACTTTCTCCTCCATGTTTTGCAAGAGTTTTGCCTTCCTTTTCGTGGACCTCAAGGCAGACTGCTCACAGTCCATCCCACACGTTGTTTTCAGGTGTTCATGAGTGATTATGTTAAGCAGACATAATGACAAAACGCTTTTTGAAGACTATCTCCTATTATCAGGCTCTTACAAGTGGTCACACACACCAAGCCTGGCAGAATTCAGGAAGTATTTAGACAATGCTCTCAGCCACATTACATGGTTTTTCGGGGCGTCCTGCACAGTGCCAGGAGCTGGACTTGATGATCCTTATGGGTCCCTTCCAGTGATGTCTTGTGAAGGCTTACCTAGAACAGAAACTAGGTGGAGTTAAAGAACAAAGTAGGTATTTATGAGAAAGCCTCAATGGATACACCTTGGGCAGTACAAGAGCCCAGCCAGGGCTACACCCAAGATGAACCCAAAATAGTCACAAAATAGATGACTGGCCATGAGGTCCCTCACTTTTATAAGTTCTGGTCTATTAGCATATTGGAGTTATTTGTCGAATTATACCTTTAGCTCATGAAGTCCCATCCTTCTTGTTTTTCACTCTTGATTCCACCATTGTTTATGCTTTTGGGCCTGAAATTTGAATAATTTGTCCTTGGTCCCCACCTAGAGAAGGAATTGTTTTGTCTCTTTACTCTGTGAAGAGAGCTTACTATCCTCTAGCATGAAGTTCAGAATTACGCACTAAAGCAGTACAGAATCTAAAAAATATAAAAGCTAAAACCTGAGGCATCACCACAGAACATCTCCAGATGTTCTGTGACTCTGTGAACCAGTCCATTGTAGCCTGTTATTACATGCATCTCATACATAGATATATATTTATTTCACATGCCCATCTATACAACTCACACATATGTCTGTGGATAGGCATATATATAAACATTCCAAAGATTGTAAGAATGAATCTTTAGTTTATAATTAATTAATCATATTTTAATGATTTAAAATAAGAAAGGGGGGAAAACTCCATACAAAAACAAACTTCAAGACTGGAAATAACTCCCAGACAAAATTCAATACTATTCAGCAGCTATTTCCTCGCCTTTCTCCCAGCTCAGAAAAGTGTTCCTGTAATGAGTATAGGGAAATAATAGAATGCCATATCTAGCTGCCTGGGGATTGTATATGACACTTTATATGTACTGCAGTGTTTGTCTCTGTTCATAGTTGCCCCTTCTGTTTTATGTCTATGAGAACTGACTCATCTGTGGTGACTCAGAACGCTTGGTTGGAGCTTCACATGGTTGCATCAGAGAGTAGTGGTCAAGGGCTTGTTGTCCCAAAGGACATTGGTAGACAGTAGTGTCCCTCAGGTGTCTGTATGGGGAGCAGCAATGTTCAGTGCCTTCATTAGTGACAGTGACAGCGAGATCAAGTGTACCCCCAGCAGGTTTGTCCATGACATGAAGCTGAGTGGTGAGTTTGATGTACCTAAAGAATGGGATACCACCCAGAAGGAAAAAGTTCAAGGAGTGGGTTTTTCATGAGGTTTAACAAGGCCAAGTGCAAGATGCTGCACAATGGGTCACAACCCCTGGTATCACCCCAGGCTGGGGAAAGAGCAGATGGAGAGCAGCCGTGCAGAGATGGACTTGGGGGTGCTGGTGGGTGAGAGGCTGGACATGACCCAGCCATGGGCACTCACAGCCCAGAGAGCCAAACATGCCCTGGGCTGCATCCAAAGCAGTGTAGGCAGCAGGGACAGGGAGGGGATTCTGCCCCTCTGCTCTGCTCTGGTGAGAGCCCACCTGGAACCCTGCAACCAGCTCTGTGGTCCCAGCACAGGAAAGAAATGGACCTAAAGCAGAAAATCCAGGGGGAAAAAGAAACTTAAAAAGAAATTTAAACTTTGAAAAAATACAAACCCTCAAACCTTGTCAAAATTTAGAATGAGCCCACCTCCCATTCTGTGAAGAAATTTTTTTTCAGAAGTCTTAAGCCATCTGTATTGTAAAGTGGATCTTAGCACAATTTTAAGAGAGTTAATTATATTTTACTATATATTGAAACTGTTCTCTGACAAAGTGAAATATTGTGAACTCACCTAGAATTTATTTTGGGTAGAGATCATTTAACAAGACCATTAAAGCTGTCTTCAAAATTTTAGAAGCTCACTCAGGCATAAAGTTCAGTTCTGAAGGAATTAATTCTGTACATTTTTTTTTTACTTTTTAAATTGTCTAAGCAATAAGAAAATCATAAGTTTATGATATATAGGTATAAAGAGTATTATTATCATTTTTTAGAGGGAAGACTGCTTAAGATGACAGAGATATTGAATATTAAATTCCCTTTTAGAAGATAATTTTCACAAGTTTACCATTAGAATTATAATGCAAAATAGAAGGAAAAGATGAATTATAAATATCTCATTCTATTAATAAAACATAAGATACTTGATTTTCTTACACTTAAGTGTTTCTAAGCTTACACTGATTTTACACTGAGAACTAGTTTAATTAAGTTGATGGATTTATGTTTGAGAAGTATTATGTCAGGTTCTGCCAGGTTCATATATTTCCTTTTTCTATGTCTTACCAATATAATTTTTTCAGGCATAGTAGGACTGTGCTGAACTCCAGTTGGAATGAAGAAAAACTCCCCATCAGAAAGACTCAATCCTGCAGCTGCATTCACATATGCAGGTCCGCTGCTCCCTTGGAACTCTGCTAGGGTGAATGGAACTCACACAAATGAGTGTGAGTAGGCTGCAAGGTAATGGCCCAAGATTTCTCTCACAATATTTTTGAACAACCTGTATTTTCCATCTCACCAAAACACTTGTATGTTTCTGCGTGATGAATTTATTTCTTTTTTAGTGGCTTAAAAACACACTAAGTTTTTTCTTTTCTTTTCAAGTGACCATTGCAATTTTTGGCTGAACAAGGGTCCAGCTGTCAAACATGATAGAGGATCATTTTTCCATAAAAGACCAGTTATAGAGTCAAGAAAGAAAGCACTGGTTAATATTTTTAAGACCATCAGCTTTTTCCCAGTAGATTCAATATCCACTCCTCTAAAACTCTATGTAAAATTCTTATCCTTCTTCACTCAACCAAGATTCAGTGTGCAGAATAATTTCTGGAAACATCTGGTCTGGTTTTTACAATTGCAAGAAGATAATACTCATCCTTCCTAACAAGAGAAATGTTTTAATCTTCATTTTAAATTATAAACTTGATTTTAAACTTCTCTTTGGCTTAGTGGAATGTACACTCCTGAGAATTCTCATCTGCAGTGAGGATGCAGGCACGAAAAGGAGTTGATGCTTTTTTTTTTGCTCATTGTATCAATTTCATAAGATCTGCATGTGCAAGAGAAAGATTTGTGTTATTATTTCAATATTTATTCCAAGCAAAGCCAAGGATAGAGGTCTGGGAAAAGGAGAAGTTTCTAGCATATATGGTGCTCTATTTTGCTGCAGTTTGTCATACCAGAGTACTGCTCTTGTCCTGCTGAGCAGTGGAATACAGCAGGACATTAACTTTTAGCTTAACACTTCATTACTATCTGGGGATATGTTTAACATTTTAATAAATTTCATAGGGGTGATTTTATTCACTAACTATTTATTTTCCCCTAGGGCTGAGCGCAACTACTGAATACCCTCAAAGGCACACAAAAAAAAATACACTGGTGTTTGAATGTGTTAGTTGAATGCATTATCTAACGCATTCGTTAATGTAATTCCTGCAAATCCATTAATGACATAGGGATTTTTTGAAATCTTAAAAACCTACCTGATATTTTTGGGGCAACAACTGTCTATCTCTAGGAATTTGACAAAGTCTCATAATTTGTGTAAAATAACTAAAACAGTTGACTCAAGCAAACCAGAAATCCTTTAAAAAATGCATGAAGTTCCAAAGGGGGTCCTTGCTTCATATTAGAGATTTTTGTTTTCTCCAGGACTGAACTAAAGAGAATCACTGCTGTCTAGGACACCTGCAAAAGAGTGGAGTCAAAACATTATTTTCAGTTACACCTATTTTTTTCTATATTTGCTTCTAACAAATACTAGTGTTGCACCTAAATTAGCCTTTACAATGGATTAGCCTGCTCAGATTAGCTGGTAGTGAGCAATAAGGGGGACAATTAACAAAAAAAATCAAAAACAGAAGTAGGTGCAAGCAGTCAGAAGAAATCTAAAGAAAGCGAAGTCTTAACATTCTTAAACTGTGAATCAGGCATGCAGGAAGTCTGCAAGTACTAATATATTTAACTATTAATTCACACTAATATGTTTAACTTTTAATTCATGTGTAGTTAGAGTTATATTGGTATGACTTTGTTTTGGTTTTATTTTGATTTGCAATTTTTCTTTTTCTACTTGGAAATTTTTTAGGTAAGAATTACTTTTTTTTTTTCCATTTCTAATCCCATAACTAGGCATGGGAAATGTCTTTACATATACCTAGCAGGTTCATATTTCATGACATGGGCTACTGGGATTTGTGTTTGTTATTTTATTTTTTTCTTTTTTAGGTGTGAGAGATAAGTTATTATAAAGGTATTACTAACTCCATATTATACTACAGAACTGCATAAAATAACTTTAAAATGGATGTCTGTCATGAATGATTCACATGATTTATCTACAGCTCAGTTTATGAGTCACATGCAAGGCACTACAGACTGATTGCTAAACATTGATTGTTTACCACTTCCTTTGCTTCATGACTGCATCACAATGATGCACCACAATGATGCAAAACTCCTTCAGTTTTCCTATCCTGATTTTCAAAATGAAACGGATGAAGATCAGTAACACATCGTCAACTTGCACTTCACTGACACTATAGACCATACCCGTTATGGTATTTCAGGTCAATAATTCCCGAACTAAGAAGGATTAATAGGATTTATGACCCTCTTTTCAGCTGCATGTAGCACAACCAGTACTAATTATGTTTTCATTAACCTCTGTGGCTAGCTCATGTTCTAATAATTTAGCCCTGTTATGGCTTAATCCAATGTTTTACATGTTCAATAAGGTGAATACACAAACAAAAGCTATATAAATAAATCCTCATGGCCAAATCATAGCTTCTCTGTTAAAGGGATCCTTATAATATAGCTCCTGCTTCTAGAATCCCTTAAGGTCTTTCCCATGAACCAATCAGCTTTATCTTGGGTCTCTGAGGGAATTATTCCCCAGTCAGAGAGGCATTCCCCCATCAGAGGGCCCAACTTGGGTCTCTGAGGGAATTTCCCCAGTCAGAGAGGCATTCCCCCATCAGAGGGCCTAAACATTAGTTAAATGCAATTTAATTTCATAAATTGCAATGCTAAATAAGTCCTATGCAAGTTGCCTTATAATGGTGAAGTTTGTACTTGCACTTCAGGAGATGTTAGAGTCACAATTTCAAGAACTAGTGCAAGCATATCTCCTAAATTCTTGTGGAAGGCTGTGTTTCTGGGACATATATCTGCACTGCATTATGATCTCCACTGTTCACTCCATTATCCACTGAGTTGCACCCAGGTATCTATGTTGCCAGAGGGAATAAGGAGTACACAGGAGACGTAGTCCAGCTGTCAGTAATAGCAGGATTATTCGATATGAATGCCATCTCTTGCCACTCTCCATCCCTAAGCAAACTCAGAGCCAGCTGGACAATCAAGGCTGAATGCTGTTTCTGCAGTTAAAAGAGGAGTAGAGGCTGAATTCAGCCCAAATTACATCAAGTTCCAAGAAAGAAATGCTGTTCCACTGCCCTTCTTCTCTTATTCTGTGCTTTCACTCCTTTTCAGCTGTTGAACACCAGCTCCTTAGTAGTTTTGTGGCTTTTTCTTATTTTACTAAAATCAGATCCATTTAATCTAAAAAGGGTAACAGATCCATCCCCCAGTCTTGATTAACCCAGAATATGAAAATTAATTGACATGGGAACCATAACAACTAAACTGATATGGAATTTAGAATTAATGTTATGTGAGAAGTGCTGAATGCTTTGTGTTCTTTGGATTTTTAATTCAGTACTAATGTCTAACACTGTCAAACATTAGATTTTAATATACGTTTTCTGAAATAAAATATAGTGAAATATGCAAATAGAATACCAAGAGGTATTTTGAAGAAGTTTTCTGAATTATTTTCCCATCAGATGAGACATAGAGGAAGAAATCTCTCTTTTGCAATTTGGTTTGGTAAGACAGCAACTTCTCTTACAATCAAAGTACATGGAGTAAGTTTTTCATGGAGATAAATTTAAATTTAAATTTAAATCTAAGATATACTTTTAACCTCAGGATGGAAGCACAGTTTCAGTGAAGCTTCACAAGAGCAAAATCATACAAATTCCTGTTCATCCTCCCAAAGTTTTATAAGTTTAAAATAAGAAATTTTATCATTGCTAAAAGTTCTAGGACATGTCATCTGCTATAAGTCAACTGCTTTTCTAGGCTGATAATTATTTCTGGTACAAAATTACTGCTCAATCTAAATAGTTGGTAATTCAGCTCAGGTACTGCAGGCAAGTCCATCTATTTCCTGAAGACGAAAAAGTGCGAAAGTTCATAGAACACGATAAAATGACCATTACATTTTGTGAAACCAAAGTTACATTTCATCTAACATAAACTCTTTGACCAGACCAACATTTGGACTCTCTTTTCTGCTTCTGATACGGCAATGGAATCCACAGTGAAATAGGGCCTACCGGTAAATGTAAGCACAATCTGTATATCACCTTGATTATGGCTTCCAAGATCTCCATTATTTCTGGAGGATACATAACTTTTGGAATAGGTGCCCCAATTTCTTCCTCTTCTTCACTTTTATTGGATGGGTTTTTTCTGTGTCTGGTCATTGTCTAGATCTTTTATTGCATTGGCTTTCTTACACTCTGCTTTCCATCTCTTTTGAACTCTAGCTGCTGGGACACTATCTACAGTTTTATCTTTCCTAACTGCATACCTCAATCAGAATATAAACTTTAGTGGAGTCTGAAACAAAAGATTGTGGACATCTAAAAAATACACCCCAAAAACCATAAAAGAACCTTCAACCAATCAACTAACCAACCAACCAACCAAAAATCCCAACGAGAAAAATACTCAATGGAATAAAATAACTGTAAATCCACAGAAAACTCCAGTGCAGTAGTCCTTTATTCATATAGATATCGCAACAAAATGATCTGCTGGTTACAAAACCTGATTAGCCAAAACAGGAACTGCTTCATTTTTGTCACATATTGGCATTAGAGAAATGCCCTCTGAACTGCTATGGGTGAATAGCATTCCATGGCAGTCACATACATGTTGATATGAACACATATATTCTTTTAACAACCTAGAATTTTTTCTGATATCCTCAAAGGAAATAAATTTACTCTTAGAGTGCTATGCTAAAAATCATCTTCCATCAGACAAAATAGTGCGTTGAGACAACATATTTGGATAAATTTGGAATTCATTAGCTTCTGCAATTGAAAATTTTTAACAGTCAATGATGAAATAAATGGAACATAGGTGTTCTTCAATGGTATTTTTTAGATTATTTTAAATTTTAAATCCTGAGATGCTCATTGTGGTCTTCAGAATTTTATTGTTTATTCTAGTGTTCCAAAGTACTATGGAGTCATAGAATAAGTGACTGAGTAAATCATCTTATATAGCATTCAATTAGTTCTGGTGATAGTTGTACTTCATTAAGAAGTTTCCTTTAGCATGCTTTCTCCCTGTAATTTCTCAATTCCAGCTGATATTATTTGTTGCAGGTAGACTAAAGGAATACTTCATTTCACCTGATTCCTCCCATCAATTTTATCATATATATCTTGATGTTTTAACATCATCTGCCTAATCTAAACAAAGAAAATACCTGAAGAAAAACTGAAATATAGGACTTTAAATAGTATGTAAATATACTCAATGTCCCGGATATCTCAGTTGTAATTGAAAGCCTGTTTTTACATTTGTGAATTAAAACCTGGTTCTTTACTTTCTATCATGGGAATTTAGACACCGATTTTATATGTTGCAATCTAAATTTAGGCGTTTATACTTTGAAGCTAGTGGCCTGAATTTATTCTCTAAAATTTGAATCTAAATAGTTACTCAAATAGATTTGTATTTTTACATTCACTTTAAGCCGGCATTTATTGAAAACATAATACACTTGAAACAGTTTCCTTTTTTTTTTCTTTAATAATATTTGAATCTGATTATTTCTCCTTTGCCACAGCCCTGTTGCTAAAGTAACTTCCCATTGAGTTAATCATAAATTGCAATGTGAAAGCATATAGATCTTAAATTCTTAGCATAACACAGTACTCTATTTCCACGATTATTTAAATGCTTGGTTTGGGCTAGGGTTTTTTTGTTGTTTTTTTTTTTTTCTAATAGTTAAAATTTTGCAAAAAATTTTTCAGTTTCTTAGTAGAAGCCTTCCTTTTAGCTGCTACACATTAAAGAAAACATATTGCCAAATTCCCCTCCTTTTTTTTCCTATGGAAAAACTGAAAAATATTTTACTTTCTCATTATATGTAGTGTGTTCTTACTTCAGATTATTTATGCACATGTTAATCTTTCTGCTTCTGCTGTTGAATTATAATAGATGCTAGTGGCTTCACAGTTTATCAGGCTTTTCTATCTTGTACATAAACACAGTAATAACTGTGAAAGATTCTAAATATATGTGAAACTGGCAAGTATATTTCCATTCAATGGAAATTGTGCAAAGCAAGCAAAAAAATCTAAATTCCAGAGGTCTATTCCAATTCTTTAACACTTATTTTTCAAAATTACTTCATAAAAGGCCTTTTCCTAGTACCACAGCTAAAAAACATGGAACACTTACAAGATTTTGCTCAATTATTGTTGTTGTGCCTGCAAATAAAACTATTCCATGTGTGAATACATTTAGAAAATTTACAACTAAAACACATGAGAGAGACACCTTTTTTGGGATAGACAGACAAATATGCTCTAGATAGGAATGCCTAAGTATTAGCTTTGAGTGCTTAAGCTTCCAAAAAAACTCCAGATAATAAATATTGATTTTTTTAAAAGATTGCAACCTTTCAGAAGGAGACCTTCAGAACTCATGAGCTAGGAAATTACTTAAAACCTTTAGAAAAAATCAAGCACAAGAGGCAATAATTTGCATGTACATGCCTTCAGTGAATTCCTGAACTCACCACTATTTAGCAGAGAAGCTAAACCATTCTCTTTATTCATTTCTTCACTATACTGAAACGAACTCAGTACATCACTCACTCTAACATCAGTTGTTAGAGAGTTGTTTTTGAATTGGGAGAAACTAGAGTAAGAATAGCAATTAAATGGCAATGACTGTATTGGCAGGCAAAAACTCATATAAATAATCAAAGTATTTTAAATCTACTATTTCTTGAAACTTGCAAGTTTATAATTTAACCACTGTTTAATAAAACACAAAGAACAAAATGTGTGTATAAGTTTCACTTTCCAGGCAATAAGTTCATATATATTTTTCCCTAGAAGAACATCTTAGAAAATACCTAAAAATTTTAATTGAATTCTTTAGTACTTGTAGGTAATATCTCAAAATATTTTCTCACACTTGAATCCTTCTTTGAGTTGATTAAGTTTCTACACGTGCAAAACCAGCAAAAAACCCCAAAGAAAATTCCATTATATTCGGGGTAGAAGAATGTAGCACAAAATTGTTTTTATGTATTCACTCCAACAAAACTGCTGATCTGAGATGCTTCAGTTGAAGCTGCATGTTTCTAATAAACAGAGAAAATCAGAAGAAAGCTCTGGAATAAGACTGTCTCTTTTTAATATACAAGTGTTTTTCTCAGAAGCTATTCAAAGATTGGACAGAAAGAGGAGAAACATTAGAACAGCTCCTCTTTGCTTCTATGGTCTTTTTGTTTTCCAAGACTGTCTATTTTGGAAAAAGCTGAGAAAATCCCCAAAGATTCTTTGAAAATGCCAGCATTTCCCAAACAATCTTAAAGACAGATTGTCTTTGCATTTTTTTTTCATCCTGTAAGGGCAAAAAAGTTACTTTGTGAGAGGATGATGTGAAGTTGTGAGTTTTATGCCAAGTCTGAACTCTGTAAGAAAGCAATTGCTGACAACTGACTTTTCATTGTGATGCTACTGATAGCACTAAGGAGGAAAAAAAACAACAAACAAAAACAGAAAACAGTGCCAAAATTAAAGTAAGCATTAAATTTTACTAGAGAGTAAACCTGCGTTTATGAAGTTCCGCTAGAAAATTTAAGGTGTGGACTTTCAATATGTATACATTTTAACATTAAATAACTCCTGGTTATTTTGATCTTGCACATAAACTTTACCAATAGCTAGAGTTTATGTGTTTGCTGGAAAAAGAATTTTTGTTCCTGTTTACAAATTGCTTGTAAGTGAATGAAAACTTCAGTTGAGAAGAAAATTGCAGAATGTACAAGATCTGATGGAGAAGATTATTTCCTATTATTTTCCTTTGAAGATATTTTAGTTTTGAATTGAGGTAATACTTCCTTTTCTAAATTACAGCTGATTTTCTGCATGTATAAATTCTTGCATCTGTCCCCCATGTTCATCATATTTTCAGAAAATAGGTATTTTGAATATTTTAGCCTCCACTGATAAATCCTTCATCACATAAGCTGGTCCTTTTATTTTACCAGCTTCCTTATATTCTTGAGAAAAAGGAAGCTTACGCAAGGAGCTGTGAGTAGTCTTTGAAGTCCAGTGACTGCTGGGGTCTGATACAAATCCTGCTGAAGCTGGAAACCACCATGACTTCAGAGGCTTCCAGCGAGGACACCAAATGGGACTATTGTTTGCTTAAGCTTTGTTGAAATTTATGTCTTTTTATGTAAACCAGTTTACCTTATTTTGCTGTTGTTCACTCATGTGAAGCTTTTCATGCAATTTCTAATCCTTATTATATTGTGTATATCTCTTACAATTTTCAGTCTGTACAACTGATTTTATGTTTTATCCAAAGTATTATTTTCTGGTTTGTTGTTTGTCTTAATCTCCTGTTTTATCAAATTCAGTATCAGGATTAAGAGAGTTATTATAATGAATTTCCTTAAAATTGCACAGATTTCCCCCTGAATTTGATGGTGTGTTTAGCTCCTCAGAAAAGGTGAGTAATAGAAAGAGTGAGAGAGAGATTTTTGTGTTATTTCTTCTCACTGGTGTCTAAACCTAATTTTATATATTAAATTGACGTTTATATGTATCTATATTTACTATTTGATAATTTGAGAAAATTAGCAGAATTCTTTTTTAGAAAACTTCTTATTATATATCTTGTTTAAAACAAGACTGAAAATCAATCTCTGAAATTATATAAAATCTATTCTATTCTAACAAAAGTGCTTTCTCTCTTCCTGTTCAATATTTTAATATGGACAAGAGCATATCTTTATTTGACCTAATGTCAAAGAGACAAAAAAAGCCTGAGGAAGTTAAAATGTTTTCTGGTACTAAAACTCCAAAGCTTCAGGAAGTTTCTTTATTACTTAGTACTGTATGTTCTAATCAAGCATAAAACAGGAAAGTGACTACTATCAAAGGACCCATAAAAAGAGTTTATGATGTTTCAGATTCAGACAACATAAAAAAGGACATATTCAAATTAGAAACACTATTATAAAGTGTGATTCTATAAGGAATCTCCATAACAGACTTAATAACCTGATTAAAGAGACAAAGTAATAGCAATATACACAAGTACTAATTAGAACATTGAAACTATTACGCCTCATGTGGGAGACAAGTAATAAAATTCAAAGAATATTTGTAAGAAACACTATCAAACTAGCTTTTAAGTTTCCTACTGCCTCAGGCTGATTATGTGAACTTGTGGCATGTGTCGAAAATGTTTAAGCCAATCCATTTGGCCTGGTAATGCTCCCTTCTCTCACTGCATTTTGCAACATTATACTAAGATATGGCTTGGTTAAACTACTTTTCACAATGGGCCTGTTTGCTGGTGTTGAAAGATTCAAAACATGTTGCTCATAATCAGGAAAGAAATGTTGCCTTAGTAGTATCACAATTCTTTAAAATTACTTGCCTTGCTTTTACTCTTGAGCATACAGCAGCTTTGGATACCTGAGATAAATAACTATGAATGTAAATATCTGAATGAATATTTAAAATAATAAATGGTAGGTGAAATATCTAATAATCATAAAGTCTCTCTGAGAATAAAGTGTATTGAAGACTTCCTAGTATATTAGGAACAGTAATCATCACAACCTGAATATAGTATGTTTCAGAACTGCTGAGTGACCAATATTTGGCTTTGCAAGTGTGAAGCATATTAATCTGAATTTATTAATCTGTAGTTGTAATGTATGAGACCAAATTTACTAAAGCAGAATTCTGTAAATATATCACACACAGGAAAATATAGATACTTTCTCCTTTCTAATAACCTGAAAGGAAATAAAGTGACCATGGGTATTACTAGGGTAAATTTCTAGGGTATTACTATACACTTTTTAGTTGAGCTCACTCTTTGCTTATCTTTCCTAATAGATAACAAAATTTTCTGCTATTAAGTGTCTATACCATTTATGTCAATACTAAATTACTTACTTACTAATACATCCCCACAAATGTTTCCTTTCTTTTTCTCATTTTTAGATAAGCAATCAGCTTGAACTCTTGATCCACAGCCCTGTCTTGTATGGAGCACAGTATTTCAAAAAGCTTTAAAGCCCTTTAAACGAGAGACAAAATTCAATCTCAACATATTTGGAACTAATATTTTCTTCCTCATTTGATTTAAAATTTTTCCTTCATGAACTGGTTCTTAGACTTTATTAGCAGCCTGAATTTATACCCAAATACAGAGGGTTCCTTTCTCCAAAAGTTTTTTTTCATTTATAAAGATCAAAAAATAAAAGGCCCTATAAAGTTTAGTAGATAAAAAATGGCTGCTCAATTGTGTTGTTTGTAAAAAAGGTTGAAACTACGTTAAATTAACATCCATTAGAAATTTAAAGTAATCCATAGAAACCTGTTCCTTCTAGTTTGCCTCCAGTTAAAAACAACTCTTACTGGTCACAACTGAATGAAACATCAGCCCCCAGATATTCAAACACATATTATCACAAATCATTTGTATAAGCTGTGGGAACTGGAAACATTGCCCTTACTACAGCCCCACAGGCTCAATTCAAGTGAATTATATTCACTCTAGAATTTTCACACTCACAAAATATCATATATATATGCCAATTAGTTTATTTTTCCTGTATTAAATAGTGTTTTATTGATCAACTGACATTTATTGTATAAACTGACACTCTTCACATCACCACTAAATTTGACTCAGTTCTAAGGAAGATGATCTCTTTTGCTCTAAAATTTGCCAAATTATTTTTAAACTTTTTCTATGGCACTAATATTAATAGGTTTAATAAATCTCAGTCCACTATATGAAAAATTAGCACTAACCATTGTACATGTTTATTTTAACCCTCTGAGGGGTTTCCACACAGTATTTCTGCTCAATTCTTCCTTCACCATTCATTATTAAAATAAATTACGGTTGTATTCAGCTTAGCTGTAGGCAAAATACTTCCATTCCAGGCACCCATCAACTTTTTAAATCAATTAAGTTAATTGACAGCAGGTTTGACCATTTTCTTAATTATGACTGCAAACACATTTTTAAAACACCCCACATCCCAAAAAAAAAAAAACAAAACAAACCCCCACCCTTTAGAAGTAACAAAACAAATGAACAAAATAATAGAAATTCACAGAACAAAAATCTTCTTTTATTAATTATTAAATGTCTCTAAGGAAGAAATATACAAAGAAGGAAATCTAGGGACAGAACAAATCTCTGCTTTTCTTTCTAAGTCACTTCGGAGCATTTTATCAGTTCATTTCAGAGCTGAAAACCACATTTGAATTAGAATCAGTTCTAAACTACATTAGTGATGATTCGGTAAATGACATTCTTCCTCCTGGGTAAGTTCAGAGCTGGGATAATGGTAAAGAGTAATGTTGGCTATCCTAGGCACAGAGAAAATGATGCTTTGCAAGTAGTGAAGGAATTCTTTTCAGAATATTTCTGTTCCTTGCATCAATATTTGTCTTTGCCTTTCTTCAGATTTTTCAGCATGCCCTATTTCTGCATAGTGCAAGGCTCTCTGTAACATAGTCCTCTCTTCTGCTGGATGACAGCACCAGAATATGGAACAGCAGTAGAATTTATGTTAGAAGTTTCTTGATTAGGGTAGAATGTGTTTGATTAAATTTGAGCATTTGAGAATTCTGGTGTAATCAAGAATAGTAAGATTCAAAAACTATACATTTCCATACTATACCAAATTTTAATATCAGAAGACCATTTTCCTTCAAATTTTCTTCTCATTCAGATGAGAAATATACTTTGCTGAAGTGAAACTCAACACTTTTGCTTTAGCTTGAGTTATTTAGGCATTTCTTTTAAAATATTATAATTTTAATTCATAGAGTCTAATATTATAGTAGTATAACCAATATTGTATTTTAGGAACATAATATCAAATATAATGTATACATACATCATCATTATGAAATAAATAAAAATCGAACTGTCAAAATGTAGTATTTCTGTTTGATTAAAGCATCATATTTTGACTTTCTGTTGAAAAAATCCCTCTAAATTAATAACCCCCTGCAGATTATTCAGATCCCATTGAAAATTAGTTTCCTGATGGAAGATTTCCATCAAAAATGTTATCAAGCAGGCATAGTTATTAGGTTAGCAATGAGGCAGCACTATGAGGTCAATCAAGTGCTTAAAAGAACTTTTTAGTGTTAGGTTGAAGGTGCCATATACAGCGTGGCTGAGAAGTGACAAAGAGCTATGGGCTGTTCTTACTTCTATTCCTCTCCTCTTAGCTGGCTCAGGCAGAACAACAATGAACAGACAGCAGGGTTATTGAGACATATTTCTGTGGCTCGCACTCCTCTGAGCAACTTTAATGTGTTGCAATCTAACTCAGCAAGATCAGAAGTATGATTTTCCACTTCTTTTGTGAATCACAACAGGAAAGATTTCCATTAAATAAGGTAATTTTTTATTGAATCATTAAGATTCTTTAGCATGGCCAGCTGCATGGTGAAATGCTGTAATTTGAAAAGAGTGAGAATATTCATGTCTGTAAGTGTTTGTCAGGATAGTACTTACAAAAATAAGGAATGCATGGTAAACTCATGAACATGTGCTTATATGTTTTTCAGAGAAGAACACTCTTAGCCTTCACCCAGTAATACCACAGAGCTATCATTGCAGTGAAGGAGAACACACAAGACTTAACCCATACATACAGGTTCTCACTAAAAGTTGATGAAACAGTTTTGAAAAAAACAATTAATTGATCAGAACTATGTCTAAACAGACTATCCATCCCCATAATTTTATGAGCCAAATTGCACTGATTAATTTTACAGAAGTCTATAGACTCTTTCCAACGATTTCACTAAAGTATGTTTAAGGAAAGGTTTATGAGGAAAATTTGTACTATGAAACATTATTACCACAACACAAGTAGTACCTCCACATGTTTAAAAGAACTAAAGGCAACAGAAAAGATTAGGATTTTGTTTATTTTCTTGTTCTTCAAAACTTATTCTATTGGTTACAAACTTTGGCTAAATATATTTTATCATGTATTGCAAGTTCATTATAATTTAAACTGTCAATATACGTTTTTAAAGGTGCTCTAAGGAGTGAAATTCAATTTTTTTAAACATAAGTTGTATCAATAGGTGGGCTTTTTAATGACTATAATTTTCCAAATTCTAATGGCAGAAACTTCATTTACCAACCTATTTTCTAGTGTTAAATACTTACTCTTTTTTCTTGCTTTTTCATTTGGGTATTTGGAGGTGAGAACAACCAAACAATCTATATATTCACATATCAGCTTGTGAAGAATTAATTATTTTGCTTTAGCCAAAAATAGGGTGAGTAAGGTTTCTTTCTTTGTTTGTTTGTTTCTTGGAGTTTTTTTCAAAAAAATGTTGTCATTATAAGCATCACAGCCATTTTAGATAAGCTTAACATTAAGAAAAATCAGCAATCTTGTTGGACTGATAGTATAGTATCTTGCTCCCTATTCATCATCTTTTTGCATTACCACAGAAGAGAGGATTTGATCTAACAGATTCCACAGTATGAGTTCCCACTGAGTTTAAAATGAATTCTACAAACAAAGTCTACAACTGAAGTCATATGCTCCTGAACTTTGAGGTATACATGAAAGGGAGGGGAAACAACGGCAGCCAATATTTTAAAGGAAACATAATGGCATATGTTAGATACTGAATATTGCAAAATTCATGCATTAGTCATTCATCATTTGGGCCTCTAAGTGTCCAAAAGTTAACCATCTAGTTTAGGTGTCTTATTTAAATTCCTTCTGTTTGCAGAATGAGGCTGACCCCCTTCTAAAGTGCCTTAGAAAAGCTAGCATAATAGTAATGTCAGAGGGAACAGTTCCATGCTGCTTTATTTTACTAGTTGCAAAGCTAGCCCTCTCTCGTGTATGCTTGGTCCTGCTCCAACACAGTCATTTCTAGTCTGCAGAATTGTGTTCAATGAGGTATTAGGGGAGGATTCACAAGGAAGTTATTTTATTTATAACTTTTATTTATAACTTCCACCACTCTTAGTCCATATTATATCATTCTTGGACATACATTTAATTCAGCTGAAGTTGTGAATCATGGTAGAAATGCCAGCACAGTCCCAGAAGTCTGGGAACCTGTTAGGCTACCTTTGTCACTAGAGAAATGTAGAGCTGAACCATGACTTGACAAGAGAAGCACACAGTGCTACATCTGTCCAGGCCATAGAAATTTACTTTAAAAAATTTCTATTCAAAGGTTATGAAGAAGCCACCTACTGTGTTTTTGTCACTATGACTAGTGCTATTGTCAATAGGGCAAATAAAGAAAGCACAGAACAAATGCAATATACTCTGAGCAGAACTATTTTGCTTATAAACTTTATTTTTCCTGCTAGGTCAGTCATTTACAATAACAAAAGTGATTGGTAAATATGAAAGAAAAAAAATCTGTTGTTAATTGTACTGTGAATTGAGCGTGACAGAACTATCGTATTGTTTCTGAAAATGTCAAAAACTGGCCACTGTTTAACTAGAAAATCATTTCCCCAAAATTGAGACCTTCTTTACACTCCTGCCCACAGCTACCACAAAATCCATCACTGACAATGACTGCCACTCTCCTTCAGGTCCAGAGAGTGATAGTAGAACCTTTATTTTTCTTACTTATCTACAGTAAAGCTCTCTCATTTTTAGAGAAATTTCCATTTCCACCAGTGTAGATTTTCAAAATTATTTTTTTACATGCTTGCATCATACAGGCATGACAAACCCTAAATAACATGTAAATGTATCCATTCATATTTTGCAAATGCTTGACATTGAATGATCTAAAAGATTTTCTGCTTTCAGGTGCATTACAAATTGTTCTAAGAAAGTTGGTCAACTGTGGCATTTAGCTCTTCATTAAGCAGTCATTGAGTTTCTTCAGGTTGAAAATCCAAGCCCCTATCTTTCTCATAGCATCTGGTTTCTAGTAGAATCACTCAACAATTTCTTACAGGTACTTTTTTTTTTTTTAATTTATCAGGTTTATTTGTATAATATGAGTCAATTAAATTTGCGTAGAGCAGATCTCCACTATTGGGATTCTCTTCTCTGAGTCTTTCAATTTCCCTGTAGAGTTTTAATACCTGATGATGATTGTTTTTTGTAATTAAGATTTAAGTACCCAATCCCCCAAGACTTGTCATACAGAGAGCTGCCACTCAAGCATTCAGCAACCCTTTCAGGCACACCCTCTCTTTGTCACAGCCTTTTCCTAGCATCTGAGAGCTCAGAAGAAAGCCTTTGGTTGAGCAATGCTGTATTTCATCCCCCATATTTTGCTAATCCACCCCATATTCTTGCTGCAGCTTACCTAAAACTGCTAAAAGGATAATGTCTCTTTTAGCAGCTGCCAACAGTACATCATGGGAATGAATAAGGCTTCCATTTGACTGAGCAAAGTGAGAGACTGCTCTGTCAATAACATTCATACTGTAAAAACTAAAAGAATCTAGTCACCTAAAAAAACAGAGTTATAAATACAGATTTGGTTCTTGCATAGGTCCATAATGCATAAAACAAGAAACATGGGTTCAAAGTCAGAATGTTTACCTTTGGGAGATTTTTTTTCCCCTATTGTTTCAGTCAAGACATGACGAGAGGCAGGGCAGACTCACTCAAGAGCAGCAATATGCAAAGGGAAGTAGAGGTCAGTGAATCTGTATGAAATCCCGATCAGTGATGCCAATCATGTTTTTGTACCACATAATTTTGCTTCTGTTATGTCAAACAACAGTTAAATGCTAACATAAGATGCACAGAAATGCACCTCAGTTGAAGCACTTTTTTAGACACAAGGATAACAGAGGTCATAAGCATCCAGGAATAGGTTTCATCCTTCCTTCCCTGAGGTCCCAAGTTGTGCCAGGCTATCAGTGTGGCACATCAAGAGTTTATCACTAAGCAAAATAGAGGACACTGAGGATCTGGTATGTATTCTGTATACATCTTGGGAGGTTTTGCTTCCAATTAGCCATAGCAAAGCCCTACAGACTAAATACCCACTAGTGCTTGGATCAAGTTAATCACACTAATCTTTAGTGTGCAATTCTTGGTTTACTTTCATCCTAAAGGAAGGCAATCATGTAATTTGTTACTGTATTGTGGATTGAAACAAACCCATAAGTATAATATTCTTTTCAGAAATGCATCTTCATGAAAAGTGAAAAGCTGATGAAGGTGCATTCATAATATACAAAAGGTTAAAGAGCACAAATAGCAAGGGGAAAAAAAGTGCTGTATTTTCAAATCTCTTAAATTTGGATCCCCACAGACACTGTGACTGTGCCTTCAGTATCAGTCTCTTAAAATTCCCAAACAGAGTATTAATAAATAATTTCAAAGTAGCTAGATTGATTTAATATATCCCTTACTGTTTTATTTTTAATTTACCATGCCACTAATCTATCAATCTAATCCTGCACTCATAATTATTTGTTGACTTTAGTAGAGAGAATTAATTCTTTACATCTTTCAGGCTGTTTAAATGATAATATATTTCAAATTTAAAATTACCATCAGGGTAGCAGGGCTCCAGGGGAATGCTTGAAAACACCTCCTTTTGTTTGATAGAACCTTTACACATATCACATGCTACTCATAATGAGTTGCCTTTATCCAGATTAGATTTAGAAAAACACTTTTTTTTTGTCACAGATTTTGCAAACAGAGGGTATCTAATTAGAAACAAGTTATATATTCAGCACTTAGTGTCAGTGCTTTAGTAGCAATGTGATAAAAAAAACCTAAGAATAACCCAGGGGAGATCCAGAGAATCTGTGCCAACAGTGTTCATGGCTTCACAAAGCACTCAGTCACAAACTGTCAAAAAGAGAAAAAATGTGTGTTAGTTTGGGTATAATGTGCTTTGTTGAAAATATGCTAAATAACATAGCATAGGATTTATCTTAATTGTCATTCCTTTCAGTGGAGTGTGTCATTGATCTTCCTTTTCCTCCCAATGTGTGTAACTTGTCTTTGTTAATTCACTGTGTATTAGTTGTTAGCTTAGTCCTAAATTCAGACTTGAGCTATTGTAAGTGCTGTTTACACATCCATTTAATATAATGTACAAAGCAGACAAATCAGAACTGCAGATTCTTATTTTTAAATTGATGTGGTGGTCCTTCGGCTATATGCACCATGTCCTTCAGGAGACTATCCAAATCAAAATGATTTGTTTCAGACAGCCTTTATTTTATATAGGCCTGTCCACTGAAGCAGCAAGAAGGGAATTTTTCTCACCTAACTTTCAAAGACCAAACTGTCTTCTTCTCCTAAACAGCCTATAGAGATTTGGAGGGTCTTTTTTCATTGTTCCTATTATGAATGCCTATTGTAGCAAATACATGAACTGCACCCATTACTCTACATACAGTTATATGGAAAGCATTTGTAGGAACAAAACCTCTCCTTCTCACTCCAAAGTGGAGATTTCTAAATTTAGGATAAATGAAAGCTAGCCAAAAATCTGTCTCTGAAGTACAGCTGCTGCAGCAGTAAGACTTTGAGTCACAAGCAAGATCAGAGCAGACTCTAGATGTATTCTAGGTATAATTCAGCATCAATACAATTAAAAATCATTTGGCTATTTATTAAAAAAGGAGAAACAGGAGAAAGTTTATATTATTTACCATGCAATGTATATTTTACTAAGGTTTTATTATTTTGTTTTTGATTTATTCTTCTTGAAGAATTAAATTCATTGTAGATGACGATTTGAAAAGATCACCTATAATCAGAAAATTTTAAAGAAATCATGGATACATAAAAATACGAAGAAAATTAAGAAAAAACTTTTTGTTGATGAATTTATGGCAGTGTATTTTCTACTCAATTAATTAAAATGTTATGACTCAATGTGACCAAAATTTTTTTTCATAATTTAAAAGCAAAACCTAACATACATGTTTAGCACATGTGACCCAAATTGTATATGCTTTTTATTTCTGCATAGGTAATTTATAAATACAGTAAGTATGGAATAAGTTCCATATTCAAGATATCTACCTGAAGAAAAGGAAAAAAGAATTTTCTCTTTAATACATCACCCAAGATAAATTGTACTTTTTTCACTGTTCAAATTATTTATAGTTGCATGTTTCTTTTTTAAAAAGCCAACAGAAAATAAACATTTATTAGGTTGGGTTTTTTTAATTGAAAATAGCAGTTTATGCTATAGATCAGAAGTATCAAGTGCTTGATCCTGTAAAAAAATGTCTATTTTCCCTGTTATGCATTTGAAAATGAATGTAGCACTAAACCTACCTCACATCACCTGGTTGTACATTTCAGATGACAGGATGGCAAAAAGTGAATGGTGAAATACAAAACATATTCATAGTCTTCCAAAAGGTCCACATAAGAGTCTCTAGTGGAAAATGAAAATTCTCTTTGTGAAAACCAATGTTTAGTGTGGAATATAGGTCTTTTATTGTGCAGATTGTATGGTTCTGGTTTGTTGGTTGCTTTTTTTCCCCTACAGATGGTCTTTATGAAAATATGGTAAGACTCTAAATATACGATGCATAAAGTTAGCACTCAGTTCCTACAGCTTCATTTCCAATCTTCTGTAGCTCCATTGAAGAGTAAAAAGTAATGAAACAGGAAAGCCTTTTAAATTAAAAGCATTGCTGTTTTGTAGCTTAACATATCTCTTCACCTCAGTGTAATTCCACCATGTGAAACATAACAAAGAGCTATAACTAAAAATTCCAGTGTCATATAACTTAGTGTTATGAGAAAATATTTGAGTTTTCTCTTAGGCAATACAGAACTAATTTGTGCAATGAAAGTCTTGCTAAATTGTACTGAAGTATGTGAAAGATTAAAACTGCACAATAGATAAAAGCATGCCAAGAAATTTAATTTACCAAACACTTACTATAAATTAAAATAAATGTTAGAAGTGCTTAGGCACTACAATCTGCAGGTGAAGCATTCTGACAGAACTACTCATCTAAGAAGCAGAGTTAATCTTACCAGGATATTTTAAATATTAAGAAAGGTTCAAGATGTTCTAGGGATTTAACAGGAAAAAAAATTGTAAATCTTTAATGTTTTTCAGCTTATATTTTCCAGGAAAATCTTAAGACTGTTGATAATTGAATCTACATATTCCCCAAACTTTATGACACCTCAAATCTAAATTTTGCACAGCCATAACAAAACAAACAAATAACCAAACAAAAATGCAAACAACAACAAAAACAAAAACAAAACAAAAACACACACACACACACACACACAAAAAAAAAAAACAAAAAACAAAACACAAAAAACCCAAAGAAACAAATGCTGGTTAACTAAATATTTTAATTAACTCTTAAAATATTTGGTCTTCATTTTCTGCCAAAAGCTGAGGAAGGAGAAATGAGTGATTGGACATGAGCTGGCTTATTCCTCAGGAAGAGGACAACTACAAGTTTTAGCGTTTGTTCTCCTTAGACTTAGTTTTTCTTTTGGATACTCTAAAAGTGAAACACTAGACTATATAGATTTTTAGCTTCAATTAGAATGTCCATCCATGTTTCTTTACATTCCTACCGCATTTTGGATTTTACAAGTGAAGCAAGGTTTTGTATCACCAGCCAATGTTTTTGGAGTGGAAGATGTAGAACTTTGGAAAAACTTTGGGTACACAAGACCTTCTTTATGAAGGCTTTGAAAAATCTTTGAGTACTCAAAACCTTTTTTAGCAGCAGATAACTTCAAAGTAAATATAATTTAAGAACAACTATTCTAAGCCGAAATCAAAGCAGTGAAAGTAGCTGAAGTTCAGGGATAAATTAGAAAGGGAGGAGTGACTAACCAGATTAAACATTAGCAACCTAGATGGAATTTATTCAAATACTTCTTTCCACCATAAACCATAGGGGCATCTGCCCCAGGTTTGGCATTTACTTCTTTCTTATTGTGATCTCTCTTATAAGGACTTGCGAATGAATGACAGTACAATGACCTATGTTAGGAAGAGGTGAAAGTACATCTGATTATGTATAACTAATTTTCAGACTAGAAATTGAAAGATCTCTTTTAAATATGCATCTTATTTGCTATTCTCAATTCTTTCCTTGTTACAACAAACATTAAAAAAGCCACTGAGCAGCAAAGAAGCAGTTTCCCTACCCTAGTTAGGCCTTAATAGAAATTTCTATAAGTTCTGTATTCATAAAGTAAAGAATTCTCCAAATCAAGTAAAAATAATCCTTTTCTTCTATCAGGATAGTCTTTGCTCCTACCATAAAATAACTAATGAAGAAAAAATATTAGGAAAACAATATAAAAGTTTTTACTTTACGGAAATCAACCTGTAAACTTGAAGAGTTCTGGGATGCTTGTTACTGGAGAATGAGTACAGCCCTTTTTTGTAATTAAGTTCCCTGAGAGAGTTTTTTACAGAGACATGTATTTTGTATATTGAAATCTAAAGCACTATTAAAACAGAAGGGACTTTCAGATTTGCTAGGGCTTTACAAAAGAGGCAGTATATCTTCATAAGTAGCCGGCCCCTGGCCAAGATCAGAATATAGGTGTTCCACTGTGAAGTTTCCTCTTCTCACCCTTATAAATCATTATAAGTGAGATATAAATTTTGCCATCTGTAAATAGATGCTAGAGATTCTGACCTCATCTAAATACATGGAAGTCTCTAGTAGCAATAATTATTCTTTCTTGTCATACTAGTGAAAAAACTACATATGCCATATTTTCATTCTAGGATATTAGTTGCTTTGATGTCCCTGACAACAGAGGTGTGTAAAATAATTTACTTCCTACAATAATAAAAATACAAAGTATTTCCTTTCCTAGGCAGATTGTCCAAGCTATCAAAGAACAGACCTAGCTGACTGGCATGCAAGTTTGATAAAATAAGCATTGTGCACAAAAAAAAATCTGGTTAAGAATAGATATTCTGTTTTCAAACAATCTCTCTGGTATAACATATTACTGGTTCTTACAAATTAGAAAGAGACAAATGAATAAATACATAAACAAGGAGGGATACAGGAAAAAAAGAAAATCTGGACTCTTCATTTCTCTACCACACACACTGAAGACTGTTTGAAGCAAATAAGTAAATTCATTTTCAGGACATTTCAGATTCAACCTTAAAACTTCAAAAGCTTAAAACTCTTAGGAATAAGGTAGCTGGTAGGACTGTCATGAAAATATTGGGGGAAAAAGCATAAAAAAATACTTCTGCTCTCATAGACTTCTTCCCCAATTCTTTCTCCCTTTAAAATATATGTAGATATCCCTTCAGCAGCACTCACAGGAAATGGCAGCAAATCGGTTGCCTTTGAGATCTGTGATGTAAGTACTTCTAAGTCACCAAAGCAGAAGCGAAGAAATATAAACAATCCATTTCCCTCCCTCCCTTACCTGTGCGTCAGTTTAGTGAATACTTAGAGGAGAAAAGGTACTCAAGCATGATGGCAAATGATTCAGACATTCTTAAACACTGGAGACTTACATCTAATTTCCAAAGTTTGTCACTTAGAAACTTTAATTACAATGTTAGGAAATTAGCACTTTGCATACTGTAACATAATTCCCCATAGTACTGTGAAACTATATCCTGACATTGATCTGGTCTGCACATGTAATGATGGCAGAATATGTTATTAAATAAGAAGTGAATATTTAATTGTTTACACAGTGAATATCACATTTAGGATGCCACTACAATATAAAAATTTATGATAAAATGGTAGTTAGAGAAGCAGTAGCTTAAAAAAGATCAATCTTTTTCAAAACAGGATGGCATAATAGTTTAGTAGATCTATATAGTTGTAATGTGCTATGATACATTTTGTTAGTCAATAAAACATTACTTGAATTTTAAAAATGAAATTTATTTCTAAAATTAATATAGACATGGTCAAATGTAGCACTCAATACAATTTATTTAAATGAAATATTCGGTCATTATTATATAAAGCTAAGTTATCTTTTCCACAATTCTGCAGGTCTTCCTTATGTATTTCTAGGTCTGTGCAAGCAGGTTGAACTTAAAACTATTTTAAGATTCTAGGTAGACACAATCTCCTAAGAACTTCCAAAGAAAATAACAAAATCAAGGCATGCATTAATAATGCTATTCCTACAATTCAAAGTACATCTGCAAAACGGTGGTACTATTTAATACTTCATACAGTCTAAAATTCTGTGCCTTTTTCCTTTTGGTCTTTTGTCCACTTTCCTGGAAAAGGTAATAAAAAAGCAACAGAGGCAAGACTCCAGAAAAAAAATATAATGAACTTGCTCACTGCAGTAATTATGGGGAAGTAACAAAATAAATATATAGACAGAATAATGAAACCAAAAGCTATAAGGAAATAATGAAAGGCCTTAAAAGCTTTGACATAGTGCAACAAGGGTGGGGAGTCAAAGATCTTAATGCTAGAAACACACACTTCTAAACTATAGCAACACTTTCATACTGCTGCAATTCATTCCCCTCATATTGTTTCACTCTTCATAGGAGAAATTACTTATAGCCTTTTTTATGTTGTGTAAGGCATCACATCAAATTACATGTTTGTGAGTTCAATTCTAAAAAAGACCTATGGTTTAATGCTGCCTGGAAAAGACTGACAGACATGTAGGTGGAGAACATGTGGGAGAAAAGAGGAGCACTACACACACATGTACACAAAAGTATATTTGAAGTGTGAGCAACATTCAGTTTTTGATTCAAAACAGTTCTGTTAAGATCGCAGGTGGTAAAAAAGGGAATGTGCAGCCTGGCAAACACTTCATTATGAATTTTATTTGCCCTGTTTGTAGTCTTGACTTGAAATAAGAATAGAGTTCTCAAAAAAAAAAAAGAAAGTAGAGTAATGGATGAAAGTTTCAAGAATGTAATTGATTCTTAAATTTTCATATAGCCATCTTTTGCCTTATACATGCCACTTGAGAATAAATATCCTTTCTACTTCTTCAATATTATTATTATTACTGGCATTATTAGATATTATATTATCACTAATAATAGAAATAATTATAATATGTTTTAGAGATTTTTACTGGAATAGTATTTTATACTTTTTGGGATACAGGAAACAAAAGCTTTCCTTAGAAATATCTTTCAGAAATCATCGATATTGGAAAATTCCTGATGAACCTGTGAAGAATTCCAGGCCCTTTCCTCAGTTCCATTTTTTGTTGCAGTTTTATTGATGAGAAAAAAAATACTTTTTTCTTTAAAAGTGACCATCTAGGTGTATTCAGAGATAAATTGCATTACGTTGTATATATTCTTTAAATAAGTAATAAACAGGTATGTGCTGACATTAAACATGAACAAATAGTGGATCCTGTCCCTGGGATGGTGTAATCCTGGATGTACATGTAGACTGTGAGGCAAGGTGCTTCTCTGTAGAAGATGAATCTAGGGTTTTTGGTTGTTCATAGGCTCAATATGAGTCATCACATTGTCCTGGAGGTCAAAAGCGACATCTGTATCCTGTGGTGCACCAAGAACAGCAGACGACTGACAATAGAAATAATTCTTTCACAATAATGAGGACTGGTTGGCCTCCCCTTGAGTTCTGTGTGCAGGATTGGGATTAACAATATAAGAAATACATAAAATATTGCAATGTGTCCAGAAGAGGGCAAAAAAGATAGTGAAAGGACTAGAAGATATGACTTAGAATAGGCTTGTTCAGCTTAGAGAAGAGACTGAGGAGTGATCTCCTTGCTGTCTACAACTTCCTTATGAGGGAGAGAGGGCAGGGAGGTGATGAACTCTGATCTCTGGTGTCTGGTGATAAGACACAAGTGACTGTTTAAAATTATGTCAAAGGAAGTTCAGGTTGCATAGTAGGAAAAAATCACCACTGAGAGGATGGCCAAACACTGGAACAAGTTCCCTGGGGAACTGGTCATGGCCCCAAGTCTGTTGGTGTTCAAAAGACATTTGGACAACTCTCATATGATTGAACATGTAAATTGCCATGTGTGAAGTCAGGAATTGGACTCAACCTTTGTAGGCGGCTTCCTACTCAGGATATTCTAATATTTGATTAATTATTATTAGAAAAATATTACAGGAAATTGATCTTATAAATTCGATCTTGCAAAACATGACCTGTGCTTAGGGATGGTGCATTTTTCTTTTAATGGAGAGGAAAGAAATTAGTGTAATCCAATAAATTGGCAGAGAATAAACCAATTTCATTGTTGTAGAACTAGATACAGTGGAATTTAAAATCAGGTAAGATGTTTAAATTAAGTGACATCAGATTTACTTATGTTATCACCATCCACTGATGGTGAAACTGACTGGGCAATATTTCTAATTCCACAACCCTTTTGCTTACATTTCTAAAAACCATAGTATATGCGTAATTTTAAGCATTAATTTGAAGAAATGGGTAACAATTGAAATAATACTCTGTGCATTAAGGTGTTAGAAAAGTATCATCACTCAAAAATACATCTTAACTGCTGTATTTCTATTTGCAGTGATGATGAGAATAATAAATGTAACAAAATGTTTTAGGAAAAAAAGCTAAAAATATTGTGACATAAACAAAAAGACTAAGAAAGTTGTCAAAAGAATTGTATAGATTCTTTTAAAATGTCATTGCAGGTAAAGTGAGAATATTCACTGAAATTTTCCTAAATTACCTCCTCCACACTAAGCACAAAAATGGCTGTGTGGATTATGGAAAATATTAATTTCTGAAGTTGTTTTTGTTGTTGTTGTTGTTGTTGTTGTTGGCAGGCAAGGAAGGGAAAAGTCAGTTAATAACTAATAATTAATGATGATGTCAAGAAAGGATTTTGGCATTGAAAAAAATCACAATGGAAAAGGTGTTACTGGGAAAAGGCAAATAATATTTTTCTTTTCATAACAGAAATAGGTATTCTTTAGTGAGAGAAACTAACTCAAAAATTGTACTTTCCAACCCAGTGATTTGTGGTTTGACAAGCTGGCCACCTAAAGAGCAAGAAACTTTCAAACTGAGACATCAGCAAAAAGCAGATATTAATTGTCCTGATTTCACAGAGGGCACTAGAAAAGCCATAAAATTTTACTTGGTATGTTAAAAAAACTTTTATTTTACCAATTCCTTTAACTTTTTCTTCTTTTCCCTCCCAAGATCCAACATCCTGCCAAGAACTTGCATGAGACGTATAAAATTATTGGGAAGCTAGAAAGAAAGGAAATTCAATTTCATATATGAGATTTCTACTTTACTGCTTTTATAGATAGAAATCAAAAAACAGTTAATACTTCCCCTTTTATGCAATCCCTGCACCATTCCTTTCTCTACTTAAAGTGACAATGTGCAAGAGATAAGGACTTATTTCTTGTACTGCCATTGCGCCAATAAAGTCGAAGGAAATTGAATTTTCTTCCTCACATTAAGGTTGAATTTGGTTGCTACTATTTAATTCCATGGAATGTAAGCAATCCTTCCATTTTTTTGGTTCCTCATACATTAAAAAATAAGTTGGATGAGGCAAGAGCAACCAAAATCATCTACCTGGACTTGTGCAAAGCATTTGACGCTGTCCCACAACACATCCTGGTGCCTAAACTAGTGAGATGTTAATTTGATGGATGGACCAGTCAGCAGATAAGGAACTGGCTGGATGTTGTACTCAAAAAGTTATAGTCAATAGCTCAATGTGCAAGTGGAGACCAGTGACAATTGGAGTGCCTATGGGGTTGGTACTAGGACCAGTGCTGTTTAGCATTTCCATTGGTGACATGGACAGAGGGATTGAGTGAGCTCAAGTAGTTGAGGTAAGGACAGAGAGAGATTACTCACCAAATACTCTCAGGGGCAAAGCAAATTATAGACATTAATTAAATTTATTGCTAGCAGAGCAGGATAATGAGAAGTAAAATAAGACCTTAAAAAACCTTTCCCCACAATCTTCCCTCCTCTCCAGCTCTACTTCCTACCCCAATGGTACAAGGAGCCAGGGAACAGGGGCTACAGTCAGTGCATCACACATTGCTCCTGACACTGCTCAGGGAGAAGAGTCTTTCCTAGATACACCATGAGTTCTTTCTCACCGGAGACAGTTCTCCATGAACTTCTCCAAACAGGAGTCCATTCTACAGGTAGCAGTCCTTCCACTGTTCCTGGTGACTCTCCCACAGGATGCAGTCCTTCAAGGATGGGCTGCTCCAGCATTGGCCCCCATGGGGTCGGTCACAAGTCCTACCAGGAAAACTGCTCCAGTGTGGGCTCCTCTTTCTACAGCTCTGCAGGTCCCCTTCAGGAGCTTGCTCCAGCATGGGCCTCCCATGAGTTCACAGCCTCCTCTCAGGAATCCCCCTGCCCTGGTGGTGGATCTCTACATCCCTGTGGTCCTCCATATATTGCAGGGGTTCAGCTGCTTCAACATGGACTTCACCACAGGCTGCAGGGCAATCTCAGCTCCAGCATCTGGAGCACCTCCTTCCCTTCCTTCTGTGTTGACCTTGGTGTCTGCAGGGCTGTCCCTCTCACATGTTCTCATCCCACTCTTCTTTGGTCACAATTACAACTAAGCTACCACTTTTTTCTTTCCCTTCTTAAATATCACAGAGGTGTTTCCCTCATTTCCAGTTGGCCTCTGCCTTGGCCAGAGGTACAGCTATCCTGCAGCCACCCGGCATTAGCTCTGCCAGATTGTAGGAAGTTTCTAGCACATTCTCACAGAACCGTGAAGCCCTCCCACCACCAAAACCTGGCCATCCAAACCCAATACAGACCTAATATAACAAGAATACTTAATGATAGGACAAAGGTTAATGATGTTAAACTGAAATGAGGCAGATTTAGTTTAGCTATTAGGAAGAAATCCTTTACTGTGAGGGTCATGAGCCACTTTAACAGGTTGCCAAGAGGTGCTGTGGATACCCGTCAGTGAAAGTCCTCAAGGCCAGGCTGGATGGGGCTCTGAGGTACCTTGTCTGGTGCAATGTGTCTCTGCCAATGGCAGTGGGGTTGAAAGGATATGATCTTAAAGGTCCACTTTAACCTATGCTGTTATATGATTAAGTGAAATTACTTACCAGTAGCGTCACTTTTGGGAAAGTTCGTTGGTTTTATATTGCAATTATTCCAGCTACAATTATTACAGTTAAAGCACACAAAAAATTGTGAAATAACATTGAATTAAAATATGGTGGTTTAGTAAACATTTTTTCTTATTTTATTTTTATTTTTTAATTCATAATAAGCCATTTCTGTAGTACACTTGTATATACACATGCCAATTGTTTATTGTATAAACTTGGTTATTTTTCTACAGGTAAGAGTATGCATTTCAATCTAAAGTAACCCCTAGCTGTGGAGTTATGCTTGGATTATTTCTGAATATTGTTGAGTTGCACAATGAATATTGTGATATTTGAATTAAATACTAAATTACCAAGGTGTAATATTGTTGCCTCTTGATATAAACTTTTATTCAATGTCCGGGATATTCTAGATAGCAGCCAAACAATGCTCTATACTTTCTAATTTGAACACTGCATACCACCTGCCTTCGATATAATTATTCCACATAATTCTACATAATTGTTTCTGTCAAGAATAAATGAAGCCTTAAAGGAAGAACACAATCATTACAAGCAACAGAGCCTGAGTTATACACTATAGTGTTCCTTTTGCTCTCCTTATATACAAAGTTGCTAATAGTAGATTGCGAAGGTGACAGAAGTTGTAAATTATTACACAGGAAAATACCTACATGGGTAAACCACTCAGTGCAATTTGAATTTTTTTCTGTTACTATTCACTGAATGGTGTTACTTTCCATTTAATTTGTTCAGCATGAGTGGAAGCAAACTGCAGAGGCTAAGCAGAGGCTAGACCAGGAAGAGATCCTGAAGTCAAGTAACGTGATTTTTAAGCAAATACTACTGTTCATTTAAGGAAAAATCTAGGGATGGTTTTTTTTTTTTTTTAGACATGCTTATCTGACTTAGACATATCTGTGCCCTTTTTTCACTTTCAGGAAATAAAGGAGCATTTTACTCATTAAAAATAAAGGAAATAGCACTGTTTAAAGACCCAAAGGTATAATCTCAGATCTTCATGTTTTCTACGACATATATATAATTGGGATTCCAAAGTAGAGGTAATACTTCACAGCAGTTACTATGGTCCCACCAGACGGAGATAATTTTTTTATATACGAATGGATGATGACATATGTCAATATGTCCTCATCTCCCTGGAGTCTTTCTGGTTTTTTACTGAGGAGATGTTTGCTTTAATAAGGCTTGTAACCCCTTTTTCATGGCAACAGCCCCATTATAGCCATCATTCACTGCTGCAAGGTGTAGGCTTAATTGTGCTTTTTTAAAACTTTTTCTTTTTCATTTGTGTTTCATTCCTATTTTGTTTGGGATTTTTTTGAATAGTTTTGATATAGCTACAGTCACATATAATTTTCACTACATTGAAGAGGCTGCTCCATGAAAAGCAATCTTCCTTTAACATTTATGTACTATTTTTTTCTGTTGTGTATCTAATGTCTGAAATGGTAAATCAGGACTTCTAATTGCCATTGTCAGGTTTATTGTATATGTATGAACACTAAATTTGCCAAATTTTATGGAGCAGTTTTAAAGTTGTAGAATTTTTAAGGGAAAAAATTCCAGAAGAAGAATAATAAAATTACCACATGTTGGTACTCATCTATTTCTAAAATGTTGCTATGTTAGAGAAACTGAAGTTTGGTATGTTTTTTCATGATGGAAAGAAGGCTGAATGACCATTGTGAGAGTGGAAATCAACTATTATAAATAAAATTATCAGCTTTGTTTGCACCATCCTTCCTTGCATAAAAATACTTGCATGCAAATTTAATTTAAATGGTTGAAAAGTATTACCCATGCATTCAGGTAGAATAAGTCCTAAACATTCTGTCCAGTTCACTCACTGCACTAAGTTACACAGAGTTTTATACCATAATTTCATATATGTTTTCAAAATGCAATTTCACCTTTCTGTGAGAAGTGATCATGATTTTTCATAATATGCATTACCTACACAATCTGTAATAATAATATGGATAGTTTTTAGGAACTGAATTATTAATTTTGTGTTAAGTTAATAATGATCTTAAGAATATTTTATCATTTAAAATGAGAAGCAGCAGGACTTAATGACAGTCCTTCTCATTTTTAAAGACAAAATAATACCAGTTTTTCCTAAATATGATTACCTAATTAATGCCAGAGGAAAAAATCTGCAATTTAACTTTACAATGGTGATGTTTTTACAGGAAGAAATCCTACATTCTCTCATGTTTGCTAAACATAATCCCATATTAGTTGCAATTTTCTCAGAAACATGACACTTAATTGTATTAAGAAGAAATAGAATTGGGGAATGGCTTGGATTGGAAGGGAACTTAAAGATCATCTTGTTCCATCTCCTCTGCTGTGGGCAGGGACACCTCCCAATAGATCAGGCTCCTCAGAATCCATCCAGCCTGGCCTTGAACACTTCCAGGGATAGGGCATCCAGAGCTTCCCCGGGAAACCGGTTAAGGTGCCTCATGACTTTCATAGTTAAGAATTTCTTCCTGATACCTGTTCAAAAACTGTATTTTTTCAGTTTACAGCCATTAACTTTTGTCTTACTGCTACACACCCTTGTCAATAGTCTCCCTCCAGCTTTCTTGTAGGCCCCTTTTAGGTACTGGAAGGCTTCAATGAGGTATCCTCGGAGTCTTCTCCTCTCCAAGTTGAACAACCCCAGCTCTCACAGTCTGCCTTCATTGGAGAGGTGCTCCATCTCTCTGGTCCTATTTTTGCAGTCTTCTGGATTAACTCCAACAGCATCTTCCCACAGAAGATGTGAAATACCACAGGTACCTTGTTTGTATTAAGACTGGAAACTCATTGCTACTAAAAACGTCAATTATTTTGAAGCATTTTTTTTAAATCCAGAATCTAATTCACAATGTCTTTACTAAGCTGTTTTATGGTAGAGCATACCATTGGAAATGTGATGAGTCTTCATGTAAAAATGCTGATTTGAATTAGATTTAGAATATATGTCATCCTCAATTAGCCTTCCCTTCATCAAAATGATCTCACAAACATAGAGAATGAATCTTTATTTCCTCCTTTGCACATGGGAGGTCATTTGTCAGAATTAATATACTTCCACCTATGTCTTCCTACATGTTTGGGTTCAATATGGATGACTATGGACTTTGTGGAAAAAAAATCACATCTGTAAGAACCTGAAATCTACTTTTATTAAATGTAAGTTATGTTATATATAACTACTCTCTAAACTATCACAAAACTGATAAATTAATGATACGTTGTGTTGTAATTAAAACTGCAAAAATTTCAAACACTTTCAAAAACTATTTTCTGCATCATAATTTGCTGCTGGTACTTAGAATCTGGCAAGATATAATTTTTTTTAAAAAAATTAGCTATCTATATTTTCTTTAAGCATTAAATTGATGGGTTTTATTCTGTTGTTCAAGTTTAACATCCCAGGAATTACCTTTTACTTAAATAGACTGTGAATGTAAAAAATCATTTGACATCATGCACTTCCACGGTATATTGAGGCATGAATAAAAAATTAACCAATAAATAAAAACATTTTTAAAAGTGTTTTTGATAGTTCCTGGAACAACAGCTACTTTTAACTTTGAGTAAGTTATCTCCTTTAAAGACTGTAGTTAAAACAAGAACTTTAAAAAGAAAAGCTGCTTAAAGGAAGAATTAGAAGAGGAAATAAACAAAAAGAGGGAAGGGAAAAATAAACAAAAAGACACACACACACACCCCAAATTTAGCCAAAAAGTGAGATCCAAACTCAAAACTTGTGGAAGAACACCCTGTGGATATGTGAAAATAGAGGAATGATGTACCTAGCTTATGTACCAGGCTTATGCTTTGGCTGATCTGGAAGAAGTGGAGAGACATTGAATGACACATGCTAAAGATATGAAAATAGTAGATCTAAAGGAATATCAGGATGGAAAAAATAATTTTTATATGTAAGGAATTTTCATACTTAGTTTTTAACAGGAATCCTCAAAATAAAACAGTGTTCTTATTCATAATATAATTGCTAGCACTTTCTCTCCATTCTCTTCATGCCTGATTGAAGAAACATCAGACCATTGGGATTTCCTGTTTTATGAATGTGTTTACATACAATAACTGCATCTCAGGGAAACCAAAATGCATGAGCAATGTGAATTAAATGCTAAGTGTACCGGGCCCAAAGATTTTAATTCACTTTCTGCTATTCCTGTCTATATTTAATGAATATTAGAAAACTGATAATAAGAAGGGAAATAAAGATATAAAATCACATTCAAATTTTGTAGGAAAAAATACAAAATAAATTATAAAACTGGTTATTTTAAGCCTTCTGCCTGATACAGTTACCAGTCGCATTTACAGGTTTTAGACAATAGTTAAGATATTCTATTTCCCATTAATAGGTGTTTTTAAGATTTTACACTTATCCATGCTGAAATACTTATACAACCTGTAGTATCAGAAAAGCAGTGCTGTTCCTACAAATAGTTGTAGAATTCATTGTAAGTTTATATGGGAACATTTTGCTAAATAATTGAGTTTAGATTTATTAGTTTGGATATTTTTGTGTTTAAATTTATTAGTTTAGATAGATATGTTTTAATCAGATATGCAAATATTATCATTTGCAGTGACAGTTCCTTGAGACTGTAATAATTTTTAGGTATAATAATGGTGGTTTCTTATATTGATGTGTAGATGATGGAAAGCATAATGGAGTACAAAAAATGAAAATAAAATATAATTACAAAAATTCTTCCCAACGTTATTTTTAAAATCTCTGAGCTCTTGATATATAGTCCAAAATCTAAACTGAATATTCACTTCTCTCTGTTTTTATTTTTTAGTTAGGTTTCTACACCAGCATGGGAAAATAAAGAAGAAATAAAAATAGAAATATGAGCAACAGTAAGAGTAAAACTAAACCCATTCGTTTGTAAATTTACATATAATGATAATAATGTTATAGTACATTATATTAATAATGTATATATATTAAAAAAAAACAAAAATCAAAAAAATTGCTTTGTAAAAGCATTTCATTGCAATTTTTTTACTGGTGGAAAATTAAACTGAAAAATTCAGAAAACATAAGAATTGCATAAAAATAAATTTGAATGGAATATTTAGACTTTAAGCAAGTATGAATTCTGGGTTATGAACATGTAACCACCTACTTCTATCAACTGCACAAGTATTCTACTGAGGAAGTTTCAATTGCTTCATCTCTGCCTAAACAACAGCTGGAATACTTTATTGTGAGCTCACATCTTTATTATCACTAAGAGGTGTACTAAAAAGAGCCTTGGATAACAGTGATTGTGATAAAGTATGATAAACAGCACATCTCATTTAATGTATAACTTTTACTAGGTAAGATCAAATCTCTGCTCTTAAAATTACACCATTGAATTAACCTTTGTCATTTCTAAACATAATCACAAAACAGTCTTAAAAATCAGATGTCCAGTCCTCAGCTTGTGGAAATCATCAAAGTCCCATTGAATGGTTGGTTTTATAGGTCATCTTGTCTGATGTATATAAACTGGACATGACAAAATGAACTTATGCCTCAAGTGACTTCTATATTACTGTGACCTGTCAAAAACAATTGCCTAAATTATAAGGCTGTGTTCAACAATAATGTTTCTGTAGGCACAGCAACTTTCTTTGTACTCCTGCTAGTGCTGCAGGAAAGTTGTCTTCAGGAGTACTTCCAAAGGCATAAATGCCTGAGTGCTCAGCATTATTTTGTTCTGAGTCTTTTAATGCATATTTAGGAACTTATATTTGAGTTTGTGAATAATTCCACTTTAATTGCCAAATATTAATAAATCCCACATTTAAACTGCTGAATTGCAAGCTCACCACTCTGAAGAATCTCAAAATCATAGAATAGTTGGGGTTGTAAGGAACATCTGGAGATCTAGTCCAATCCACTGATACAATGGGGGTCACCCAGAGCATGTTGCACAGAATTGTGTCCAGGCAGGTTTTGAATATCCCCAGAGAAGGAGACTCCACAAACTCTTGGGGCATCCTGTTTGAGTGCTTGTTATTAATCAGGTGGAACTTCCTGGGTTTTAGTTTGTGCCCATTGCCCATTATCCCATCAGTGAGCAGTACTGAAAAAAGTCTAACCCCATTCTCTTAATGTATCCCCTTACAGTATTTGTATGCATTTATTTGATCCCTTCTCAGTCTTCTCCAGACTAAATTGGCCCAGCTGCCTCAGTCTTTCCTCATAAGGGAGATGGTTCAGTCCCCTAATTATCTCTGTAGCCCTCCAGTGGAACCTTTCAAGTAGTTCCTTGGGCTTCCTGAGCTCTGGAGCCCAGAACTGGACAAAACACTCCTGATGTGGTCTAACCAGAGCAGAGTAGAGGGCGAAGACAGCCACTGTACTAAGATAATTAATTTCAATCAAATTAATTAAAATAATCATGTGGACAAAGATAAGCAAGATTTAGTGACCATTCTTGACACTGTCTCTCTTAGTTAAGCAAAATTCCTGAAGATTATTGATGATACTGAAGCTCCTCAGGGCTGATGCAGTCACTGTTGTGTAAGAAAATTGTGTACTCTAAATTCGGACAACATGATCTTATGTACTGATTTTCCAGGCCTCTTCTGGAATACAAAGCATTTCATCAGAATACACAAGAAATCTTTATAACACCATATAGAGCTCATCTTTATTTCTGCACTGGATCGTTTTTCCCCCCATTTTAGATTATATACTGTTTCATGATAAAAACTAGCACTGGGAAAAATGTTCTCATTCACTGAATTCACAGGACTTTCAATCAGTAGAAGATCTGCAGGGTATATTTCCTACCTTGTAGAAGCAATTTGTGTAATGTGATGGTGACTAAGTATTCTATGACCACTGCACTGTCTGGTATTACATTATGCTTTGTTAGATGGAGTACACATCAGGGAAGAAGCTGAGAATAATTCATATTGGAGAATAACTTGACTGCGTCAGATTCTCCAGTAATTTTAGTTAAAATTTTCTCTTGTCCCCATAGCATAACCAGGATGTCATTAGCTCCTGGATAGCCCACACTGTGAGGAAATAAAGTGAATGAGCTGTCAAACTGTAATCATTCTTTAAAGAAAAAAATTAATGTATTTTAGAAATACATTAATCCAAATTAAAGTAGAAAACAGTTTCCCAAAGCTTTTGACTGAATAAATATTTTCATATTTGTTTAAAACTTAATAACTATGCATTTATAAGCTATGATACATTTTCCCTACTTTCTGAAATTGATTACATACTGCAAAATTTCAGCTTTTACAACATCTATTAAGTAAAAGCCTCCACCCAGACATTTTACTGTGGCTTTATCTCCTTACATTTTTACCTGTTACTCAATATAATTTCATCAGGTCTCTAATGATAAGGTTGGAAAAAATAACCTTTATGATACCAGATGGATTCTAATTCTCAAAATTCTCTGGTGATAGCACATTCTTATTGACATTTATACTGACTCCATTTATGACAGACTGAAGGTGATGAACAGGCCCTTGCAAGAGGTCACCTTGTGTCAAAGCTGGTATACAGTCTGTCAAACACAGTGAATGTAAGGCTGCTAATGAGGAATTAACTAGATAGACTATGGCCATTTTACTGTTTTCATGCAATCCAAACCTGTTAAACAATGCTAATCAGGTGTTTATTAAGTGAAACCATTATGCCAAACTTGCTGCAGACCCTACCACATGTCAAAGAGGTTGTAAAGTATTATTCATCAGATTTAAAGCTGATTAATGAGTCATTTAATAGTGAACCTTTCTTTTCTTAGCCTCTAGCTAAGCATATGTACCAAGGTTAAACTAGCACATACATGGTTTTGAAAGTAAAGTTTCTGTCAAGGGGAAAGAAAATCCTCAACTGCTCCAAGAAAATTCTAATTGTTGTAAAGCTTTCTGGATGATGAAGCTTATTTTCTTGTATTTTCAGATAAAAATTTAGCAAAAGAGTGGCATAATAATAAAAATTGAACATGACAACTAGAAGACTACATACATTTTCAGATAGAGAAATAAAATTTATAGAGACAAAATATAATAAATTTCAACCTTCAAGCTCACACCCATTTTATTATCTTTCCTAAACTTGTTATTTAGACAGTATTGCAACAAAATTGATGCTACAGGACCATCTTGAATACAGTGAAACCAAAAAGTTGGTGAAATATTCAGCAGAACTGAGACAGTTATCAAAAATCTGCTATGTCCATATCACAGAGTAATAAAGGTATCAGTACTGAGGTAGTAGCAAATGCTAATGGTGTAATGAACAGTGAAATCCTGAAGAGAGAACTCAAATTCATGCTAAGGGAGTGACAGACCGGTTCAGATAATCTGGAGATGATAACCAACATTTCTTCAGTAAATATTACTAAACCAACAGACACTGATACTATTTTAAACTTCTTTTAAAAGTAAGAAAGGACATTACAGAGAACCTAGCCCTAATATCTTGTATTCATATTTAGTCAGGTATTAGTTTTACCTAAATTAGAAGGCTGAATAAATGTAGAACTGTAATTAATGGTCTCACCTCCAAAAATGAAAAATAGGGAACCCTATAGGACTACTAGCAGCTGGGCATAACAGCAAAACACTTAAAGGTGAACATGGCTCCAAACCATGAGAAAAAGATTGTAGTGAAGGCTTTTAGATATAACCAGATAATAAACCATCTATAAAAGGAAATGTAATGGCTCCTTATGCAGAACAGAAAACAGAACCGGTTACTAAGAATGAAACATTTCAGGGAGTAAGACATAAAAGGATAAAAAGAATTTCTAAAAGACAAGCTGAATTAAAACTTTGGAAAAAAAAACAAACCAACATTGCATAATAAAACACAAGAAATCAGAAAATGTGGTCACTTTGCAGAGAACGAGTTAGAACTTAAAGTTAGTTAGGCTGCAAAGACAAATGCATTACCTCATCTTAGAGAAGTGGCAGTGATGTGCAGCGTGGAGGTAAAGGATTAACTGATAATGTCGATGGCGGGTGTGTAACTGTGCCAAATCTACCTGGACGCAATCCAGCACACTAAATTTCCCCATGAGGCTTTGTTACACTTTCAAACCAGAAATACTACAGGAGTCAGCAAGGTATTTGAAATGGCAGTGAAACAGAACATCCTTCCTGTGATGAGATAGAGTGAGCTTTTAAAGTACCAGGCTGCAGACAGCCTGACACATACTTTCACATACAGTTCATTGCTATATAAACTGAGCTTCCTAATGAAATGTGCCAATAGTATAAAGCTGGGAGATATTGCCTATATAGGATCAGATTATTATATGGCAGGAAATAATAACAGATCAGATTGGAGTAATAGAAATGGAATGGAAGATTTCAAAGTACTTAGAGACTAATAGCAAGAATTACTTCCATAAGCAGTAAGTTCAGCAGATGATAAAGCTCATATACATCACAAAATACATGACGTATGGCTTGGCATAAAATACTTAGGTTTTCTCAAAAAGAGATGAGAGTCTGGACGATTGAGAACTAAGATATTTTCATTTTGTTCCAGAGCATGCTCTCTGGAGATGTTACAGAATAAGATCACTGAGTTTAGTTCATCCTATATTATACATGCTTCTCCTTTCTGTCACATCGACACTATCAAGCCCTGCATGCACCTTCATATCAGTTCTTGAGGCATATGGCATGTCTTCAATATTCCTCTTGAAAGCATTAATCTTGTTGACAATCACATAACCATAATAGCCAGGTGTCTTGGGATGAAAAAATGCACACCACCACCCCACTCTCAGACAAGGAAATAATAAAGACACATAATGGGTTAAAGAGATTTCAGTGTGAGCATGCAAAATCCAGTAAAGAATAGATTAGCCCTGAACCCTTAGTCTGGGCATAAGGGCTTATTTCTTGAAGGAGATATTTTTAATGTTGAACATACAGCCACTGAGATCTAAGTGCATTATATAAGCTCAGAATGCACCAAGGAAAATTTTCCAATGAAGGTGGAGGAAAATTTATCCATATATCATACAAGTGAGTATTCTTCTGGAATACTTGTTTAGCTCACTTTCTTTGAAAACAATATAATTGAATTATTATTGTTCTAGATAAAACCTACTAAAAGAAAATATTACAGAAAAAATATAAGTTAATTTCTCATTTGAAGGAAAATATAAATGGACACAAAAATGGGAGGAAGGAAATTGTTCATGATAAAGCCTCTTGTTGCCTCAAAAATAACTGATTATATGCATGATTTTAAACAGGATGTATTGTGTTACCCTGGCAAGGTTTTGGTACCACCCACAAGTCATTAAACTACATTTTTCTTTCCCCTGTCTAGCTGAGGAGGGGGAGTGATAGAGTGACTTGGTGGTTACCTAGTGTGCAAGCAGGATCAATTCACCACACAAAGCCATTCTGAAAATTAGGTTAAGACTTCTAACCAACAGAAGTGATACAGTCTTCCAATAGTGGCAGATAGAAAAAAAGCACCAAATGATTTTCAGAAAAAGTTGCATCAATTTATAAATAGGTTTCATAGAATAATAGAATGATTTGAGTTGGAAGGGATCTGGCTTGTCAGTTCAGAAAATGTTAAAAAATCATAAGCACCCCACAAAATTCCTCTATCTGTTGTTTCAAGTTGTTAATTAAAACTTATGCTGTAGTAATTTTTTTCATATTTATTTTTCCTAGAACTAGTTGGTACATTTCTATCTCTGTAAGGTATACAGGTAGTACTCAAACCAGTAAAAATAGAAAGTGAAGGCCCAAATTATGAAAGGTTTATTCTAACAAACTCAAATGAAGAATATTAGCAAATGGATTCTCTCTTTTTTTTGACAAATAAAGTAACTACTGAATTATTCCATGTTGTCACATCAGTTATTAAATAACAAAAACATTAATCCAACTAAAGTTCTATTAATTTGGTATTACGTTATTGGCTGCATTACAGAATCACAGAGTATCTTGATTTGGAAGGGAACTGTAAGGATCAAGTGCAACTCCCTACTCCCTACATGACTATGTGAAATTAAACCATATGACTGAAAGCATCATCCAGACACTCTGAACTCTGTCAGGCTTGGTGCCATGACCACTTCCTTGTGGAAGCTGTTCTGGTGGCCAGCCACCTGCTCAGTGAATAACATTTTCCTGATGTACAATCTGAACTTCCTCTTGCCCAACTGATCCCAGCAAGATCAGAACTCAAATTTCTCTGCCCTCTCTCATGCTTTCTCTCTTAAACAAACCTGAAATAATATGGATAGTTAAAAAAAAAGCGATTGTTTAGTCTTCATATTAATCTGCAACTTGAACACCATTGCAGATTTTAAAAACTGGATCACAACACAAACTCTACTGTTCCTGCCCCTTAGATTGCTTTACCCCTCACATTTTGTTAAAAATTAATTTTTCACTTGATCTTCACAGGCAAGCTGACAGCTATTCCAGAGCAGCCTGGACAAAGGGCAATGTCCAAGGAGGCATAAGGTAAAGGTCTGAACCTTCCAAATAGGGAAGTGAATTGGTTCTATAACTCCCCAGGCCCAAGTGAATATTCCTATATGAAATTACTAATAAAAATTGGACTTGCCTCTGTTATTCTGTATCATAAAGAAAGTAGAAATTGCTGCTCCCCTTTGCAGAAGCCAAACTCCTGTGCAGAATCTAGGACATAGCAAGAAGAAATGTGGGCTGAGCTCAAGATGTTGTGCTCTCAAACTCAACAAGGTATAAACCAAAGTACGAGAGGAAACCCAGAAGACTTTCTAAGTGTTTTTCAAAGTGCTGTGGTTTTTCATGTGAAAAAAAGAAAATAAAGGTTAGTTAAGGCCTTAGGATTGGAATTCTTGCTCATTCAATTTTTACATTTGGAGTGTCATACTACAATTTTTGCTGACTCTAGTGTAAATCTCCAGCTAGGAATCTGAATTCTTTTTCTAACATATCAGTCCAAACAATCTAAGTACTTTTATTGAGGGGATACCTAAGCAGCTATGGGAGTGGTATGACTTGACAAACATGTTTTGGGTATGATATCTCTTCTCCTTTGATAGTGTGATGAACACTTCTCTTGACACAACACAGGTTTTTAACGGGTTAGTTCAGAAAAGATAAAAATCAAGAAGAGTGTTTGGATTTCACAGGCAGATGAAGAGAGTTCTTTTTTACAGACTTTCATGCAACACTTTGTACTGGTTTTGTCTGGGACACAGTTTATGTTCTTCAGAGCTGCTACAGTGCTGTTGTTATTTGGAATAAGAGACTAAAGCTAATATCCTTGTGATGCTTTGGCTGTTGCTTAGCAGTGCTTCCTTTAACTCAAGGTCTTTTCAATATCTCATGCTCTGCAAGTGAGGAGGTGCACAAGAGCACCTGGCAAAGCACAGCCAAGACAACTGATATGAACTGCACAAAGAGATATTCCACACTGAAGGACATGCCCAGTATACAAACTGGGGAGGATTGACCAGGAGGTGCTGATTGCTGTTTGGGGATGGGCTTGGTTTTGGTCATGGGTGGCGTACAATTTTATTGCGCATTGTTTGTTTCTCTCTTGGGGTTTCCTGCTGTGTCTCCTTTTCCTTATCATTACTCTTTTATTTGCTATTATTATTGCTATTATTATTATTAATAATATTACTATTAATTTTCTTGTTTACGTTAAATGAAATTAAGCCCTTGTTTTAATCCACCAGTTTTACCTTTTCTTTCTGATCATAATCCTCACCAGGGTGGGAGGGAGCAAGTAAGTGTTTGCATGATGCTTACTTGACAGCTGAGGTTGTGACCCACCTAATTTTTATACTTACTGTGATTCCAATCTGACGAAAGAATTTGGCAGAAGGCATGGAGTATAATTTGCTTCAATAAGCATATACAGTTAAAGTTAATGACACTATAAAATAATATGCTTATTTACTATATGATTCATCATAAATTGCAAATATATTTTAAGTTTAGAAGTCTGATGTGTTGTGTATTTATTGACTCTGACATTACAAAAAGAGAGATTCATGAAGAAAGGGTTAAAGACTAAAAATTGAAAAGTCCCTACCATTTTTCCTGAAGAGAGTGTCAACACAGCTATTTTAGAAGCACAGGACCAGTCACTTGTGCTGAATAAGCAAACATATGACCCACAGAAGTCATGCTGTATTGGGAAGAACAGAGGCAGGCAAACAGCTGCCTACAAGCTGATCCATTTTGTCACTTACTGTGCTTATTATGTTTGAAGTACTTCTCATCTAACACCAAAACCAGGAACATGAAATAGTACCGTAAAACAACAGATAGAGGTTTATACACAATTTTTCTCACAGAAATTTTTACATGTCTGAACTGTTAATCTTAATGGCCATAATTCTCTATCTTGGGAAAAGGTAAGGAGTATTTATTTAAAAATAAAATAACAAAAAAATTAGAATGTGTTAAGACAATTGAACATGTATTTTTATAATTATATCAGCCATGCAAGTGAGATGACCTGTAAGTTAGATCTTTGTAAACAAAGAACCCTTTGGTGCTAAAATGAGTTTGCTAATGTACAGGGAAGGGTAAGTGACAAATTATCTGACATTTAAGGATATGAGTGCCTCAGGACTGGAGTACCCCTCCATTCCAAAGACCTGTCTGAAGCAAATCCAGAAGTGTCAGACAGTGAGACCATAAATTAATACACGTAATAATGAACATACATACTTTCAAAGTTCTGTACTAACATTGACAAAGTAATTGGAATAAAGTTTATAGCTAATGTATATTTTGTTTCTCAATAAAAGTTGAAAAAATTTAAGGGGAATACAATTAGAAATACTATAATCCTATAGGACTTCACATTCCATCTAGTCTTAAAGTCTGTAAAGGCTAATAAAACCTGGCAATTTCTAATGAAGTAAGTATTATTGTTACTTACAAGTGTTTTATAATCACTACAAACACATAATTATTTCTATTGTTTAGTACTTTAATACTTTTACCATGTTATCATTGCCAGAAATTACTGAATAATATAACCAATATGCAGTGGCAAAGTGAACTAATCTGTGGTTTTCCATGTATTGAAGAAAAAATCTTTTTTCACAACTCATTTTTTAAATTTACATTTTCTGAAAAGGCATCTCCTAGTGCAGTTATCAATGCAGATAACAAATGTTTAAAAAAAAACCCTGGATTGTGGCCAAATCCATCAGGTTCATCTTCCAAAAGATAAATTCCAATAGTCCATCCCTGATGACAGTGCCTTGAATATCTTTAACTTTTCCATCAGAACCATTTAGTGTAACTATTGCTTCTCCACAGCTTGAACATCACTACCATTGTCAGAACCAGGCAAACAAATTTATGATGATGTTCCTGGGAATAAGGAACTAATGCAAAGGGGATTTCTCTGTAGTTCTTCATTAACATTTTATTCATTACAGCAAGGGAGTTATAAGAGTTTCCTTTTACGCAAATTAGGTCACAGGATAAAAAATACACAGCATGGAAACACAGTGTATTACTACGTAGAACAAAAGATCTGGTTAATAAATTATGATAATGGAATTAGTCTACTGCTAATGCTGAGAGGCACATTTAAATATTATGAAATTTTCTTGGAGAAGGAAAAGCTGTTGCATGTATTCATAAATTGTTTTCCTCTTTTGTGCCTCAGTTTCCGCAGTCCTTTTTTATGTTATTTCCCTCTGAGGGAATGAACATATCCTACTTTAAACATTTGTTTTGGTTTGTTAAAAGGAACATTTTGAGTGAGTAAAAGACAAATTTTTGCTCTCCTGTTTTTCAAATGAGTGCTTTAGCTAAGTTTAGAGATGTCCTGGATCAATCCAAGCAGATTCTTTCTGGAAATGATAGTGTGTAGAGTACAGAGACTGAAAATAAATTAGGTTAATTAAAAAACCCCAAACCTTTAAACATAAATGCCAAGAAGATAGCCATTAAGGAAACGTATTGGTCCTTGCCATAGATGTCTAGTACCATCATAGTTCTTTAGTTAGTGTGTTTATTTATTTGAGTTATTTGGTTTGTTTCTGTCCTTTGAATTTAATTTATTTCTAAGATTTATTTAAAAAAATAGGCTGAATTCAGACCTGGTTTAAGTGGTCTAACTCTAGTGAGCTAATTAATTTGCAACTACCTCATTAATTCAGTGATTACCTTCAGTTTATTCATTACATTAACTTAACTCCTATTTTTCCATTTATGCAAGGTCTTAATAGACTCAGAGGATGGCAAAATGAAGATTCTTAGAAACTATTTTTTTGGCAGGAAAATAAGGAAAGATTCTCCACTTCCTACAAAGCAAAGCAATCCATTTTAAAATTTTTTCTGGTCAGTATCCCTGCCAGTTGAGGGCATTACTTTTGCCAGAAGAGCAGGAATTTAGCTGAGCAATATTTTGCACACATCAATTTCTGCTCTAAAATCATAATATCTGTTCTGTTATTATTAATGGTATGATTAACAAAATGTGAAAAGGAAATCAAGCCACAAACAACTCACCTGAACTCATTTACTTCTCATTTTAAAAAGCATTACTAAAAATTGTTTACGTAGGGATCATCTCTCTCTTCATTCCATCTTCTTAAATGACACAGTTATTTTTTACAGGATAAACTAAACAGAAATGTTACCTGTGTAAATCCCAGAGTGCCTTCCAATCATTTTTAAAGACTAGAGAATGACCTTTGCAATGCAACGTCCATCTAATTTCTTCTAAATAATCTTTTACTTTTTAAAGTCCAGTACGCTTCTCTTCAGGTCTTAATGTGGCTTTCACACAAAGACCTACCCTGGCATAGGTAACATAGATAACTTTTTCTGTGCAAAAAACTCATTCAGATGAAGTTAAATCAAAGAGAAAACATTGTCATGTATGCCATGGTTTTGACTCAGGGTAATTTTTAAGGACTGCAGAGAACTGTTTGCATCTTAATGCTGCTGAACCCCCCCATCTGTTGGAGTCCAAATAAAACCATTATCAGACTTGACCTTGCATAGTCTGCAGTTGCTATAGAGGATGATTCCAGAGAAAGAAAACAGTGCTTCTGTAACATAATGCTTAAGCACAAACTTAGGAAAATGTCTCCCTTGTTACTCTGTTTCTTCCTACCCACACTTGGATTTGAATGTGAACAAGAAAACCCAAGTGGCAAGCACTGTTTTTTTACTAGTGGAAATCATTCATATAAAGTTCTTGGTCCTGAATCTGAAGTATGAAAAAAGGTTCTCTGTATTTCTCCTTCCCCAAACTTTCTTATTTGCTCACAATTTTCCAGATACCTGTATTTCCAGACAGTATGTTTTAAATATTTTTTTCTACATAATAATAATAATTAATCGATCCTGACTGAAAAATTCAACAAATAATAATTTTCAATCACAATACGTGTCCTGTTGGAAGCACACACTGAGGACAAAGACCATTGATTCAAGAGCAATTATCGTTTTCTGAACAAGCTAATGTGCATGTTAGAGCAACCCCTGCCCAAGTCTATGGTGAATTACACACCATGTACAGTAGATAATCCAAACTGGAACTGACCTTGGCAACAGTCCAGGGACAATATTTTCCCTGGAAGGAGATACACTTGGACGTTTTTGACAAGAGGTTTAGGCACTAGCATCATATTAATAGATTTTTTTTCCAGTTATTTAAATTATAACATTTTACAAAATTACTAATCTGGTGCATTTCCTAGGTTTATGCTTAAATCTGCAAAATGATCACTCAGCTCAGTGGTAGAGACCTTGGCCTTTCCCATTTTACAAAATTTGATGGCATCAGTAAAAATAGTACCTATTGTTACATAGAATTGCTTTCCTAGGAATTCAGTTTAGCTGAAAACATTTTTCTTGTCTAAGTGCCAATTAAATCCTTTAGAGAGAGTATATGCATCAATCCTTCATTAGAAGCATTTCAGGAGAGAAAGAAAATTGCGGAAATATTAAACTTTTGAATGGCATTACTATTGTTTGAAAATCATCACTACTTGCTCTAGAACCACAATAGCTTACTAATTTGTTCCAATTAATAACTGCCCAAAAGCGTTAATTTTTTGGTTGTTTGAAATGGTTGACATCCTCACTGTGAAATTCTCTCACCTTCTAAACCCCAGCAGCAAAATATCTAAAGCAGCTGTTCTGAACAGTGCCTGACCTGTGCTAGTTCTCAGAGAGCAGCATACACTTGTGTCCTGAAAGTCTCAATGCCCTGTGGGTGACAACTTCTTAAACTTCTCAGTTACTAGAGGAACAAAACAGGGATACTGTCCTTTTTGGCCCACGGGGAAGATGTGACTGAGATAACTCAGAGACAGCAACCAGGGCTGTGCTGGCTGCTGGCTGATCTGTCTTCTTTAGAGGAAAGATGGGAAGATAAGCACAGGGCTACATCTCTGTGTTTAAAAAGAACAGGGAAGAGAAAGACAATGAGAAGAGTTAATTGATTTCAAAGGAAAATATTTCAGAATCCCAGGGACAAAGTAGCCCCATTGTGCAGTCAGAGCAGGAATTTTTGGCCAAAAGCCCAACTGGCTGGGAAGTTTCCCAGTGAAGTCAGTGCAGATGTTACCTATAGCTGTTCTGGCATCCCCACCCTCAGAGCCAGCCAGGGGGCTGCTGGGTGTGGGTTATAGTCTTATTGTAAGTTGCAGGCGGGTCTAGGTTTTGGCACCCCAGGGAAAATTTATTTAAGAAGGTGAAAAATGGTGTCAGATGAAGAACACATTCGTTTTTCTGAAATACAAATCACTGTAAGTAATATCAGAACAATTGAGTTTCTGAGGGCTTTTTTCCTAGATCTGATCAGAACTTATCACTTCACCTGAGATTCTTATAGATATTTAAAGCCCTTATTGTAGCTGACAATAATGCCTTAAGTGCCTATGTACATCTAACAATTTTTTCATTATTTCTATAGTAATCTTCCATCCTCAGATGGAGGCTCAGTAGGTGAAAATCATCATAATTATATATATTACTTTGTCCACAAAATGATTCATCGCAAATTTACTTGTCTTCCCTTCTACCTTACAGGATGCCTAACCTTCTTATATTCAGTGGGATTTGACTTAAAATACTTCAATTTGTGAGTGGGAAAGAGTATAAAATATTTCAATATTTCAACTGATTTTTCAACAAGAATACTCTGTTCCAGACTGTCCAATTTTATAGACTTTTTCTGTGTGATTTTTATTACCTCTTTTTGCAGACTATCTGTATTTTTAGTTTATGGTCATTGATTTTATGAGCTTTGTAATTTCGAGCTAGATGAAGCTGTTGAGAAGTTCTCTGTGCTTGTAAGTGTAATCTATGATGCAGTCATCTTTAGGAAAACATTAATTGCAATCACTTACTGCACATGAAACAGTAAAATACTACATCTATATTTCCAAGCACAGTGATCAAGTGGAGTATCTTTTCTCATATATCCTGTTTTCTTATTTTCTTGCCCTTTAAAGAGATCTTCATGTCATTTGTAAAGAAGGAAGTGCAATATATTCAATATCTGCATGTATTGTTAGGCACTTGTTTTTTCTAGAAGCTCATAAGTTTGGTAAAGCTACCAAATTACTACAAACTTGATAATTCTGAACAGTGTTTTGATACCACTGTATATTCTACCAAATAGTGAGGTATTGTAGCATCCATCTTTGCTCAGGAAGAAGAATAATCTTTATTTTCAATTTTTAGTAGGTATCCTCTTAATATTAGTGATGCTTTTGCTTTTATATAAGAGTAAGAATATAAGACTTCCAAGTTAAAAAAATTAAAACTCCTTTTCTTCCATTCTTATTGCCTTTGAATCTAATTTGAAGCAATTCTGAAGATGTTCTCTGGACATAAGTCTTTAATATAAGTAAGAAGATTCCTCAGAGGACTTTTGTATTTACAATAACTTCAAAGTCTTTCTATTCTTACTTGAAATAAAGTATTTCTTATACTATAAATTTGAAACATGTAATCCCTGCAAATATGACAATGAGATTCCAATTACTATTTATGCTATGTTTTTCATCTGTTGCTCAGAAAATAGTATTTCTAGAGCTTTGTTCCAAATAAATAGATTGATGTAATAGTTCCAGATAGAGTACTGTTCAGGAAGAATTTAAAATTCATTTTGAATATATTGTTTTCTAGACTTAAAGTAAGAATTTAAACATAAGGCTATTTCTAAATGAAGACAGAGAAGTGAATTAAAGGCTTCATGAGCACTACTGAATTAATGCTTAGAAACTGATTTCTCTAAAATATGTCACCCAGTGATGTAGGATTGGAATAGTCCTCAAGATTTATAAAGCCATCAAATTCATCTTTCTTAACTGAAGCAAGAATACATGTACACTGGTATTTTTTAACCCATTCTTCTGATCTTCACTCTTTTTAATTACCTTGTTCAGAGAGGATTTGACTACCCCTTATATTTGAGGTAATTTCACCCTTTCAGAACATTCAGTTATGTGCTCACTGGCTGCATGGCCAGGCCCAGAGAGGGATAGTGAAGGGACTTACATCCAGCTGGCCCTGGCCACTCAGGGTGTTCTCCAGGGCTCAGCACAGGGGCTGATGTTGTTTAAAATATTTACTGATCACTTGGTAGAGGGGATTGAGTGTATCCTCAGTAAGTTTGCAGATGACACCAACCTGGGTGGGAGTGTTGATCTGTGGAGGGCAGGAGGGTTCTGCAGAGGGATCTGGACATGCTGGATTCATGGGCCAAGACCAAGAGCATGAGGTTCAACAAGGCCAAGTGCTGGGTTCTGCCCTTAGGTAAAAACAACCTCATGAAGTACTGCAGACAGGGGACAGAGTGGCTGGAACATGCCTGGCAGAAAAGTATTTGGGGGTGCTGGTCTACAGCAGCTGAATATGAGCCATCAGTGTGCACAGGTGGCCAAGAGGGCCAATGGCATCCTGGCCTGTATCAGAAATAGTGTGGCCAGCAGTGTGACCATTCTAAATAGTAAGGCAAGCAAAATACAACATGGAAAATACCTAGACAATTGTAACCCTAATGTAAACATGTCCAATAATATATGGAATTTGATTACATCAGGACCAAGGCAGTGATTGTCCCCCTGTACTTGGCACTGGTGAGGCCATATCTCAAGTACTGTGTCCAGTTCTGGGCCCCTCACTACAAGAAGGGCACTGAGGTCCTGGAGAGTGTCCAGAGAAGGAACAAACTTGGTGAAGGGTCTGGAGAACAATTCATACGAGGAACAGCTGAGGGAGCTGACGTTGTTTTGTCTGGAGAAGATGATGCTCAGGGGTAACCTTATCACTCCCTACAGCTACCTGAAAGGAGGCTGGAGCCTTGTGGGGGCTGGTCTCTGCTCCCAGGCAACTAGTGTCAGGATGAGAACAGAATCTTAAGAGGCACCAGGGGAGATTCAGGTTGGACATCAGGAATAATTTCTTCACAGAAAGCATGACTAAGCATTGGAATGGGCTGCCCAGAGAGGTGATGAAGTCACCGTCTCTGGAAGTGTTCAAGAAATGACTGGACGCAGCACTGAGTGCTGTGGTTTAGATGGAGTGGTAGTTTTGGTCAAAGGGTGGACTTTATGATCTTGGAGGTCTTTTCCAACCTTACTGAATCTATGATTCTATGATAAATTATGAAGGTTGCAATACCATAGTGTTTCCACATGAGTGTTTTATAAAAACAAGCTTGTATTTTGTGAATCAGCATCTATCACTAAGTTCTATGAAACCATCAATATTTATACTGCTAAGGTTAATGGAGATTTTAATGTTAATTCTGCTGACTACATTGCATGAATAAGCTAGTCGGAAATCAACATCTGCCTTTTGCTTTTCATATAATCATCAATAATAATAATGTATTTAAATGAAAAGAAGAATAAAAAATCCACTTCAACAATCAATAATGTTGGTAATGACATTGTAATGGAGTATGGCTAGCTATGACTCTCAGAGTTCTGCATAGGCAACCCATTCTGATTAGTAAGGCAAGCAAAATACAACGTGGAAAATACATAGACAATTGTAACCCTAATGTTTACATGTCCAATAATACATGGAATTTGATTACATGAGAAGGTTCTGCTGATACCATGCGCTGCCTTCAGGACAGAATTACTGTCTAAGTACTTAGGAATAATAATTTACTTAGGAATAATAATTTATTCCAGCATTATCCCTTGTTGCTGCTGAATGTAACACCCCATGTTTCTGGTTCAAGACTGAATTTTAGTTTCATTATTTTCACTTATAAAAACTGGTTTTTACTGGGTTTCAAATGCAATTATTCAACTAAATAGAGATTTATGGTTCTATATTAAACATTGTTGATACCTATATGTTCTGTATGTATTGGAATTTTATTCAAGGAAAACTGCAGAAAGATATTGTATCTTTGGTGGAAAAGGTTAGATTGTTGACACTGAAATTATTTATTCACATTATTATTATTATTATTATTTGCATTGAAAAAAGGCCTTGCTAAAGATGTTTCATGTTAATAGTTATAAAATTTGCACCCTACAAAAAAAATTAATTAGTAATAAATCCTTGGATATCTAGATTTTTTAATGTATCTTATTGAACATATTTTTAATTCCACTTTTGCAAATTATTGTTCTTTCCATACATTAAAATATAAACAGAAAGCCTGACCATTGAGTAGATTTTTATGCTCTATTCTTGAATCGAGAAATAATTTTTGTTTTAATTGTTATAAATTGATAAATACTCTGAACACATTCTGTCTTGTTACACAAAATCGCCTTAAATTAACAGGGCCCTAAAAATTAGGTATTAAACATTAATACAAATACTATTCATGCATCTTAAATGTGTTATTAGTCATGTACTCCTCAGGAAAAAAAATATTGTATGTTCATTTAAATATTTCATCTATTCTCATTCACCCACTAACTAACGTGCCATGGACTGGGGTGCCAAGATTCCCCATCCAAAGTCAGAATAGAGATCTTAGATGGAATAACTCTTTACATTATTAAAGAAAAAAGAAGAAGAAGAAGAAGAATAGGAGGAATGAAATTCATGTGAAAAGACCAATGATAAAAAAGAATAATCTGCCGGTTTTTCCTCTCTGCTTCCTAAGCCCTGCATTATTCTGATTAGTAAGACCTAAATAAAAGCTGGTTTCCTTCTGTGTACCCAGTATGCCTTCTGCAGGGACACCTGTATTGCTGAGCTGTGCCTGGGTGGTTATAGGTGTCTGTTTCCCCGTCTTCTTTTCTTTTTCTTTTCTTTTTTCTTCTTTTTTCCTTTCCCTTCACTAGGTTATTTTTTTTCCATATGTGTGTGATTTTAGAATCCCAGTCTCTCAAATTAATTTCTTCTCAGAATAAAGCACTCATCATAACCATAAAATGGAGGAGACTTGTTCAGCTTCTGCAGGTCAATAGCCAAAATGGACAATTTCTATACCCCAGAACTGTAGATGACATAATTTTGTAACTTTTCTTTCAAGATGACGAGAAAAAAAACCAAACATAATAGGAAATGAAATACTGCATGCTAGTTCATGAAGGCAGAATACAATTAGGAGATCTCATATAGCTATGAATGTGCTAGGTACAGAACTTAAAAGGAATATTTTTCACAAATTAATCTTTATTTTCCTTACTAATTAATAAACACCATGCTGTGAATAACTGGTGATAATGTTCTAATAAGAAAAATCAATAAATTTACACCCAGGGTCACTGTAATTGATGCTGCAGAATAGAAAAATGTATTCTCCATTGATCCTTTAGCAATCTTCTAACTAAAAAGGAGAGGAAAGAAAGCCAATTACTGTAGTATGCCTCTGAAAATGTAAGATTAAAACAAGCTAATTATGTGTTCTTGAATAACTACAATTTTTGATGAAAGTAAGTAGAATAAGGGCATCCTGCATCTCCAGTACAGAGATATTACTTTTTACTAATTAAAAGATAGTAATTTTACATTTAACTTCTCTTAACCAATAGGCAAACAAATGGTTAGAAAAATAAAACTTTAAAATCTACCAGGATAAAACCTTTTGATGTTGCTGTGAACACAGGATTAAACTGAAGAATGAACAAGTTCCTATAGCATTGAAGCTAAACGAATTTTCATACTTGAGCAAACAACAGTTAAGGAGAAAGCTTGACCACAAAAATAACATCCTATGACTACATGTCCACTGCTTTCTGTTTTGCACAGAAAGGATTGATGATTTCACATAGTGCCACATATGTACAAGCATGATGGTTTCCACTGCACGCTTATCCATATTGGAGCATGGCTGTAACAATGAATAAATGATCAATACAGAATGATGCAGAAAGTCAGCTGCATCTATTGCTCATTTTGATCTCATGGTTCACTAACTAGAAAAATCAGATTTCTCTTTCAATGATTAATAAGGAAATAACCTTTCTTTAAATCTTTCAGTAAAATTCATTAAAATATTCAGAAATAACTAGAATTTCCTCCTTTTTTCGCTACTGTAGATAGAATGAAGACAATCGGTAATATAAGTTAAAGGCATTATTCAATGTGACTTGAATACACATGCAAAAATATGTATCATTATTCTGACTTCAAATACTTGATTTCAGTTTGGGCTATAACATGACATTTTGAAGACAAGATTTAATCAGATTCTTCGCTTTCAGATATTCATGGAGATAGTTTAAATCTGTTACTTTGCCACACAGGCATCTCCTATTGAGCCTATGCAGAAAATCAGGCAGTTTTCCTTGACCTATTCAATTCCCTCTAACATTATTGGATTCATTTATTTTGACCATATTCAGTCTTCTCCTCAGTGTCTCCCAAAGACAGCTTGTAAACCACTGGAGCAAGTTGTCCAGAAAGGTGGCAGATGCCCCATCACTGGAAATACCCAAGGTCAGATTGGATGAGGCTCTGAGCAACCTGATCTTGTTGAAGATGACCCTGCTTATTGCAGGACTAGATGGCATTTAAAGGTTCCTTCCAACCCAAGCTATTTTACGACTCTATGTCTCAAACTCACAATATTCTAATGGAGGTCAGTTTCCTAGGCGTTCCTGAACTTACCAGGATGGGAACTCTGAGATTAAAAGCCACCACTGCCACTGGGTGTATTCTGCACTATAAAAAAATACTAGATAAAAACAAAAATTATGAAAAATTATTATAAGTTAATCGTTGGACTTCAGTTTCCCTGACATATCTTAATCCACATACACTGGATGCTGGAAACCAGCTGCGTTTTGATCCTTTCCTAGGCACTGCTGTAGGTTCAGCTATAAATTCTGGAAAACCATTTTCCCTTTAGTTTATTGGCTATAACATTCTTTTTTTTTACATTTCTGCATTTGTTTTCCCCTGATCATCAGCTATCTGTACTAACTCTTTAGACACAGACATAAAATCAGTGTATTTGAAGCTGCAGTTGAGAGTAACTACTTACAACTCTAATTGCCTGATAATTACCTACGACATATGCTTTTTTCTCTTTTGCTTAACCTATCTATAAGCTATTGCCACAACTGTTCCCTTACTGGGCGTAGGGGTATATGTTTTAAAGTGGGGAATTTTCTACATACACAGAGCAATACAGCTGTAGATTCCCAGACAACTTCTCAGTAACCAGTCAGTAATAAATGTCAGGAGGGGATGTTGAAAAATAATAACATCACTGTGGAAAACCAGCCTTATAAGTCTGCATTTTACATAGTCTTGTAAATGTGATTTTTTTAGGACTTTCTTGGCTTCAAGCTTTTCAGAGAAAAGCCAAATTGAAAGTTAAAAGAAATGTAAGAAGCTACATTTTGCCCTAGGCATGCTTTCACTAATTTTAGTTTGTTATTATTCAGTTCAGTGAGCTTGCTCAAGTTTAACATTTCAATTAGTTGTGTAACTACCTAAAAAAGACTATCATATAAAACAGCTCCTGTTTTAGGGGATCCTGATGCTGGTTCATAACAGGAAAACTACTTGCGCATGCTGCTCAAACAAGTTTGATCAAACCCATAGGACTATTCCCTGGTGGCATGTTCTAGAAAGAATGCAAGAGGTTCTCTTCTCTGACTTTGCATGGACACAGACACCAGTTACAGGAACAATGAAAACAGCCGCTGAGTACAGCTCAAGCTCTGTGAATTGTCACCATTTGAACTGGTCAGGAAGATTCCTCTTTCAGGACCCCCTTTTGATCCATTTTTCTACATTGAAATCACTTTAAGGAGATATTTGATAAAATAATATTAGAAGAATTGTATTTCTGAAAGAGAAAATAGATGTAAATATTCCCTATTCTTAGCCACATGTGTCAAAGAATGGCCCCGAAATAAAAGAAAATAATAAACCCCCCACACCGGTTTTTACATTACTGCCATTCTTCCTTTAGTATTATGTTGAAATCTTTAATTGAAAGCTTAATAGAACACTGAGCATGCAGCACTATTTCAGATTTCAGCAGCTGAAACATTTTGAGTACAAAAAAGATAAAATTTAAAGGTAAATGTTCAATACATTCATTACACACACTGTCCTTAATTTACATATGTAAAATCAAAGTATATTACAAAAATGTGTTAAACATTTTTGGTTTCACTAGCATTATATTCCATTATTAGTGTCACTAAGATGACTATTTGCATTCACACATGCTTCGCTAGGCTTTTTTACTGCTGCAGTTGTCATACACCGCTGAAGCCATCTTAGTACGTAACAGGCAAGCAGGGAGATCAGAGAAAACAGAAAAGACTGTTTGGAAAGAAGAAAGAGAGAAAAAATGTTAATGTTAACCTAAATCAAATTATAATTCCTTCAGCTTTGTATTGGGCCTGCTTATGCACTTCCTAGTTCATCTGATCCCTGTATTTGTACAAAGTGAGTTTAAATCATTTCAGTAGTATTTGTAGATACAGAATTATAGATGTGATTCACTTCTAAAAACTAAGTCCCAAGTATATGTGTCAAAATCCCATAGTCTAAATTTGACTCTTAAACAACAATAAAAAAGAGCTGAGTGTCAGTAGAGGGGAAAATCCAAGTATTCCAGATATTTCTTTCAGGACATTTTGAATTGCCAGCTGTAGATTCCACTAAGGATCCAGAGATACTAGTTTATGCTTATGATTTACTTTCAGACAGCTGAAGTTGGGTGATATGAATTGCATTCCTCTAATTTTTAGATGGTTTGAAGTTATACTAGAGGTAAGAGGGAGTAAAAATATGACTCTTAAAATACCTGCTGGCTTCAGAATACATGTGTTCAACCAGTTAAATATCAGCAGAATAAGACAGAGTGCAAAATTCACCAACAAAGTCCATTTCCAAGGAAATTGAAACTAGAGATTTTGAAGTGACCAAAACTGGTGGTTGATACAAAAATCCAAAGATTATTTGATTCTGTGAAAAAAATCTCAAGCATAGCTGCATGTCCAGAGTCAGGAATTTTTGGTATATCATTTATGATAAGATAATGGTAGCAGAGTGGGAAGGAGTTAATTTGAACTAAAGCACGGTAATTGGCCTTCAGAGAAGGCAGTGTTTTCAGATGGGTGTTACACATTCATGACTCTTAGTACAGGAGTACTCCATGAAGGCCTTAAATAAAAGCATTAAATCTGTAACTTATTTTTGTGGAGATTTAGAGAAAAAACATATGTGAAGAGTATCTTGAGACCCTCAGTCCAGGTCTCCAGTGAGAAATTTAACAAGTCCAAGTTTAAAATGCTGCTTATGTGATAAAGTTGAAAAATCTCTGACTTTCAGAACAGCTGTTGATTCAGAAGGACAACTGCTATGGCAACAAATTCATCCTTTCTTATGTGTGTTCAAGAACCTAATGTGACATAGATCAGATGAATCCCACATAAATGTGCCTACTTCACTACATCATCTAAAGCTCAGGTAGAGGAAATATTTACTTTGGTGTATTCGAGAGTTTTGTCCAGATTTTTGACTGCTTTTGTTAAGCTCTTTCCAAAAGCTTTTCACACTCTCTTCATAATTTTTTCATCTTTCTCCTTACTTGGCCCACACACCTTCTTCTCCCTGAATTTTACCACCACTTTTCTATGATCCTTCCTTTCCTTCCCTTCCTCTGTCTTCACCTTCGCTTTCTCCTTTATTTTGCCTTTGCCTTTCCTTTCTCATCCTCTTCTTTCCCCTCCTCCTCCCATTCCCTCTTTTTTTTGTTCAGAGTTACTACTCACAGTTTGCTCCTCAGAGTGGAGCCAACAATGTATTTGTATGTCTACATTATTTTGCAAGTGGGGCCCCTTCTTGAGAAGTCTTACATCAGTTATAATTACAAAGGAAAAACAGTGACCATTTGGAGTTGGAATACAAGGAAAAATACTGGCTGATCCCAGATTCTGCCAGATTTATAGGGATCCAGCTAGCTATTCTGTATACTAACAGTTGCTGAAAATACTGTCATTCAGTGCCTATGAATATGTTCTTACCACTTCAGCCTCAAGAAGAGCAGAATCAAAATATTTTATCCTCACTACAGTTAGGTAGTGAGTTTATAATGTTTTATAAATGAAAGCTGCCCTTTTTTTGAAAGTGTGCTGCATAATAAATGTCGGACCAGTTTCATTTCTTCATCATCCATCCCAGACTATATTCACAGAATAGTGAATCAGTTGTGTTGCTCAAAATATAAAATTGGCATGTGTTTGCATCTTGTATCCTTAGCATGTTCAGCATTTTCACAAAACCTGCACATTTAAAAATAATCATATCCACATTTTGAAGGCTTTCTACCTAAAAGGTGTACATGCATATATTTAAAACAGGTGTATATGTAAACTTATTGTGGTTTGTGTTTATATATAAACATATCTATTTGATTACTGTTTTTCATTCCTTTAAGCATTCTTGTTTTTTATGATCTATTATTTCTTGCTGGCTATAAAGCAGCAAGTGCTAACACCTCTACAACTAATGAAGCATATATTTCTTCTTTGAATATATTATAGTCATAGCACTACAGAAAGAGCAGTTGGGGAACTTTTAATAGCAATACAGCATGTGTTGCTCTTCTAATATGTTTTAACTTTGCTGCCTCTGTAATAACAATCAAGTTTGCTACATTCATGCTACAGGTGGAAGCATTTTCCTGGTTTACATAATTCCATAGTATTGTACCTAATATAAATACAAGGGAGAAAAATCTCTTTTACATTGATAGATTTCTCTCTAGTAGCATTAATTTTCTGTATCCCAGAGCTTATAGGATCCTCAAATACTGAAAAAATATTCAACACCCCGCCTACCCCTCACAGCCCCCATTATGGACTAAATCCTATTTTATTTTCTCTCCAATTAAATGAAAGATTTCACTTTATCTGATTCCATCCAATAACACATGTAAGTTACATTTTTCACTACAGAAGGAGAAAAATTAACAAAGCTAAAACAAATTGTTCATATTTTGTTCTGCAGTAGAAAATGATGCAAAGAAAAAATCAAACACATCTAATAAACTAATATACTTGTAATCTAATATACTTGTATACATCTAATATACTTGTAATAGCTGACTCCTTGTTTAAAGTGCATAAAAATATTCTGGGGAAAATAGAGAATTAATATGAACTTGGATTGCCAGGAAAATGCACACACACTCTCTCATAAATCCAAACAGGAAGTAGGAAAAATGAAATTATAATTTATGCAACAAAAAAAGAAGTATATTTTATAGTACCAAAATTAGGAAGAAGGAATAAAGAAAAATGTCTTTTAGTGTGAGATAAGCTTTGTACTTGCATCACATAATTTCCTACATGAAGTTCCATGATATAGAAGGAAAATTGCAATATGTTGCCAATTTTCTCCCAAAAAACTTTTTGGAAGAATTTTTTGGGAAATCTCACATTATTGTATTTTAGATTGTCCCTCCAACTTTCCCAACCTGCAAATCACCTCAACAATTCCCTTTTAGAATAAATCACTTTATCTGACAGAAATTACTACTAGACATCAATATATGGCAGCCAGGAAGGGTTTTTAGTATTTGAATATTCATTTCCATTCATGAACCTCAATGAATTCTATTCACAACCATTATTCTGAATGAAATTTTGTTCATAGCCCAAAACAACTCAATCACAAAATAACTTATTTTGAAATTTCTTTAAAACAGGTTAACAAGCAATCAAGATAATCCTAATTTTTACAATTTGTCAAACCTACTAATATTTCCAGCACTGCCCTCCGGTATTTTCTGCCATTCATCAGTTCCAGGAATACTCATCTCACAAAACATATCTGTGCAGCTGCCATTAATTGGCACACTGATTGGCAGAGCATAACCCACCATGTCATGCCTGGAAGTGGTCCATCTATGTCAATACCAAAGGAGAAGGGGTGGAATGCACACAGAAGAACTCAATGTCACCACCCAGCATGGATGGCGAGACTTTGGTCTCCAGGGCATGCTTTCCACCATGATGCTAAACCACTGAAATTTGAAAGTGGAAAAATATAATTTTCATCTCTGGGCCAGCTGTGAGTTAACACAGATGTCAGGAAAATGACCACTTTATCTTTCCTCCTAAACCTTTCGTACCACTACCACTACCCCCACTCCTCTTCTGTCACTCTTGATTACATCCTAGGTCCAGTTTTTTCTTGTGTTGCCTGAAGCAATTCCACCAGCCATGTTAGACTCGATCCCTCTTTTGCCCATTTCTCCCACAATTATTTCTGTACCTTTTTACTAGAGTGTTTTGAAGTGGTGGTTATCAACCACCCTCCTACAGGTCTGCTATAAGGCCATTGCTATGTCTAAAAAATGTCCTCAATACCTAAAAGAATGTAACCAAAAAAAAAAAGAAAAGCCCACAAAAAAAACCATGACCAAAGCCAAAACAACAAAGGAAAACAAAAAAGAACCCACAAAAACAAACAAAAGCAAAACAAACATCAGTTTTGAGAGACTTAATAAAGGAGATACATTGATCTATTATAAAGGAAGATAAATGCTCCATTAGCTTTTGTAATTTCTTCTGATATTCTAAACACTTTGGGGAAGTTTAGCAACAAGAGTATCATGCAAAACAAGAACATATTTCATGTGCTCCCTTTATTCTGACTGTGAGAAGAATCTGCTTGAAGATGAATTTATTTATGCAAAGGAGAAGGCTGATGCTCTCTCATCAGCAGAATGGAAACTCAGAGTTATGGAGAGCAGATGCACAAGGGGCATTTCACATGGAACTGCCTGAGTGTTGTGTGTGCTTGTTGAGAAATTGTTCTCTTAAAACAGATCACCAAATTTCACTACACTTCTACATGATAGGATCATTAATGTATAAACTTTGAAATAAATCTTCAGAAATTAAATATAATATTAATATGGGAAACTGATACAACATTCTACACGGTGGGGGTTTTTTCATTACATTAAACATGAAAAATCTAAACATTTTATAAGAGAACTGTTAATTACTATATGACTGGACATGAATTATACTTCTTTATCTTAATTCCTGACATTTCTGTCATGAATCATCATGTCATGCTCAGCTCAGTCACTTTAGTTTATAACTTGAGACAACAAACACGACAAAATATGTCACAATAACCCAGATAATATGTCAGGTATTTTTAGGAAAAAAAATGCTTTCTCTTTCAGCTTGGCCATTATCCTTACAAATCCCTAGCAAAAAAAAAAAAAAAAAAAAAAAAAAAAGAAAAAAGAATTGAAATTATGTTGTTCACAACAGCAACTGAAATAATACATTTAAAAATTTAAAATTTGTATTTATCTTTTTGTTTCTTTTTTTAGTGTGGAATTTTTTATCTACATCACTAAATAGCCAGCTAAAGAAATATTTAGAAGCTAGCAGCAAAAAATAAATGGAAACAATTAAATGTAACTTGCATTATGGAGGAGAATTTTTGTTAGCCCTCTTTTCGTAATCTATTCAAGATGAGAAGCTGACATTCAGGCATAACATTTATTTTTCAATGAACTCTTGATTATATCCAGTTTTAAAGAGGGTGCTTAAAGTTCAAGCATGTTAAGTGATCTGGTCAAGGTTATAGTTTAAAACTATGTATTGAATTTATCTTGGAGCGTGGCACACTTCAATTTTTCTCTATCCCATACTGCTTCTCTATTTCTGTTTTAAATCAGGAATAAACCCGGCATGGTATAAAGTATACCAGAACACTATGTACTGAAAAATGAAAGCACCAGATGCTTGATGTAAAATCCAAAACCTGTCAAAAAGAGTCACAGAAAAGTGGTTCTTTAAGAATACTTTTCTATGTAATCTGTTTATTCCAGGGCTTGTTCAGACTTGTACAAAGATTATAAAAGAGGATACTGTAGACTAAAGATGTTTGCAATTTGTAGGAACCATTTTGTTGTCAACTGGTGTATTTTCCACTGTTCTTCCTTATTAGGGGAATCAATTAAAACATACTTTGTCTGTGCCACATATGCTAATTATATGATTTGTAGAGGATTCTTACCTGCCCAATACCCTTATTCTAGCTCATTCTCCCTCCTCCCATCCACATTCCCCCCTTCTTGGGTTAGTGGGTTCACTTTTCTCCCTTTTAATAAGAGTTTTGTGTTAAAACTGGCAGGCTGAAATGCCTGACATGAGAATTCTCAAACTGTCTTAACTAGATTTTGGCATTTAATAAGCTGTAAACTGCTGAAGCTATTTGCAGATGAAGCCTCATTTTTGTCCATCAGCAGGGGGCTGGGAGCATAATTAATTGAGTGAAAGTTAAAAGACGGACAGCATGGTTACATTTATGCAAATATTACAAAAGAACATCTAACAGAAAAGAAAAATACCTTGTAACTGATTGGTTTGGTTTTGGACCAAAATCCACAGGGTCCACTTAAACATTGCTGATTGTGCATATGACAATTAAGGAATATATTTGTGAGGATTTTTAATATACATTCTGCAATCTAAAAAAAAATAGAAAAGACAACCTTTACTAAAAGCCAAAGTTCCAAATCCAGTGAGACAATTCTATTTCTGTTTTAAAGTTTTTACTGCTCTTGAGTGTTAAATTACATTAAAAAATGGCATTACAAAAAATTATCCGATACTTGTGCCATCAACCATATGCCAGTCTCTGTTTATTCTTTCTTTTATTCGTATCCCAATCATATGCATCCTGGTACACCAAAGAGTCCATGTAGTTAGTTAGTTAAAAGCTTAAACCACAGAGATCAGGAAAACTGCTACAGGTACTAACTCGGGTGCTGCTTGAGGTGATCAGGAGCTTTTTCATTTATTCTGTGTTCTACTGTATTTTCTTGCAAGAATTTTTTTCCCGACGTGATTCTGTATATTGCAATGATTCCTGAATTAAAACTAAAACTAGAAAACAGGAACATTTGGATTGAAACCCTTTTCCTTTTATAACTCTGGGGTTTGTATTCTATATTTACAAGAAAATAGTTGCAATTGCATTCATTGATTTTTGACTATGCATGAAGAGCGTGATGTACAGCAGATAGAAATTGTGAGGAGATTTTTCTAGGGAATTTAGACTCTAATTCCTTTTTTGTCCAGCATGTGGTTTAACCTGAGCATCTAATTCCAGCAGGGTAACAACAGGTAAATAGTTTATTTTTATTAGGCAGAGGAAACACTGCATTATTCACTTATGTTTAATATAACATGCACAATTTTCTGCCAATCTCAGTGTGCCAGGTTTTGATAGATTCTTCCTATATCCTACTGTGTTGCCAATATTCTATAATCAGCTCATACTAAACCTTGAAAAGCATAGGAAAAATGTAGCTTTAGGAAATAAAATACTCCCTCTTTTTTGTATGTGTATCAACAGGAATGTGAACACTCGATTGTCGGGCATGCCAAGGTTTCTCTACAATGCTTGGTGCAGCCAAGGGCCAAGCATCCCCAGGCAGCAGCAGGTGCTCTGCGTGGGGAGCTGCTTTCTGCACCTGTGCAAGGTGGGCAGTGGCACTTGGGGAGGTGCCCACTGACCCTCTTCACACACATTGCCATATAAGACCCAGGAAAGCTTGCCCCAAACATTCCAATGGAAGGTGTCACCCGGTTCTTCTAAATTCTTCTAAGCCTTCTGATGCTTACATTTTTGTACTGGAGTTTCTCACAAACTTTGTATGTAAATAATAATTGCTTTGCATTCCTTTCTGGAGGAGGAGAGAGTTGATGGACTGTTGGTTTGACCAGTGTGGTTGGAGAGGCGGCAATTTCATCCTCCAATCCATGGTCACTTTCAGAATTCTATAAATATCAAGGTCTGAAAATAAAGGTGCTTTTTTTGCCTTGGACATCTCAGCGTGTGAGTGTCGTTCATTTCATGTCGTATTGTGACAGGAAGGAATTTGTCGCAGACATTTCTTTTGTGAAAATCCTTCCTTAGGATTTTTCCTGCTGAAGCTGAGAAGTTTCAGCAATGACACGTAAACAATAGGTTATCTGCTGCTGTGGAATGCAACAGGTCCGTCTGGATTGGCCCATCTTGGATGTTTGTAATTAATGGCCAATCCAGGGCCGAGCTATCTTGGACAGAGTCCGAGAGCGCTACTTTTGTTATCATTCTTTCTTTTCTATTCTTAGCTTAGCCTTCTTCTGAGGAAACCTTTCCTTCTATTTCTTTTTAGTATCGTTATAATGTAATATATATATAATAAAATAATAAATCAAGCCTTCTGAACATGGAGTCAATGTTCTCATCTCTTCCCTCAATCAAGAACCCTTGTGACCACTCTCACAGGAATTATTTGCTGTCTCATGAGGTCTAAGCACTTCTCTCTGAAGCCAGCAGTTCTTTTTCATTCCAAGCAAAATTTATAAGAGTTAGACTTAAACATCTAAATGCAAAGAGGCATATAAATCAGTATCTTGCCATTTGCTCAAACAAGGCAAGATTAGCACACAGAGCTCTACAGGCATATATGCAATTATGAAAAGTGGGTAAAGAACCTATGCAAAGAACATAAAGAGGTGAGCCAATAGATCACATTAACTTAAATCTGGTTTAGCAGCGCAATTAACTTCAGACTTCCCAATATACAGAACTTTACTGTTGAATATTAAACGTAGAACAGTTTAAAATTATTAACAAGTAATCAATTAAGTAATATCTATCACCTATCTAATAGCTGTTGCAGTCCCACTGGTGGCTAGAAAAATAATCATCATTCCATTTGCTGTAAAAAAGTGGAAGCTATTGTGTATGCCAATTTTGCAAAATTCTAATATAAAATAATGCAGTCAACAAATAGTGGAGATACTGCTGCCATCTTAAAACACTCGTGTATTTTATGACAGATGGGCTTTATGTCTTTCTATATTATGTTTTCATTGAATTTCACATCATTGTCTGTAAATATATTAAGCTGATAAATATTTTCAATGATATATGCTCTGCCTGGAAGCAGTCTTAAACATATAACTATAGAAAAAAACTAAACCCAAACTAAACCAAAACCCAAAACTAAATTAATTAATCTTCCTGTGGACAGTACATAACTAAAAAAAAAAAAATAAAAGCTTAAAACAATTTAAAATCTATAGTTGTGGTTTAAAAATATATACACCCCCCTACACAACCCCCCATATATTTGTGGGTGATTTTGGTTTTTGTTTTGGTTTTCATTTTTTTTATCCTTGCCTGGGAGCAGAAGAATGGAAAGTTATCTCCCATTAATCATATATTCTTTGTAAAACTCAGAATTCTGCACAGGACTTAGAAGGACAGTACCAAAATATACTTATTGCTATCCTCCTTATTAAATAAAAAGTGAATTTTGGAATCCAATAATCCATCTGTAAACTCAAAAGACATCACTTAGTGAGAGAATGAAGAAAGAAATTGGAATCAGGACTCCAAAATGACATTTTTCATATTATTTTTTATGAATTGCTTTTTCTACCATGATCTTTAAAAGCTGCCAACTTAGGGAAACTAAAAAAGCAGAATGAACAAGAGTCTGCCTTTTACTATCCATCCCTGTGGAATAAGTATTAGCTAAAAATGCAGAAAAGAATGGAAATAAATTTCCAGTGGTTGTGATTCAGACAAGCTTATAATTCTTTCTTGGAAGCCTCATGGAGCAGCAATGTAGTAAAAACATGATGACTTCTAACAAAGTCTCCTGCCAAAATAATTCCATCAAGATGGATTATGTAAAGCTATATGCAGGATGCTGGAAGCAGCATCAAATGCTACAGTTATGAGAATTACTAGGTCTTTTGCATAGAATTCAGTGTGTTCTGGAAAAAATGAAGTTATGATATTTACTCAAATAATTAAAAACCAGGTAACACAGATGACCCAGTAGATATGCTACCCTTAGAATGTAATTTTTCTAGTGATAGAAGAAAATTATTTAAATGTATTCCCCCTTCATAGTATTAACAATGAACAATCTGTAACAGAGGAATGTCTGTACCAGTAACTTCTTCCTCATTATAAACTTGATAAGAATAAATTAATGATTTTTTTCTATAGAAACATATTTTTATTTTTATCTTCTGTTTAGTCAACAGAAAAAAATATGCATGGCAATAAAATAAAGATTACAGATGTGAAAACTGCAATCCAGGTAAAGGTTTTCACTAATCTGGCATTGAAGCAAGGTTCAGTAGGTCCAGACCTGGCCCTATACTCCATGTGTTATGATAATTAAAAGAACTCTATTTGAAAAAGAAATCAAACATAAACTTTCCTGCCAGTAAAAGCAATGAAATTTTGGATTATGTTGAATGACTAAAATCTCATGTACACTCTTCTGAAAAATCCTTTGGAGAAAAATACAAGAATATCAGAGAGACATCTGTTTGTTTTCGACATCTTTCATGAGTTTTGGAGTTCATACTGTTTCATGTGAAGTTGCACAACAAAATTTAAAAGCTTGAATTGACACTGTGTGAGACCAGAGAAAAATTATTCCTTCTTTCAAAGAAAAAAAAAAAAGAAAGAAAAACTCCACTAAAAAAAAAACCCTGTTTGTTGACACTAAGTTTCTCTGTGTATTGACCCATTCTAACTTCCAGTATTAGTTCTTAGCTTCACTTTTTCTTTTTCTTTTTTTTTTTTTTTTTTTTTTTTTTTTTTTTTTTTGCTATGGTTGCTTTTGAATAAGGTCAACTCATGCATTAAAAGTTCTAGTGCAGAAGAAGATGTGTAAAAGCTCATGCTTCTTTTTGGGGGGCAGTAGGATCTGTTGGCCTTTGAATTTGAATGAAGATCTGACATTGAAAAGCATTAGTTTTAATTAATGACCCACAGTTTGAGAAAATTGTAACAGATTAAAGAAGCATATCTATTAAAAAGTTCCAAGTTTTGATAAATCTCCAAAAGACACAAGAGAGGGATATACTTTTTGTCCATATTCAGACTACATCACATTACTACTTTAAATAGCTGTAAGTAGTGGTTCTTGTTGTTATGAGTTTGCACTGCCATAGCAGCATTCCTGGTGCATGAGTGGTGCTATACCATTAGTGCAGGCTTTTAACTCCTCCTGTGAACATGAAAGTTCAGCAGTATGCCGAAAGAAAATCACAAGGACTGCTAGACCCTTTCAGTATTTATTCAGACAGCAAAGATATCAGCACAGAAACCTAAGCTTATCTCCTGAAGAACTTTCTGACAGCAGCTATTTTTACTGGGCACAATTCCATGTTTTACTAAATAGAGGATATGTTCTTTTGTTCAGTAATACTAGATGCAAATAGGTCCAGGGATTCAGATTCCATTTCAGGCCTTATTTTATTCTGATCAATAAGATTTTGTTCCTCTATTTTAGAAGTATGATGTCTTATAAATAAGAAATTGGCTCAGAGTGATGTGTTTGGATACAGTCCATAGTTTGAAAATGCTAGTGCAACACTGTTAGTACTTGTTACATAGAAGAATAGAATATTTATGCACTGGCTGAACCCTCATTTTCATAGGTCAGAGTCAGCTCCGGCATCAAGTTAGGAATTAAGCTTGGCATAATGCTGGCATGAAATGCCCATTTATCATGGTACTTCACTGGAACTGATAACTTATAAGCAACATCCTGATTCACATTTGATGTTTTTGTGACCTCAGGTACGATTACACAAACCCAAATGCACTGGACACTTTAAACCCCAATAAACTAGAATATTAAAACATATGAAAACCCCTTTTCAGGGGTAATTTTATTACAAAGAAATTCTGGTCTGAAATAGGAAAATAATATCAGAAATAGTTGCTTACGACTCACTGCTTGCATCTCTCCAACCATTCCTGAAGAAGAAAAAAGACTGGAGACAAATGTGTTGAAATGCATCATATAAACATGTTAAAAAAATATTTTCAAATAATTTACCTTTTCAAATCATTTATCTTTTCAAATCATATTGGGCATGAATTTACATATAATTTCTAATGTATTTTTGCTCACTGGTTTTGGACCTTTTACGGGTGCATTTGGATTCTCTGGAAAAAAATAAAAATGCTTTTAATGTAATCAGTAAAACAAAACTCAGAAGAAGTTATAGCAAATTTATATTGAATATGAGTCTGTACAGATATCTTATGATGCCTGAAAACTTTAAGCTAGGTTAAATCTTCATCGATATTAAGAACTTCACTAAAGTCTCTTGAAAACATAGGCAGTATAGGCACCTTCTATGTTGAATAATTAGAGATATTTCCTTCCAAAGGCACTTCACCCTGAGGACGTGGCCACTACTTTTCTCCACATTTCCTAAAGACTCTGATGATGATACTCCTACATTAATGCCTCATGTTGGAGGTCACATTTCTCTCGAACAGCCTGGAGGAAAGGAGGCTGAGGGGATACCTTACTGCTCTATACAAATAGCTAAGAGATTGTAGTGAGGCAGGGGTAACAAGTGACAGGACTAGAGGAGATGTCTCCAAGCTGTGACAGGGGAAGTTTAGATTAGAGAGTATGAAAATTTTCTTCATGGAAAAAGATTGTCAAGCACTGGAACACACTGCTCAGGGAAGTAGTAGGTTCCCTGTTAGAAGAATGTGTGGACATGGGACCTGAGGATATGGTTTGGTGGTGAACTTGGTGCTGGTGCTAAGCTGGATTTGGTGATCTTAGAGGTCTTTTCCAACTTTTATGATTTTATGACTCCAACATAAAGAACAGTCACTATTCCAGAATTCAAGAGAGAAAGCACAGCTTTTTCAGAGAACATAGATTAAACTTCACGAGACGATTCTCTGAAAGTGAAAAAATAAAGTTATGCTGCCTAAGGTGGTAGTCTAACAAACAGAACAGGATTTATTGAAGAATATTTGGTCTCCAACATATGATACCTAAGTCAACAGAGCTTTAAACTTTGTGGAGAGGAGAGGAGCTCTTTGTGAATAAAGGCTGTGCAGTATATGCTACTGTATGTATAAGTAGCAAAAAATTTGAACTGACATACAGGCAAAAGTCATGCAGGAGACATCACTATGTTTTAAAGGTACAATTGAGTTGAAGTTTGAAAACTACTCTGGAGTATGGAATTCCCTGGGTTTTGGCTGCTTCATTTTCTCAAGCCTAAATATTGCACTAATGCCTTTCTCTTTTTTTTTTTCTTTTCTCTTCATTATACCTAAAGACTGTATACAGAAAACATTTGGGGAACAACTAAAAGAAACACCCACACAAGGGAGAAAGAACCCACAGCTTGTATTGATCTTGGCATTTTCCCATGTTGCAGCCAAACGAACAAGCCACAGGTGCAACCAGAAAGAGCAGGTGATCCAAACAAACTGTTATTGTGATGGGAATAAATACGATTTTTTTTGTCCATAAGGTATTCATCTCAAGGCACATTGGTGCATCTGTTACATATTTACCAGCATGTTGATTTCTGCCAGAAATTTTTAAAGAATGCAAATCTCTGAATTTATGTACCTTAAAGATATATTCAACAGCTTACTTCTTTTTATTTTCCATGTCTGGATTCTTTAACTAATTAAGCTAATAGTACAACTAACATTCAATAACATAAGAAATTTGTGTTTATAGAGTTGTTATTCTGCATCAGAAACATAGGAGAGGAAAGTTGGGAAGACGTGCCCAGATTTCAATATAAAAAGTATCACATTAAAATCAGGCACTTCTTCACTGTTCCTTTATTTTCTGTGCAGCTGTTCCCACCATTGCCCCTTCTTATCAGCTTTCTAACCTGCTACTGAACCAACAGAGAGGCTTATCCAAGCTAGTGAATAGTGATCATCTTACGAAAAACTATGTTATGAAAAGGCAAGTATTTAGAAGTGGGCAAAAGCTGAACCTCTATACTGATCCAAGCAGGGAGGTATGTTCTAAAACCCTTAAGATAAATGTTGATGTCCTGGAAGCAGAATTCACAGCTCAAAGGTCTGAGACTACTGCTTCCTACAGAGCATCTTTGAAAGCACACACCTTATTGTGCTAGATGGACTGGTCTGGACAAGCTACAAAGCTGGATCTGAGCTAGATCTGGACAAGGGCAGATCCTGTAAGGCATTTCTTATGGTCTCAGCTTTACTCTTAACACTATTAATTCTTGCATCTATTAAATTAAACTAAGATTTCCTAAAGAAAATGTGAACTCCAGTTTCCTGTCTGTTTTTTGTCTCTAGGGGGTCACACCATATGTAAAATTAACCACGTGTTCTGCCTTCACTGTTCTTACTCTCACGTTATCCTCTTGACATTTCCAGAGTCAGCAAAACTGGGTTTTGTTCCCTGTTTTCACATTCTGACTCTGGTTCTTGCAGTTCTGGTTGTTCATTTACATCAACCAGATGATTTTGGAAAGCCAGTAGTTCGCCCATTGTCCTGGTGGATGGTACACAGTTCCAGGAAAAAGAAGGGTTTAAATCACAAACCGCAGTCTTCAGATCATTTACAACCATTCTTACCGTGCAATCATTAAGTAGGAAGTCATAACTGCTCTTGCTTCGGTAACCTCTTTCTTTGATGATAAACTCAGCTATGCCAAATGTACAACTTCAGCCCAGAAAATGTTTTCAAGCTCATATAATTTCATGTGTATATAAATAAATGTTTAAAATTACATGCAGCTATTATAATCCTGAATACATTTCAGCAATAAGCCTGGGACAGGAACTATTCCCATCAGGTGGTTGTGGCTACCCTGCTTAGAGACAGCAGTACATTATGGGTGCAAGTTATTTGCTGCTAGTTTATCTCATTTCCAGAAAATAGTTTAAGTCATCTTTTCTAAACTACTACAAACATAACCATATAGACAGAACACAGTATTTGTGAACCAAATACACTGACCACTTTCTATGTGTTGTACAATTTAAACAATTTTATTTGTTTGCCTCTGAAAATTTTTTAAATCATTCAGAACATAATACAGGTAATTTTCCTGACAAGTTTAGATCTTATCTGCTTAAAATCACTGTCAAATTATGGAAGCACCTGGATTATGAAAAAGGATAAATAGCTGATCTTTGGAAGTGTGATTTCATAGCTAAACAGATATTTTTACTAAGAAACTGCCTAAAGTGGTTGCTTTTGAGCTGAGATTTTCTGCCTAGCTTTCGCTGTGGACAACTTTTATAGGAACACTCTTGGGAAAAATTCTATGCGGTTGTTAGTCCTCTCCTAAGTGGCTTAAATGATATTCCCTAATCCAACACTCTAAGTATCTTTAGATTCTTCTTTATGATATGTAGAATAGGAATTAATGCTCATTAAAGTGGCACTCAGGACTACACCTACATTATTAAATAAAAGTGATGAGAATGTTGTGTATAAGGCATTAGTTGGTGTAGACATAAAAAGATGCCAGGGATCATAATCACAATTAAGCTCTAGAAAATCCTGACACACTGTTTAAACCTTTGGACAGAACTCTTGATTTGCTAGTGAACTGGCACTGAGTCACATGATTTTCTCAGAAACACAATCTGGGTTTTTAATGTTTGAAATAGACCACCGAAAACCAGGGTTTGTGTCAGATTTTCTAGCACAGGTAGAGAATATGCTATAGAGTAACACTGAATGAGCTTGCTTTTATTTCCTTTTAGTGTATATATAATGGGTCAGCTTCTCAACACATGCAAACTGGTCACTGAAATAAGGAAAATAGAGAGAAATTTAAAACACTGCTGACAGGCATATATCTGTATAAGACCAGACAGGTACACCAGAAACAACTTCTACAAAAACTCCTTGCAAGGCTGTTGAACTACAGATTTTCAGTGCCGTAGTTCAGAATATAAATTGCAAACTAAATTATATAAAAGCTTAAATTGAGAGATGATTTAATCTTAGTCTCTCAAGAGTGACCTTTGAACTTAATCTTTTACAGGAAGCATGACCTGTTTTTATGCTATTTGAGTATTTTGTGGGAGTTTTACTCTTTTCCCACTACTCATTGTGATTATACATGTCTGTTACAAAACTCTATCTCAACAATATTTTCTCCACTGGCTCACACAGACCTGGAATTCTACCAAGACCCCAGAACACTTAAAATGTTTTAGTGTGGGGCATTCCATCAAAATGCAGATATCAAAAACAGATCAGATGAATCATGTTCATTTTTCCCCACTGATTGCAGATATTGTAAATTGATTAGTTTGGGTCTATATATCTCCATCACCAGTCCTAGATGAGATGAATTCCACTATAGGCATTGAGAGTTGGTAGTCAAGGAACAGCTAGATTTCACACAATGGTGAAACAAATGCGCAGTACTTGATCTCTGTATAGGGGTGACATAAGAGCTTAGAAACAAAAATCTAAAAATCAGGGAACAATGACAGATTAGATGAAGCTACCAAATATTTATCTGACTTTAGTACTGTCTAGGGTGCTTGTTTGTTTTGTCTTTCCTCCCCCATCCCTCAAAGAAATGGCATCAGAGTTTTAAGGGAAAGAATTGAAGACTGCAGGCAGGCTTACATGTTTCTACATGTGCATACAATACGTGCCTTACAATGATTTATGATTCCAAAAAATGACAAATGGGCAGTGATGGCACATGTCACACACTGCTCAAAGGTTAGTGCTTAAAACTGTGCTTAATGTGAAGTGAATATAGGTCAGGGGTAGCTTAAGAATGGTCTTGAAAAGGAAAATTAAGAGATGGTATTTAATGTGATAGAAAGGGCAAGACTCACAATGATCTAAAATTTCTGGTGACACAAAGTTATGAGTCTGAAAAGTGTTCTAGTTTTGAAGAGACATACCACAGACCATGAATCAGAGCTGATGTGAAAGGAGAACCCTAAAATTTAGATACATCCTGGAAGTAAATTAGTGATGTTACCCAATGCACAAGCAGGATAGTGAAGCTACCATCATGGCAGAAACTGCGATGGGGAAATAGGGTTTTAAAGAGGTAGGTTAATCTGCACAGGAGAAAAAATCACAATCAATGTTACAAAATATTCTCTGTAGTTGTAGGGTTTGTCTTGCATAAAATTGAAGACTTAGCAGCAGTTCTCCATTATGGCAGCCAGTGGGGAGGGAAAAAATTATCATCCAACCTACTGCATAAATAATTAGAAGTAGATGAAACACATGTTAAAAATGCCAATGAAAGTAACCTAGACAATAATCTCAGGTGAAAATCTTCATGCTGTAGAGGTGTAAGATAAAACTTCACCAAGAAAAAAAAAAATTAAAAGGAACAGATCTGAAAGATCTCTGTAAAAATCCCACAAAAAGTTGTACTGCTGATATTTTTACCTGTCCAAAGAAACTTTTCAAGTAATAACTGGGTAGGCAGGACGAAAGCTGGTGGGGTACAGAATATGCAAACTAAGAGAAACTAAGATTTCTTCCTGGAGTTTCTTTCTTGAATTCCTTGAACTGCTGGAAGAAGAGCACTGAATGAAGGAGCTTGCTGTTGAATCCAATACAACTGTTTTGCAGCACCAATTCTGGAGTTGGCAGAATAAGCCAAGAGAAGAGGCTGAGATATCAATTTGTTCATCCTTAACAAAAGAGGGCTTGTATCTTACAGTAATCAACAACAACCTAATGGCAAACTATAAAGACACAGCCCAGTAAAACAATGCCCTGAACATAATAATAAACCTGCTTTAAACACTAGAAATTCTCTCTCAAAAAGAAAAATAAATACTGAGTGTGGGCACACTCTGAAACAGGCTTCCCAGAGATACTGTTGTATGTTTATCCTTGCAGAGATTCAGGACTCAGCTGGACACAGCCCAGAGCAATCTATTACTCCTGAATATGCTTTGAGTGAGGCATTGGGCCAAAAACTTCAAGAAGTACTTAAAAAATTCCACAATACTGTGTGTTTCTGTGTGAAAGAAGTAGATTTTTTTTCCTTTTAGACCTAAATGTTTGAAGATATATTACAAGGCAGAGGCAGAACAGGCAGAAAGAGTGTGAAATTAACTGATTGGGGGGGAATCATGGCCATGAAGAATATGAGATTTGCTTCAGATTTCAACAGGATGAAGAGTGATTAAGTTTGTTAAACTAGAGTTTAACATGAAGAGTAAATAGAAACATGAAGAGTAAATAGAAGCATTCTACTGCTAAACAAAAAAATTTTGGATATACAATTTGTCAGTTTTATCTCAAGTTATTGCACCTATTAGCCTGATTTGGTTTTGATTTCTTTCCAAATTAAATAAATTTTAATTCATTTCTAGCTAAAATACCTTACTTACAAGTAACCATTAGGCCTATGACAAGACTACACCACTGCCCTTAGGTCTACTACTTTAGGAAAATTCACCTGTGTATAACCTCAATTTTCCTAACTGTAGAAGGGAGACAATGAAAAAAGCTTGCTTCGTAGTCACTGAGCTCTTCAGATGGTGAGAATTGTTGCTGTTCATACTGTGGATTCTGAAAAGAAAGAAAGACATTTTTTTTCCCTTCTCAAATACCTGAAAGTCCTTTGTCTATCTCCCACAGGATTCAGTGCATGTTGACTCCAAAGTAGCTACTTCATGTCCTTTGGGTTAGTCATTCCTGCAGCTTTATTTGATGTACGCAATGTTTTACAAGCTCTCAAGAAAAGCATTTCCTAGGAGCAGCAACAGCAAGGCTGAAATGGAGATTACAGAAGTAGCAGGCAGTACAAACAGGAAAGCACATGGAAAAAGGTACCTCAGGCTCAGCCATGTCCCTGTCAGAACTTCCAGGCCCTAATGGTTAAGAAGCAAATAAAGACAGCTATTTTTAACAAATTATTATAAACTTATAATTACACAATTTAAATAGAACCTTCTATACAAAGAGAATTACTGTTTTTAAAAAATCATACAATTAAAAAAAATACTTGCAGTGGCCCTTTAAGCTGCCAGCCAAATATCAATGTATTTTAAAAAGTGAAAGATATTATAGTCATTTGAATGCTTATGATTGTTATGCCCTATTCCATTTTATATATGGGTCCTATGATTTATTGACATCCCAATATAAATGGTTCTTTATTTTCTATTCATCCTAACCTTGGTCAAATAATACCACCCTACTTCTCTTCACAATATTTTCCTAATATCTCAGCTCATTTAATTCTATTGATCCACTGAAGAGTATAATGGCAATGAAACTGGAATTAATAGCACCTCCCTTCTCCAATGCTAAGAGCTTTCCTATTTAGTCTGTGGACCATCACACAAAATCATAAAAGTAGACAAAAAAGCAGACTGACCTTTATCAGCTACTATTGTGTTGCAAAATTCAGCAAAGCCCAGAACATCATTTTCAGTTTTATGGCTCTGTTTTCTTAAATAATAAGGGGAATGGAGGGGAGGAACTGACCCCTGTTCAGCATTTACTTAAGCAGAATTGGCATTAATAGAGTATTCTGTCAAAAATTCAAGCCCAGGAAAATGTATGGCTTTGTCCACAGCAGCAGCTATCTTAGTAGATTGCACTGTCACTGCTTCACACAAAGAGCATTGCAACACCATTAGTGGACATAAATAATGCACAAGCTCTTATGCAGTACTCAGCTAAGTGCATGGAAACCTTGGGCTCCTGTTGTCAGAAATTCAATGGATTAGTACCTAGATTTATTTTAAGTCTGTAAAGCACTTTGTTCTTGACAGCGTTCAAAGTAGAAAGAGTGCTATCCTGAATGTGCATCTTAATACTGTCATTCTTGTCTTGTAAGAATAGATGAAATATGGGATGCAATACTTCTTTTTAATATTTAAAAGTTTTCACTGAGTGGACACAGTACACACATGCCTACATATATACTTGTATATATATATGTGTGTATGTATGTATGTGTATGTGTGTGTGTGTGTTAATAGATATAGGAACACGGTAACCCATGGTTATAGTGTTGATGTGGAAATGCAAAAGACAAATATGCAATGGAATGTAAGCAATGAAGAGTACTGCCACTATTGCAGATTATCAAAATAAATGCTGATAAACAAACATACTGCCTGGTATTATTATTATTATTATTATTATTAATAATAATAATAATAATAATAATAATAATAATAATAATAATAATAATGCCTGGTTTACTTTGTAAATAAGATGTGCCCTCTGCCAGATTCCTATATAAATCTCACATTTACTTTTCCATTTCAACATAAATAGAATGAGCATTGCTGAGAGGAGATCATATGGTTAAGTGAGATGATCATGAATATTTTAAACTAACTACTAACATTGAGAACTCAACAAATCCTTATTTACTACATATCAAATAGTGTTCTTGTACAAGTTTGCAGCAAAAAGCCAAGTTTCTAGTTTAAAACAAAGCAAAACAAATCACACACACACAGACACAGACATACACAAACCAAAGTTTTCAAACCCATCATTGAAACACATATGAATTATGTTCAAGAAACTGCTTCACAGCAATAGAGACTGTGGGGTCTATTTGCCTCTCGATGTTCTGGAGAGTTAAGCATGATAATCCCCCATGCACTGAGAGGATAACAGGACCCTTTGTGTAGATTAAAAGCAGTTTTCTATTGATATCAGGGTGGTAATGCAAGAACAGCAATATCTCATGTGAAGGTCAATCTTTCACAATGCCACTAAGACATAAAATCTTCGTTTGAAATAATAACAGCTGCCTTTTCTCTTTGCCTGCATGGTCCATGAATTTCCACACAATTCATTGAACCAGCAGTCAATGAACTATTCATTATTGAACCCAGTGATTTAAAAACCACAATATGTACATCATTAATGCCCATTTGGAAAAAAAAAATCACATTTCAGAAATCTTGGTAGGATTTGAAATATGCTTAAATCAGCATGCAGTAAATATAGAACAATCTTTGAAACAAAAAATCAGAATTGTTTTGTTGACAACCTTATGATATCTGTAGCAATTCCCATCCTCATTGAAGGGAAAATTAACTGTTTCTTCCTTTAAGTACTGGAAGATATATGAGATTGTCTATTCAGCATGCAAAGTTTTCCACCAGGTGCAAAGTGATTGCAGTGTATACAGTTCTACAGATTGCAACAAAACTTCTATTAGAGTTGTTCCTCATGTTCTCTCTACCTCCCAAAAGAAAGCTGGTTTTGAAGAGAGAAAAGACATACAAGAGAGAGCAAGACATACGAGAGGGGAGAGAGGGAAGAAGGAGAAGGGGGACAGAAAAGGGGGGAAGGGAAGGGAAGGGAAGGGAAGGGAAGGGAAGGGAAGGGAAGGGAAGGGAAGGGAAGGGAAGGGAAGGGAAGGGAAGGGAAGGGAAGGGAAGGGAAGGGAAGGGAAGGGAAGGGAAGGGAAGGGAAGGGAAGGAAGGGAAGGAAGGGAAGGGAAGGGAAGGGAAGGGAAGGGAAGGGAAGGGAAGGAAGGGAAGGGAAGGGAAGGGAAGGGAAGGGAAGGGAAGGAAGGAAGGGAAGGGAAGGGAAGGGAAGGGAGGGAGGAGAGAGGAAGAAAGAAAGAAAGAAAGAAAGAAAGAAAGAAAGAAAGAAAGAAAGAAAGAAAGAAAGAAAGAAAGAAAGAAAGAAAGAAAGAAAGAAAGAAAGAAAGAAAGAAAGAAAGAAAGAAAGAAAGAAAGAAAGAAAGAAAGAAGAAAGAAAAAAGAAAAAAGAAAGAAAAGAAAGAGAAAGAAAGAAAAGAAAGAGAAAGAAAGAAAGAGAAAGAAAAGAAAGAAGATTCTGTTTCTGACACAGCATTACGACTGTGTAAAATATTCATTTGGCTTTAGTTATGTTTTAATATATATTCTTTAAACACTTCAACATGCAGCCTGGCAATATTGAAACTCGCAGCAGACGTGTGCCTCTAAAATGCCGGCTGTGCTCATTAAGCACAACCACAACAGGTACCGAGCGGCACCGAGCGAGTTTGCCAGCCAGGATCAATAGGTGGCGCTTTTCCCCTTCCTCATTTCAGCTTTCCCCCTTCAGCTCCCAGGCAGCTCCTATGGAAAAACTGTTTTCAGAGTGGCTTTGAAAAATTTTTATTACTTTTAAAAAAACTTTCACTGCTGAGGAAAAATGGGAAATTTTTGTCAGTGCATAGTGGATTTTGCGGTTCTACACAAGAGATGACCAAAGCAGCATGAATCATGGGATTCATGTCGTTGGTACAGAAATACATATCTTCCAAAATTATAAGAAATTTGATCCTATGGCTGGTATGGTTCTTAATTGATTTTTTTTCTAAAATAGTAAGAGGTCTCACTTTCAAGGAAAATGACCTTTTATGACTTGTCCACATTACTGCTGGCCTGATTAGAATTTTTAAACGTTAAAATGGAAAAAAAAATCTATTGTTGGCGCTGTCTACATAATTACAGTTCTTGTATTAAAAATGCAAAGTGTTGGGTTTTTAAAATTTTCTTAATGTTACTATAGTGGAAAAGAAACTTTCCAAATATTATACATATATACTCAAATGGCATTTAAATATGTGAACAGACTGCCTATTGTTTAACTACACATTAATTTAACTGTAGCATGAAAAAAGTATTGAAAAAAAATTCGAACTTCAAGCCTGGTTCAGCTGTGAAATCTATTTTTACATCAGATTTCATCTTAGTCTCCATTAGAAAGGAAAGGGATGTCTTATCGTAAGAGAACAGAGATGTTCTTAAAACAGCTTTACATTCACAAAGAAGGACAGAATACCCACTCATTTACGCACATACACATGTGCATAGAAGGGTATATTGTATATTCATACACAGAATCCTATTATTCCCAGAGTAGATTTATTTTAAAAGCAAGGAGATAATTGATTAGCAGTGCAAGATATTTTCTAATGCTGGAAGGCAAAGTAAAGTTTCTTATCTAGTTTCTGTTATCAATATCTTAAAATGAAAACTACATTTCAAGAGCAAAATTATGATATCATGATAAGAAGTTTCAGCCGTAACTAAGACTTTTGCATTGATTAATAACAGGAGTTAGAAGGTAAAAGCAGTTTCCTTTTTAAGAGAGTGATTCTTTTCCAGGAGGTTGTCCCACATAAAGGAAAGCACAAATGTAAAGATCAAGTTTCCAAGGTTATCAAATTAGAGTAGTGGATGTCAATTGCTTCATTCAATGTTTTTTCCTCCACACTGCATACTTAGATGACCAGATTTTAAAATGGATTCATGTTAATGACTTACAAATTCTTCCAAGATTTTTTACAGAATGATAAGATGGCCAGACAATAATTAAAATTCATAAACTATAAAAACATATCACAGAATCACTGAATGGGACCTCTGGAGGCCAGCTGGTGAAAGCAGCTCCAAGCTTGGCCAAGCAGGTCCAAGTAGGGCCATCTACAAACAGTTGCCCAGGATTATGGCCAGATGTCTTTTGAATATCTTCAAGGATGGAGACTCCACAAACCTCCTTGGTAATTTGAAAATATCTATAAAGTAAGACTTCTAGGTTTGCTGGCAAAACACTTGAAAACATGATATTAGATTTTAAATTGGCTTCCTGAAATCACTACTGCAAATGTATCTTGCCAACTCTATAAGCCAGACGTAGCCTTCCTACCTTTTAAAAATTTCTTCAGACATCAATCCAACTAAAAAATGTTTGTCCTGTTTGATTCCATAGCATCTCTATCTGCTTTTTGTTACCTTGTGAAGTTAGAGGGAATTTGTTATATAATTTATGTCTCTAATTAGTATTTCTCAGCACCCAAACACTACAGGATTGTACCAGGAGAAGGAGTGTCTTCAGTAAGGATGATTAGTAGTGACTTGAGAGCAGAGACACTGCCATGGGACAGAAGGGGAAGAGAAAGGGAACATGGAGACAGGCATTGAGGCAGATCAGAGCGATGCCTTTGAAGATACTTCATTAGGCTCCCTGGATGTTTGTTTTTTGTACTCCTCGTCTAATAGCAGGCACAATTTTTTTTTTAATATTCTGTGGTTCAGTAAATCCTATACATCAGAGTTCCAGTCATACTTATTCAGATATACAATTATTCTTACAAAATGGACCACACCTGATATCCTCAGCTATCAACATATTGATTCTGCAAGCCCAAACCCTCCATTCTTCTTATATGCTGCTCTCCTAAATTTGGAACTAATCCAAACATACTGTAACAAAAAGCTTACTAACATATAGACTTTCATATACAATAGAATATAATGGATGAAAAGAAAGGAGCTAGCAAAAGACTCTAAGACTGAAGTGGCTTGTTTAAATGCAAGTTTGTTTAATATTGCCTTGTGTTTAAATCTTGCATTGCTTTAGGCTTGGATAATAAAGGAGGCTGGTCAGATTCACTTTTCTTAATTGCCAGGCTTTAAACAGATCTTATTGTCAGGCAGTAAGACATTACAAGCATGAAAACAAATATAAATAGATAGATACACAGACCTTGTTGTTTCTTAATATGTTCAGCCCACAGCATATAGATAAATTTAGAACTATAGAAAATATTTTATTCTCTTTGATGAAATACCCTACAAACAAGCAAACAAACACAAAAAATCACAGACAATAAGGTGATTTGGGATTTGATTTTTTTTTTCATTTTTATATTTCCATTGATCAAGGTATCCACTAAGAGTTATTTCTTAACACCTACATATCTGGCCAAATATGTTAAACTCAAATACATCACATCTCTAAAATTTGCGGAAACTAATTTAAAAGCCATACATGTGTTTGCTAAATATGTCTTTTTATCATGTCTATGTGAAAGGAATTGCAATTTACAAGTAAATGTTTACAGTGTTCACAGTGTTTACAGTGCACTCTATAATATACTGTAATTTACCAGGCAAATTATGACTGTTTCACTATATTTAACATAATAGCAATGATTAACTGTGTGTTTAGGGATACATTTTCCAAGAGTTTTGGAACTTTATCAATGCCATTTACATGGACATTATAGAGGCTGGATGGATGAAACTTCATGAAGTATTTTAAAGTTACTATATCCATTTTTTTTTGTTGTTTCTCCTAGGGATAAATTTATATCTTAAAGTTTCTTCAACATTTTTATTTAAAATACTTCTTTTCAGTTCTCAAAAGATCAATTTTTTTAAAATCACATATATTTAAAATACAACACCAAGTGATCCTAACTGAGGGATGGTGCCTCGAACAAAAGGGAAGAAGTAGATGGAGTTTGTTGCGGAATTCAGCAAGCTGATAACTGGACCCTGAGAACAAAATAAAAAATGCATTCCTATAGAATTCCATTGCAATTAAAATGTATCCCTTAAAAAAAGCCTACAGTTTACTTGACACCTGTAAAAAGCTTAGATGACAGCTTCATTTCTCAAACTATTCCACATACTAGAATCTAATCATTCTGTCCAGATTATCATTCATAATTTGCATAGTATATTGAATGCTCCTATCCATATTTTATCCAGTATTTTCTCATTATCAACTTTCAGCAATCATCACTAATTTAAATAAGAATTTCATCACTCTCCTGATGACATTGGTACATGAAAAAAGTAGATGAAGAAAACTTGGTTTCTAACTTTGTATGGCAGTCTTAATTTTTTAGCAAAAAGGCAGGCGGAAATCAACATTATCTGACTCAGTTTTAAAGTACAGGATAATAAATTTTAAGTTGTCTGAGGAACCACAGAACAAAAAAGGAGTGTGATCTCATTCAAATATTCATTTTTTTTTCTCATGTGGGATTTCTGTCTATTTTTTTATGTAGGTGGTTAGCTCTAGAGAATGGGAGGTCTTGAAAACCTATAGATGAACTTCTATATCATTTATTGTCCAATTAGCTGTAATTTAAAACCTTAGTCAAAAAAATTATGAGAGCTATTGTAACTTCTGAGATCTGAAAATGGATTTCCTTATGCTGTGCATTTGTTTGAGGTTTTTTCATACTTGAACCTCCATCTATGCAAGCTGTTCTGACCTCAACCTCACTCTTAAGCTGTGTGTGTATTGCATAGACATTTCACAGTTTGACTGTTTGCTGGGATAAGGCCATGTGTCTGCATGTTGTGTGCCACTATTAAATAATATATATGTCCTTTTGAATTTGAGAAAAGCAGTACAGAAATTTAAATCCATGAAAATGCTAGAATTCAATAATGCAGATTCCTGGTCTAAGTAATTTCTCTCTAGTTTCATTATGAGTATTTGTGCTTCAAAGTAGATTCCTAAGGGAAGTCTATTTTGACTTTATATCTATGTCTTAATAGCTATCTGTCTATTATAAGCTTGCTAAAAAAAAAAGGCAAAGCCACAAAACACCCCAAACACAACAAAAAATAAATAACAAAACCAAACCAAAATAAATCGATCTGCCAAAGTTTTTGCCCTTTATTGGAAAATCCAATGCTTCAACTTTGTCTTAAAAGTCATCCTAGGTCATCTGCAAGATTAACGCTCTTTGTGGAGACATTCAAGCATTTGAGCACTAAAACTTGCATTGATTCACCAAACTATTCCACACTTCCATGTAGATGAAACCCCATCTGACAGTGACCTACAGTGAAGCAAATTCCATAAGAAACTGCTAGTATAGCCATATCATTAAAATACCTTTTGTTTTTTTCAGGAGCAATGGAGTACATTTTGTTACTGAAAGGCAGCTATATATATTATTTCCAAGGATAAATGCCCATATGAAACTGCTCAGCAGTCAACAGAAAACTAAACATTTCAGGGAGCTTCAGTAGTCACATGGGGGGGCATTGGCTACCAAATACACAGAGGCTGATGATCACGGGAAATTCTGTGATAAGTATGTTATTGTGATCAGGAAAGAGTTTTCTTTCTCTACTGTCTTCTGCTCAACAGCCTCTTCCAGATTTTTAGATTAATTCAACTCTCATTTAGATGTTCCTGGAAAATTGGCAGGCTTTGTGCCTTGCTAACCTGCTTCAGCTTTCTGCCTCTTAATTTCCCCTTGTTCTTTTGCTGCAAAATCTGGACATACAAGCAAGCATGGCCCCAAAAGTTATACAGAACCTTTGAAACTATCTTTCAATAACTTGTATAGCAAAAATTTCTGCAACACTCTTTGCAGTTTGCCTTTAGAGCAAAAAATCATTATGTATTTTGTCACCAAGGCTAATAAAGCTAATATAACAACCTAATTGAAAAATATAACTCAACTGATTTAAGACATGCAATTAGAAGTTTGATGTCACAAACTTCAGTCATCAGTGTAACATTTATGATTCAATAGCCCCTTTAGGTTTGTGGAAGTGGCTTCTTACTCTGTGGTAAAATCTATGATGAATTTGTATATTAAAAGCTCCTGCATTCACATTGCATAAATATGCAAGAGCATTTTTAATAAAAATCACCTTTCATTTCATTCTATTGCTCTCACATGTAATATACCTAAACAGAGATCACCTGTAGAGATTGAACCTGAAACCTTTAACATGGGGTTTCTTCCATTTAAAAGAAAGGAACTCAATCTGCCACTAACACTTGCAGATCATATTCTCGTGGTCTACTCATTCAATACAATGAATACAATGCAGATACCCAGTGTAAAAGCAAGATAAGGCAGCTATCTGGACCATTAATTCTTAATTGCTTTGGATGTCATTCTTTCAGCACTGACTGAATGAATGAGCACTGCAGCTTTAGGTATAGCCAAAGGAGATTGGTTTGATTGGTCATAAGTTTAATTCCTTCCCCGTTGTAAAGCCTCTTATTTTCCCATCTCCCTGAAATAGGGAACTCAGACAAAGTCAGCATATCTTGAGCTATGTTTATATTTATATTTCTGTACTGTATTGGGTGCAGGTGTCCTGGTCCTGGGAGAGGGGGGCTGCAGAGGCTATGTGAGCTGGTTCCAGATGATTCCAGATGGTTCCAATGGACCCAGCTTAGGGCACAGCTGAGCCCTACAGCCAAGATTGTGATGCCTCAGGGAAAACATATTTAAGAAGTGTTAAAATGCTGAACAGCAGAGAGGAGAAATAGAGGGGAAAAGGAGGAGACACATCTCTGCAAACACCAAGGTCAAAGAAGGAGGGGAGATATTGTGCCACAAGATAGAGGAGAAAGTCCTCTGGAGCTCATGGCAGAGAGTATAATGGAGCCTATTTGTCCTGCAAGACTGCACTTTTGCCCAAGCTGGAGCAGGGGAAAAACATAGAATCAAAGAAATTTTTGGTTTGGAAGGGACATGAAAGGTCATCTTGTTCCAATCTCTCTCCCAGGGACACCTTCCTGTCAACTGAGTTGCTCAACATCCTGTCTAAGCTGACCTCAAGGAAGAAGAAAGTCTCCATGAGGAGGAAAGAGAAGCAGAGAAGAACTGTTTTGAACTGACCACAGCTCCCATACCCCATCACCCTGTGACATGCTGGATGGAGGGTTAGAAGGTCAAGGAGCTAGAAATGAAGGACTCCAGTTGAGTCTAAGAAAAGAAGCAGAGCCAAAGCTTTTCACCATCCAAAATATTATTCAAAAATGGGCAGTAATTCAGATTAATTTTCCCCAAGTTGAGGGTGTTTTGCCTGTGACAGCCATTGGCAAGTGATCTTCAGTCTTTATCCTGACCCATCCTTTCCCTCTGCCATGTCCTTTTGAGGAGAAGTACAAGAGAAGCTGGGTCAGCACCTGGCAGCCAGCCAAGGTCAAATCACAAATTGCTAGAGTGTATGCCTATACACACAAACACACACAGACAATTTTAGGTATATGACTAAGAATTTATATTTTAAACAAACAAAACCCCGAAATAATTGCCTTCTGTAATGCAGTTACCTAGATAGTATCGGTTTTTGTCAAAAGCAACTGTTATGATGTTGCGGGTTTTTTTATTTATTGTAAAACCAAAATTAATTTTGAGTAAGCTAAAATTGTGCTGAAATATCCTGATAATCCTACAGCATTTCTTAAGAGTTTTGTAATGGATAGTGTAATCCAATCAGAAAATAAAAATTTAAGAATTGTTTTCCCCATATCAATTTAAAACATAATTAAATATATTTGTTAAATTAAAGTTAGAAAGAGATGTTTGGGGTGAGTTAATAAGTAAAGCAAAATAACTCTGTGGACTTGAATAGATGAGAATTCACTTGCTCTAGATGAAGTCTGACACAAAATATCTATTTCTAGTTCAAGTTTATGAACTTCACATTGCTATAAATCAAAGAATGGGACAGATCAACATTTGAAAAGTAACGATTATTCTACTAAAAGAGGAACAACAAAACCCTTAAAGTTAGGTCAGGTACACTGGAATAATGTATTTTAAGTCAAAGATGCATTGTAAATCAAAATATCTCACATCATGGACTGTAGCTCAGTTAATAATTAACTAATTATAATATTGGGAAGTAAGCAATGAAAACAATGACATAGTATTTTTAAAAGTACTAACCTTGTGGGTGTCCATGTAAAAATGAATGTCAGTTACTGGCTATGAAATCATTAAATTATGTTTGGAAATCCACATCACTGTAATTACCAATCCAGACTGCTGCATGACTTTCTCAGGACTACAATATGAATCACTTGTCCACAGCAGGTAAAATTATTCTTGCATCTCTCTGCAGTTAGTGGAGTTTCATATTTTGCATTGTTTCTTTCAGGAATCTATCACATACATTTACTTTTTTATTCTTTCTGAAATGAAACCTATGTTTCTTTTAGGATAACAGTTAATAAGTAGTAATGTCTTTATTGATTTCTTCCAGTTGATCTTTAATTAGTACTGCTCTCTAATTTAACTTTGACACTGTAGTCTTTTCTAGAATGGGAAACAGAACAGAGGCAGAAAATAGCAGTAAAAGCAGGGATATTAGTTTCAAGACTAATAATACAATGTCAGGTACAAACACATTTTTTGATTTTCCATGATATGAGAAAGAAAAGTTAAAGGTGTTAGGACAACTTTTTGGCCCTGTTTTATGTAATATAAATATTAAAAATCATTATTTCTCTTTGCAAAAGTAAAGAGAAACACTGAAATTATGGAGGGGATTAGTTACTTGTTAGTTTAATTCTCAAATACTGGAAGTTTATGAATACAACCCAGGAATTGAAACAATGAGACTAAACTGACTTCAGAAAGATGGTTCCTAAATTCTGGCCTTGTCCCTAAGATTGCTTTTTATTCTATGGATTTGGTTTGGGTTTTTTTCCATCTTAGAACCAACAAAAATTGCCACTGAAAAAAAAGTAATGAAGAAAGAATTTCAAGGTACATCTATTCATCCCTATGCTCAGATTTATTCTATTTGCTCTATAAAAATCCTTGCTTGTGCAGAAAAATACAGAAGATAGGTACAGAAGAAAGATAGAGTAAAAGGTAAATGCATCTATGCTTCTAAAATTCTAAAATAAACTTGATTCTACTTGTGCCTTCCTGACCAGACAGGCTAAAAGATAATTTTTTAGAAGAATAAGAGAATTCCATTCTTTTCCTTTTTGTTTCCCCTGTTATTTCTGTTATTTCTGCAGTACTCTCAAAGATGAACTTGGATAAAATCTTCATTTACACAAAGAGACTGAAACTCAGGTAAATATTCTGATCACTGAGCTTTTATATGAAAATATGGGTCAATTCTTTTATTTTGACCTCTTAATGAAAGCAACTATGCTTGCACTGTTTAGTAAGTTTCATTCTACTTAACTGCACATGGAGTTTCTCTAAGAAGCCTTAATAGCTGAAGTGCTTTTGATCAGATGTGAAAAGGACTACTTTCTGAAATATGGTGAGATTTCATTAACATGCATGTACCTCTCAAAAGAAATAGCAGTTCCACACACTGAAGTTTCCAGATTTTTAGCTTTCAGCTTGGGTTTTCAATTGAAAGACCTAATTGCAGGCATTCAAATCCTTTTATACAGTATACGGCTAAACACCTTTTTCCTTTTTTTCTTTCTTTTTTGGTTTTTTTTTTTTTGGCATGCCAGATATATCATTCTGAGATCAACCCAAAGTATTGGCCGACACCAAAATCATGATCAATCAAAGTGCCAGGCCAGGCAGCTAAAATATCAGAACAGACCTAGAGAAGCTGAGGGGTAATTGCATGGAGAATTATCAGGGGTGAGTATAGGTGTCTGTACTGCAGAACCTTCCACTGGAGTTAGTAGAGTGAGCAAGAGTGAGCAGGTGAGACAGTTGTCCTGACTTCACCTTAAAGCCAATGAAAAGCATCCATGATTGGAGTAAGATACATCTTGTATTGACACATACATATCAAATGAGTCAGAAAAGTGACTAAATGAGTCTGGTTGTCTATGGTTTAGACCATCATCTATGCCTGGCCAGAATAAATGCCAAAAATGGCTTTGTCAAAACAACTGATAGTCAAAACCCCCACATTCTGACACAGAAGACCTGTTTACTGCCAAGTCATCTATTTCCTTTTTGCAGGAAAGCAATGGATAAAATGGCTATGAAGTTCTGAACTGACCTAAATTAATAAGAATTTTCTGACCCTTTGCAGCATTTTTTTAATAGCACAGAGACTCCAAAGGTCTTTCTGTGACCCTAATTCCTGACATTGTTTCTTCACCATGTGTTAGTGCAAATGTCTCTGAATACAATGGTTTCTTGAACTAATAACAGACTTCACAAGAAGCATGAATTATTGAGGATTAACTATGACTAAAATAAGGAAGTCTTTTCTGAAGTGGTGAATTCATGGTTTCTGTGGATACCTTTTGCTGCTCCTATAGAAGCATTTCTAAGAGATGGAAGTTAACTGGAGACTGGTTTCCAGGCTCATTAAAATATGCAATATTCTTCACGACTAGAGTAGTGAAGGAAAATATAAATCATATTTGCAGATTCTTAAAATTCTTATATGCATGAAAATGCTATCCTTTTTTATTATTATTGAACACACAGAGTTAAATAATTTTGCCATGTCTCTTTAGTTAAAAAAAGCTTGTTAAATAAAATGTTAAATAAATTCTTCTGGCACAAACAGATATTTGCATGTATGTTTCATAAAAGACAAAGCAATTCTCTTCTCTGAAGATTATACTAGTCTTAACCTAGTTATGGTTGAAATGAATATGAAAAAACAAATATATTAAAATATTTTTCTATGATATATGTATTGTAAATAAATTGCTCAAAATTACTCCAAAGCATGTCTTCTTAAATTAAATAATTTACAAGTCTTTCCAGTGCTCTAAATAAAAACATGTAATTCTTATTCCATATTTACATAAATAGTCTGCATAATTGTTCTTTTAGCATGGTTATTGCATTGGTTGATTTGACTAATATTAAATATGTATGAATTTCCTGCTATTCCCCAGGGCTCACAGAAACAAGATGAATCTCAAGAGACTGGTTTAAAGTTTAGATTTAAAGAAGAAAAGCCTTACAGATCCAAGCATCTTTGAATCTTTTTTCATTGATGAAGTCTAATTTTCACCTCAAGTAAATATTTAATAAATAATTATTACTTGAAGATTTACAAGCAGTGCCAAGATTAACTAAATTATTTGTGTGTCTTTTTTCAAGCTTTTAGACAATTCTACATACAACTAAACAAAAGTAGGACATGATTGATCTCAAGCATATTGACTTTTTGTACTTTTTACACTGATGAATTAAAATTCTTCAATGCAGCTGACCAACTCAGTTTCTATATTAGTCTTGGAAAACGCAATTCTTACAGCACTGTCCTCCTAAAATTGCTTCTACCTTACTAGCTGCAGATAACTTACAATGGCTATCAATAATAATATCATAAATATAATAAAATTTAAATAACATAGGTAACATTTTGCTCATGCTGATAAGGTGCTAATATTTTTTTTTGCATCTCATAAAACAAAAAATCTCGTGAATTGCAACACAGGTATTGTCATCAATGGACTTGGCATTGCCATGGTTGCAAACAGTGAGTTTACATAGGAGACAATGGGTTTGCAAAGTATAGCATCCTGTTAAAAGAAAAATGCATTCTTTTAAGTCTAATCCCTTTAGCATATAGTATATATGTCTGATTACACTGATCATGCATGCTTAAGGGTACCTTCATGTACTCTTAAATGCTGTACACAGGATCGTGGAGTCATAGAACGGTTTGGTTTGGGGGGGACCCTAAAGATCATCTAGGTTGTTCTAAAATGCTTCTGAAACTGGTTCCTACACAGACAACAATGATCTCTTCAAAAACACCTAAGATGTATAGGGGGGAAAAGCCACTAAAATAAACAAGGATTTTCTGGTGTTGATCAAACTATAGAAACAGGATGTTTCAAAACCATCCCTTGTGGATTGGTTAGATATATGTGTGTGTCTGTGTGTGTGGGTATATCTATATATATATGTATGTGTGTGCATGTATTCACCCATATGAATACATATATAGCCATCTGGTTCTAGATTTATGCCTGTCAGCTCACTTTGCTCCAAACTTTGCTCATTTGCAAATGAAATTAATTTCATTCTACATAAAATCCACAATCAACTCTAGTAAGGGGCACTCTGTTGACCCCACTAAAGTTTAGATTGTGGCACACAGGTGTAGAGAAATGCCTTAATACCAGTAATAACCATTATGTTTTCCTGAATCTGTAGATTATCAGCAGATACTGGATCTTTTCCAGTCTAAACAGAAGCCAAAGTTTATTCACATGATGGTTAGAAAAAAAATAAAAATAAAATTTGAGGTGACTTCAATGTGAGCCAAGTAGTGTAATGAACCTATAAAATGCTTAGTGAGATGCAGTCAGGCTTGCAGATGTGTTTACAAAAAGGAATGCTCTAGTTTCATATTTATTATGAGCTTTCTCTGATTTAAGACTACTGTATATTGAAACTGAGTAAACAGATCTTTATTTACATAAACGTGACCATATCAAAGCAAAACTAAACTGAAAAAAATTCTTTCAAAAAAGTATTATCTTCAGTAAGCTTTCTGTAATTATGGAATAAAGAAACCTCATTGAACTCAAGAAACTCTTCAGAAAGGCTATTAGAAAAAAATCAATACCCTTAAAAATAGTAATGCAAAGATGGGATTCTAAAATGATGTTCGTTGGATTCTGACTGCATGAAACCATCAAAGTGCAGCACTCCAGTAACATTTTAATAACACATTCAGGTGGTAATATAATAGATAGGCGGCTTTTTGCATTATAGTCCAAATGTCTTGATGCATAATTCTAGTGTATGAAAAGAGAATTCTTATAAGTAACCTTCCATAAGCAGGTCTGTGCTTCTCCAATAGCTGAAATACACAATGTCGATGAGACTCCCCTTTTATCTAAACAAAGGAAGCACAATAGCATTGTAAAAACTAAAGCAGTGATAGAGCAGTATTCTATATTCATTTTCAAAAGTGCAAAGAACTAAACCAAATACTAAGTAAGGGGTATTTGGATCCTTTAAAATGTGATTCTGTTCTCAAAATGTTAGTAGACAAGTAATGACTTCAGCAGTGAGTAGGCCCAGACCAAATGGATTTTGTCAACAAGATACTAAATGTTTTCTTCCATATATTGAGTGAAATCAAATACAACCAATTCCAAAAAGGCCTCAGCCTTATCTGGAGAAAATGAGGCTTTGACTGTTTCCAATGAAGTCAACAGCAAAACTCCCTTCAGTTTGTGCAAATGCAGGTCCTGGATACATGACTTAAGTGAGTGCTTTCTTGGCTAATTTTACCAAAGAATGACTCATTCTTTACTGCCTTGAATAGCCAGAACATGAAATGATTAATTTAAGTATTCCTACTGTTAACCCAGTTACTTTTCATAGTAACAAATAATCATCATCAAGGGAAATTATTTTAGAACATACTTCATAGTGTTTATTCCATACAAATACAAATGGTCGGAAAATGTTGTATATCTATCTGTTCTGCTGCTCCTTTGGGAATATGATAATGGCAGAAGAAACTGGCTAGCTCTAGCTTAGATAAAATCTGTTCAGTTTCCCCATGTTTAGTTCCTATACGTCCTGGTCCTCAGGAGATGTGTTTTTCCAGTATTTAATGGGACTTATCCCCCCTCCCTTTGGAGACCATAATGTAGTCCAATAAATCATACCGTTAAGGCAGATTTGCAGTCTAAATTTCCTTTTTATATACATGTATACATCATCCCTTTCACATAGGTAGATCTCCAGAAATTACGGCCGAAAGAGTGAATGGATAAGATGTTGTTGTACTTTTATGAGCAAAGCAGCAAGGTAAGATATAGATTTTTTATTTTTTTTTTCCCAGCAAAAGTGCTATAGAGTAACTGAGACATACTATTTTCAGCATTTTAGTCTTCCAGGGTGCAAAATGGTAACTTGCAAGAACCATCCTCACCATGTAAAGTAAACTCCATGTACAGTATAAGCACCTCTTTATGCTCCAATTTCAGAAACAGAGATCAAAAAGACGCTGAGTTAAGAGTTTAAAATTTATGTCAGACCGCTAAGCAGTTAATATATATTGTGCTTTAGCTCAGAGGGCAGCCCAGTGTTCCCAGTTATCTTACTCCAACCAAAATAAGCTACTCTAGCTGAGAGCTGCTGTGCACTGATGTGTGCAAATGAAGAGGCAGGAGCCACAGGCCAACAAATGACACACACGGCCCAGGAACAGCTCTCCCTTTCCCTGCTGAGCAAAGGTCTACAGCTTAGGGGCAGCAATTATTTACTGCTAGTGCAGTTGAAAAGGAAGGGGACCAGAGGCCTGACTGGATGTTGGGATTATTTTTTTCTTGCTCTGTGCAAAACTGCATAGTCTAATTTTAAGATTGCCAAGCATTATTATTTTCTTATTTGTTAGTTTTGCTTATGTTATAATGTAATGTGTGAATCCAGCACTTTCAGATGGAGAAGAGACAGGAATAAGAGACTGTCAGCATTTTAAAACCTCTTGAATAGCCAAGAGGACAAATCACAGTACAAATCAGGGGCAGGTGCCCTGAGCATATTTGAAAAAAAAAAGTATATGAAAATCAAGCCTTCTGCCACTAAAGAAAAAATCAATCACACTCAAATACATTCACTAAAGACACAGATGAACTTTTCAGCTCATATTAATGCTTCAAGATTTCAAGAGGATGGTGGCTGTACGCTGGTTGGGGTTTTCATGCTTTGTTGTGAGTTTTTTTAACACTTGTACATCATCAGATTTGCAGATCCTGTATGTACATTGACATTTTTATCCTGACTTCCCTAAAGTTGTGACAATTTATGTTAATTGAGGATCTGACCCATCTCTCCCTTCTGAATGGGAATTTTTCTATACAAACCTCTATTCTCCTCTGCAAGATCTTTGAGAATGTTTACTTTATTTCAAGGTGATTCCTGAATTATAAATACACAAAGAAAAGCATAATCAAATGAATGCTACATGCAGCTTTATTGAATATACAGTAGCTTCACTTGATTTCCTTTTCATATTTGTATCAAGCTGGATATCTATTCTAGACAGACTATCATTTAAAACAAGAGACATACCAAATGAGTAAATGAGGTTATATTACTAATTAGCATACTGTCTCCTACTACCTCCAGTAAGCTACTAAAATGTGACTTCCATTTTATCACATAGATGAAACAGTTATCTTTCAGGGTTTGAAATTTCTGTGATCTTTATGCTTAATAAGCTCAGTAAAAGGCATTCAAATTACATCACTTTTGTCTTGGAAGTTAAATTGGGAAATATTGCATTCTCTGAGATGATAAACTCTGTAGAAGATAAATTATCATGAGAAATAGTTTTAATTGATTTACCATAATAAAAGTTATGTGACTTTGAAGTGCAAATGACACATTAAAATGAAGCTACAGTATGTTGATAATACAGTGGCTTCTTTGTTAATGGAATTACTGACACTGCAGATGCTTGCTGAAGAGTTGTCCTCTACTGTTAAGTGAGAAATACTGATGGAAATTGAAGATATACTATATTTAAATCCAAGCCCAACTCTCTTTCAGTGAGCTTTACACTGATCTGAGCAAGTGTAATTTCGACAACTGCAGAAATAATATAAGAGAAGCTTGAGCCTGAAATTTCAGTTCAGTTTGGAATATAGTTATCCTGCCTTTATCACTGTAACTGAACTAAAAAATAGGAAAAATAGGAACCCAGGAAAAATATTACTCCTTACCTCAATTTCCCCATTTGAAAAACAGAGCTAATAAAATCACTTTCCTGTTCAGAGGTTGGCCAACAGTTAAACAAAAGTGCATCAACTGCAGAGATAGCTAGTGCTCTAAACAAAGGAAAATGCACATAGGTCCTACACAAAAACCCCTGCAAACATTTTCATTTTACCTTTTCAAGGGTAAAGATGAAGACTTAGAAACATATAAAGCCAGCAGCATAAATCAAAACAACTTTGTTTTATCTCATTGTTTTCTCACACCACTTAACTCTGTGATCTTTGACTAGATCATAGACTCATAGAAAGCCTTGAGTTGGAAGGGGCCAATGATTATCCAATGATTCTTCTTCCTTTATCCAGATCTTTATCTTATCTTTCTTTTGATTTTAAAGCCCTTTTCCCCACTCAAAGCATCTCACTTTGCCACAGTTCCCTTTCACCTGTGGACCTTTCAATTTCTGTTTTCTTTCCTTGACAAATGTCTTTCTCGCTTTTCTTTTGGACAACAGTATACATTTTCCCTCATTCTTCTGATCTTTTTTCAGAAGCTACTGTATCTCTTATCCAAACTTATCTTTTACCTAGTCCAGCATTCACTTTTTTTTTTTCTGGACATGTAGTTTTCTTCCTTAGGAGATTTCATTTATCTCTTCTTTCTTTCTCCTTACTCTTTCTGAATTCTACATTCAGAAATACAGTAAATAAATTTCATATCTCATCATCCTGTTAATTTTAAGAAAAAGGATCCAATAACTATCCAAACTCTTTTGAATCCGTGGGTGTTAGAATCTGTAAGCACTCTAAGCGTGTGCATTGGTTCAACCACCAAGTGGCCACTAAGATTAATTAAATTTATTGTCAAATTTAAACTCACCCTAACTCTATTCTCTTTTTTTTCCCAGACTCAGCTTCACCCTTGATTCGCCTGCCTCCTCCCCCAGAGCCACACAGCGAGAGTGGGAATGAGGGTTTCAGTCAGACCCTAACAATTCCTCTCTGCCTTCTCATATTCTTCTCCTACTCCACACTGGGGTCTCTCCCATGGGAGAAAGTCATTCTCAAAGTGCTGCAATCTGGATCCTTCCCACGGACTGCAGTCCTTCCAGAATGGACCACTCCAGTATGAGTCCCCCCTGGCCACCCTTCATGCCAGAATACCAGTTCTGCATGGCTTCCTCTCTGCAGGCCACAGCTCCTGCTCCAGCAGGGACTTCCTTCTGGACAGGTCCACCTGCTTTAGCATGGATATTTGCTCCACTATGGTTCTCCACGGGCTGCAGGGGCAGAGCTGCTTCACCATGGTCTGTACCTCAGGCTGCAGGTGAACCTCAGCTCAGGTGCCTGGAGCACCTCCTCCCTCTCCTTCTCCACTTACCTGGGTGTCTGAAGGGCTGTTCCTCTCACATATTCTCACTCCTCTCTTACAACTTTCTGAATGTTCTCACAGAGACATCACCAGCATCACTCTTTGGCTGTTGTGGGCAATGGCAAGTCCATTCTGGAGCTCTGCCCAACCTGGAGGCAGCTCCTGGTCTATTTTTACAGAACACAAACCTTTACACACCTTTCCCCATTACCAAAACCTTCCCACATAAACTGAGTGCAAAAGTAAATTCCTAGTTAAAAGACATTGTTTGGGATTTTTAGGTTTGGTTGTCGATTCTTTTCAAAAATAATAAAATGTAGTGTTTATTGTATGGTTTCACATATGCAAACTAATAATGTTATGTACATTACTTAAACTTTTCATACTAGGTAATCGACAAATACAGTGAAAACTATAGGGGCAATAAAAAGTATCCAGATCTTGTGCATTTATTCGCCAGTTTGCAGCATTCATATATTCCACAGCCTTTCAGCTTGGAAAGCTTCTATCCATTTTTTTAGTAGCTGTTTAAACAAAAATAGATGTTTATTTCTTTAAAATTTTGCCAGGAAGCTGTCACTTTCCCATTTACTCATGCTATGTTGTGACAGAATGTGTCAGCTTCTTGCACAAATGAAAAGAGATATAGATCTGTATTTATTTTAGCTGAAAAATAAGTAGTCATCAATTCTGAGAAAAGTGTTTTCCCATCTGAAAAGATGGATAAATAAGAGAGGTTTTGTGAGGTAACTATTTACCAATGCTTAAAAGGTAGTTGAGAGCCAAATATTCCAGTTCATCCATCGGTAAACATCCTTGAGAAAGCTGATAGGCTCATAACATGGAAAATTAGATACCTGTAGCAATTATCAAGGGAGTTAGTGCTCTTATTCAAGCCTTGGATGCTCAAAAGTATCAGCCATAATAAAAACAGGTAGATGAACCAATTTAAAACTTGGTCTTTGGTCTCATGTTTGACAGACAAGGGAAATGCCAGTTGGAAAATCCTCAGCCAAGATTGGACTCAAATGCTCAAAAGTATGGCACTAAGGAGTGACAATTAAGTAGAACTGGTATGCAACTTGAGGATATTCTTAGAGATCTTTTTATAGGAAAGAAGATATTAAGATACAAGAGTAATGCATAATATTTGTAACTTTGTCCTCTTGAAAATTCTTTAGTCTTATCAGTCTCACAGAACCCAAGTTTCTACTAAGTAAAATTTAAATGCAAGTTGAAATTAAAAAATGTTTTTCAATTTATTAATTGAAAACAGTCACTACAAAAAAAAATCAGACGATGGAATAGAAGAATCCTTTAATCGATTAAATTCGAACTCAAAAATTCTATGCACCATGAATTCATGAAAACAAAAGAATTTGCCATGAAATATAAAGGCCATATTCTAAATAGATATCAAAATGAAATTGCATATCACTGAAATCCAGGGAAAATACTCTCAAGTTTTTAAGAACCGAGGTTTCAGCCTGGAGGTTAAATCGGTAAAATAACTTATGATGCAGCACAAAGATGTCTACTTCTACATACGAAAGAATTAAATGCTTGATGTCTTTCTTATATCGAGATGTTCAAAAGCTCCACTGAAAGTGAGGGTGGACCATCACAGAGTAGAATAGAACCTTCCCCTTCCTTGCTTGTCTGGTGACTCTGTGCCTGGTGCTCCCCCAGCACCCAATTGGCCCTCCTGGCTACCAGGGCACTGGGGATTCGTGTTCCACTTACCATGGACCAGGACTCCCACATGTCTTTCTGCTGGGCTGATCTTCATCCTCTCATCCCCCAGTTCAAAGGTATAACCAGGATTACTCTGATCCAGGTGGAGAATATGGACTTAGTCTTATTAAACTTCATATGGTTGGGGATTGCTTAGGTGTATAACTTATTATATGTTAGAATGTTCAAAGGAAGGGATTATTTGTCACTGGAGAACAGGGTTCTGTTTTCAGAAAAATGGTGAAAAACTCTCTTTTCAAGCAGAAAGGTAAGCAAGACCCTTACCTATAAATCTCTAGCATTTGGTGACTGCTTTCCCGTTCCTTCTATGGTCAAATAAAAATTCCATAGCAACACTGCTAGGGTAAATTTTGTAAAAAATCTCTTTGTGTAGTTACTTTCACACTGAAGAAAAAGGAGGAAAGGTGCTTTATAAGCACCTTGCAGTGGTTACATGAAAAATTACCAATTGGTTTGATAGTGAACTGTATCTTCCTTATTTTATACATTTTTATCTATCATATGGTTACAAATTGGAGATCAAGGAAATAAATCCTATATATATATATATAAGAATATATCTGTGTGAATGACTGTGTAGGTGCATGTGCTTTAATAATTCAAAGTCCTTTCTCTATTCTATCAAAACATGAGAAAGAATAGAAGCACAAATGTGCTGCATCAAGCACTGTATCAAGCTTTGATTAATTCATTTTAATAGTTCAGGAACAATATTTCTGAAGTAAATCACTGCAAACTGTGATGTGGATAGAGGTCATATGCATAGCTAAAAAACAATGCAAAGTCAAGGTCATTATATATGAAATTTCTCAAAAATAAACACTTGGGCTTTAGGATATTTATTCACTGACCCTGAAATGTCAGCTTGACACTGGTACTAATGTAGCACACTTGTCTCTGGAGTTTATCCCACTATGCAAAAGTGCCGCTTACTGTGAGAATCTTTCTGAGGTGCTCCAAGTGCATTCTAGAAACCATCTGCATATGTTATTTTATTGCTAGGTCTCATAAATCAATATTATGTAGAAACATCTATAATTTCATATTGTATTAGAAGTAGGATAGCCACAGAGCTGCACATTTGAGGTCCTAATGATGCTAGTGGTACAGTACTTACATTTTAAACATTTTATTGAAGAGCTTGAGGTTATTTGGTTTATAAAACCCCCAGACTATTTCCTCACAAAGCCCTGGAGCTCTGATCTAGTAAAGTTCAGGCTGATGAAGGCAGGGGAGGAGTTCTACTTTCACTTACTAATGGATAAATAGTAGAAAACATCAGTGGAAAATAAAGATCTGAATGCAGCTGGCGGTATATAATCAATACAGCTAATAATAAGTAATGACATTTTTAAAATATGTGAACATGATGCTGCAAAATAACTTCCATTAAATGTACAAGGGTCCAACAAGGAGAAACAGGGTGAACTAATCATAAACATGAGCAGCGAAAATCATCAGCTGACTAACAACCAATTCCTGGTTCTGGGCTATGGCGCTGTGTTGTACCTGCATTGTGTCCACTGCCCACTGTCCAAAGTGCTACTCATATTTTACTGAGTATCTCAGCTGTACCATCATCCAACCCTGAGTACAAAAAGGATATACATTGGAAATTGCAAGAGCAATTCCTCTAGAAATTTCTCCGTATCTCATCTCTTTTAGAAAGTTTTGTCAAATCAGAGATATTGTAGAAAATGTCTTATTGTCAATTTTCTTTCTGTTTACTGCAACACTATATTGAAGTTTTTGGCTTTGCATAGGTACCTGGCAGGACCTCAATTCCAGATACATGGACTATTTCAAATTTCTCTCTAGTTTTATGTAGTTAAATCAACATGGCCAAAGGCCAAAGGAATTTTTCCATTGCCTAAGCATTGTTGGGCAATGCCATCTGAGATATACTGAGATATCTTTCTTCATCCTCAGCTGCTGTTTCCAACTAATCTCCTATCTCCAAATGAAGTTAGTTTTGTTTAGGTACCATACTCAGGCATCTGATCTTCTTCTTACCACTCTCTTTTCAAAAGTAATCTTCTTCAACATTCTGTCAGTATTGTTGTACATGGCTCACGCAAGTTCTTGCAAAGAGTAGACAAAAGCAATAAATTAGAATGGAGCATACAGGATACTATTCCAGACTATTCAATTACAGAATAATTCTTGTTACTATGGTATTTCTAGAGTTCCCTTGCTTGCTTTCTTTCAATACTTCTGTGTTATTTCATCTGTTTCTATCTCACACATACATAAGCCCTGTATGACAAGCACTCAGCCCTTTGATTTCCCTGCAGAATTCATGTGATCCCAATGCTGCCTGGCATATGGCCTGCATCTTTGGCAACAACTCTTGTTTGAGCCAAAAATTTCACAAATATCTGAATGCTCTTTTATGATTCATCTTACTTCAGAAGCTTAAACACTCACTAGCTTCACAAAAATTTATCCAGGAGAAAATCAGCATGCCGAAATACCTTTATAAAGCACACAGACATTATCTTTAGTGTGATTATACAGTCTAGAGTTTCTCAGATATGACAGAGAGATCTACCAGTTGGTACTGTGTGTACACCATTGTGTATGTGTTTTGCACATGTCATGGTTAGGCTACTAAGAGCCAAAAAATCATAATTGTTTTGTTTTCCCAGTTTGGCCATGACTAGATGTCTGGAAATTTTTGTCAATGGTGTGAGAAAGTGACGATGGAGAGTTATTCTATCACAATTCATCTGTGAATTCAGAAGCTCCAGTAGTTTTTGTATAAGATCAATTACTTTGGACAATGTAGAAAACTCAGTGAAGGGCTTCTGAATAAGGGAAGGAAAAATTGATTTCTTATAATTGACCATAAGCCTCCATGAAACATTTAATGATGTAGCAGTCATTTTCTTCACTTACATGGGGGAAAGAGCTTATATTACACCCTAGAAGCTTAGAAACTTGTCCTTTCCTACACACATTGCTGTCCTATTTCTACCCCTCACAATTTCTTTTGAATATATAAATACATGAACTGTTTAAAATCTCGCCTGTGTTCCCAATATCCTAATTTTCTCAAAATAGTATCATGTAATTCCTCCTGAAGCCTTCCAGACCAGACAGAAGTAACATATCCTAACACTTTTATTGCTTTTCTCTGTTCACTGCACTACATGTTCTCATGCACCATAGCGCAAAGACTACCCTAGTACAGCCAAAAGAAAAGGTTATCAGTGTAGACCTTTCCAGCACAGGCAAATCAAAAAATGGAAGCAGCCTCACACTGCTGGGGTTACACACTCCTTGTATTTAAGCAGCAGGTTAAAGCACCAGGTTCTTGTTAATGGGACAAGTCAGCTCCTAGTGTACATGTTATGAATTTTCCTTTACAAGTTTCATGGATCATGTAGGCAGTTCAGTTCTCTAATACAACTTCTGAAGTTAAATATCTAGTGTTAAATTTTTTTAATAACTTGGTGTGTGTACACAGTAATTACTGCAAAACCTACAACTTCAATTAGTTATGTGTGGAAGAAAATATTCAATTATGTTCTGAAAATTTGTTTTATGTCATAGTTTCCAGATACTATTTTCCTTGCCTAATAAACACTGGTAAGTCAGTGTTTGTTTTTCCCATTTTCCTGTGAGTAATCATACATTTCAGAAGCTGTGTGTTACTCTGTAGTAATGTGGATCTCAATGTAAGAATAGAAAAAGAGAATGACTGTAAAAACTCAAGTATGAAACAGTCCTATGTAAATACTTTTATCTTTGTGACACTAACATTTTGTTTCCATTTTGTAACTGTAAAAACAACATTATAAAACCAATTCTCTCTTGTAGTGTGAATAGAAAATAGGAATTTGTTATAGGGGGCAGTTCCAAGGTCGAAAAAAAACCCACAAAACACAGGCATATTCTTGAAAAGCAAAGTTTTTTGAATATGCTGTGGTTTAGCTTTTTCTTTAGTTTTATCTTAGGGATACTTACTTATGGTTTTGATATTGGTGTACATTTCTGCTTTTGAAATCTTATTATTATTTAAAAACTGTAGTGCCTATGGTTCTCGACATTTTAAAACTAAAATTTAATTTTTAAAAAAAGTGTTTTTCAACTAAATTGTATCTGGTATCTATATACTGCCACCACTTGCCTGAATTAATTTTGCTTTAACAGTATCTTTGTTTTGGATGCCTTATTACTTCTAAAACCTTTTTAATATCGACTTTGCTATGTAAAGAAGGGAATACTTATGTCATAAGACCCAAAATAATCCTTATTTTTGAATAGAGCTAGAGGGATTCCTTATCTGCATGGAAGAGTAAAGATCATTTTTTCTTCAGAGGAACCTCCCTCAGTTTGAACATACCTAAATGCTGCCACAGCACCTTTCCAAGATAAAATATTTTCATAGACATTTTCATACAAACATATGTGTCCATGGCTTAGTAACTCATTTTCTAGACCAGCTATGTAGACAAGAGTCTCATCTGGAGATAGTAAGTGAAGTTCTATAATGTCTCCACAGCTGGCAATATGAAGCACTTTAGTAAAGCATTTGAAGACCCTCTGGACAGCTATGTTAAGTCCAACATTGTGCATGGGAATTCCTGCCACCATTAATATTATTTTGAAGGTACCTGGAAAATGAAGTATAGCATACCTGAAGTATGTTCCATGAACAGAGAAAAATAAATATAAACTCTCTGTTGATTACCATAGAAATTCATGATGCATTTTCCATCTCACTGAAATAAAGTGTCAAGATTTACAAGCAATAAACAAACAATATCCCAAGCATTGTTCGCATTTCGAATAGTTTGAACTGGATAAAGAGATTTGACATTTCATATCCCATTCAGCCTGTTATCAGAGAGTCCTCTAATGTCAGAGAACTGTATGATTTGTACCATTCAGGCTAGCAATCTGAAAGTTACTGCAGTGTCTTAATGGAAGACCACATTCCCAGTATTGCATTTTGTGAGAAGATATGATATTAGACAAATTTTTTGTTTCTTAGCAAAGTTGTGTTAACATTGATGACATTCAGTACATTTAGTTACATTCATTTGATCTCTTTCAGCTATTTGCAGAATTTTTATAATATCTCAAAGGATCCATATAATTTTTTTAAAAGTTAATTTTAATCTAAAAAGATCAGTAAAGGCCCTTCCAAAATAGTACTAAAGCCATCTTAAGCTCATATACTTCTCATATGTCCCAGCACAAGCAGCATAGAAAACACATATTGCATTGACGTACCAGTACCATGGCCATAAGAAACTAAAAGAATGAGCTCAGGAAGTGTTAACTGAGTTATATTTTTATATTTGTTTTTACTCTCTTTTCCTAGAGTAAAAAAAAAGAAACAAAGATGTTAATTGCATGAATCTAAGGATGGGAAAGGATTTGGGGAGGTGACATTGTTACCTTCATCTATTCACTGGCTGATCCAGAGTAAGTAGAGTTTTGTTACTCCTGTCAACAAAGATTAGCCTGTACATGTTTCAGTAGAAATTCCTAGTGATAGTACAACCAACAGGGAAGCATCAGTTAAAGGAATAATGATAAGGTGAATGTGAATCCATAAATGGACTTCTTGCCTGAAATAGTCGAAGTATAAAAAGAAGTCAGACTTTCACAGTCTTTTGAATCCTTGTGATTTATTCCCCCCATGGCAATTGAACAGACTTTACAATAGGTGTTCTCCATTTAATATAGTATTTCTTGCCTGGCAAGTTCATTGTTGACAGCAGAATTCCTGAAATCTTCAATACATTATACATTTACTCTGTAACTATAGCTAACATGTTGCCAAATCCACAGCTGCCTATCTTTAAATGACATATATCACTGCAGTATTATCCTTAATTCAAGGATCTTGAATTAAAAAGATTTTCAGTCTTTTAAGAAGAAGTTTGGAAAAAATGAAAGAGGACCAAATGGCTGGTTATGTGTCAAAATAATGCAGAAAGCTTAGTCTGTCCCACTGCCACTTGCACTCTAATGTGTAACCATAGCCATATAAACATATACTCCCTATAGACATAATCCTAAGGCTATATCCCATAATTTCCTTTATATCAGTTACATTTTAAATGGTTCTCTGTAGGAAGAAATACTCTAGATCCACAGAAATTTCAGAGAAGAAATGCCTGAAAGGTGTATACTTTATATGACATTAAAAGACCTTACCTTTTCAATGATTGATATGTTCACAGTAATTGCTAAGGCTATGAATTTAATGAAGGCCAGATTCAATGAAGATCTTTGTAATAAAGTAAAATACAGTAGTTTGTAAATTGTAGGTGGCAAAATCCTGAGTGGCTGCTGAAACCCAAAATGTGTTTTATACTAAGAGCTCGTGGATGAAAATAGATGTAAAATAAATTGTAGGTCTCTGGTCTCATAGTTTAGTAATTTACCCACTATGTGACAAAGTCACATTTCTTATATGCCTGCCTTGAAGAAGGAACCTAGAGAATTCATTGAAATGATACCTAGCAAATTTTGATAAAAATTCTTTAAGTAAAATCCCAGATGGGATTTTCTAGATCACAATTGCCAGATAAAACCCTAAGTTCACTCAAGTCCTTTTTCTTGGATCTAGCTCTAGAGTTACACATATCAAAATATAATGAATAGAAATGAATGGAGACATTGGCACAGCAAAGGTAGTACAGCATAAAATACTGATATTAACTTAAAGACTTTACAGAGGTCTCTTATGACAAAGCATGCTAGATTCAGATCTATAAAAATTCTTAGCAGAGTAATGCTTCTTATCCATAAAGAGTGCTGTAATAGTGTTACCAGCTGTAGTGCTTTTGATCATTATTGTAAAACACCACGGTATCTATTCATAAAGGCTGCCTGATTCACCATTCTGTAACCCCAGCTTTTATGCCTCCATAACAACTCTAAGGGTTTTTGTTTTCATTAATATAGTACTGATGGCAGGTGCCAGGTTGCAGAATCCAAGGCTCATTATTCAGTCACAAAACTAGTTCCTCAAAGTCTATAGGTTTTCCCACTGCTCAGCAGCTGACCTTGCCCTGTTTGGTCTTTATGTGTTGTTGATGTAACTCAGGCTGCCTAAGATACAAAGCACTGAGGAGTCAAACTGAAAAGCCCATATCTCTGACCAATGAATGCACTTCACACTGGCCTGTCCGTTTTCTCAGTGGCAATAAGAATGACAACTGCAGTAACAATTTTAAAATATCTTAGCAGCAGAAACCAGAACCCATGGATATATAGCTTTAAGTTAAAAAAAAAAAAGCATCCACTCACCTTGTATCTGTCTGCATTGTGGGCCATTTTTAACAGCCAGGCAGTAGAAAAGCTCTCCACAAAAATATTCTATGGTCTAGCTTTGTACGCATGATATGGGACAATTTGGAATTCATACTTTACATTTCCACAAGGATAGAAATACACTGGACGTACAGCAAGCCACACATCCTACCACAAACACACCAGGTTTTTGCATTCTTGCCATTGCCTTTGGTCTTCATAACTTTTGTGAGAGAGACTATGTTTATAATAGAAATCTTCTGGCATAGATTTCTATTACAGAAAAGAAACAGAAGTACTAGCTCTGACTTAAGTCTTTATTATAGGAAAAAAAAAAAAAACCAAAATACACGAATCTACTTCCAAAAGAAAATAGAGAATATTTAATGAGACTCTGCTCCTGATAGTGCTATCAGACTTTCAAGAGCGTTCTTTGAAAAGACTTTTCTCTTACTCATTTCCAGATCAGAAGCCCAAGCAGACTTTTAACTGCCATGAAAGAAAAGGGAAAAATAAAGCAAAATCCTAGATTGCTCCTGTTTTCCCTCTATCTTCCCATACTTTGGAGTACTGTCCAGCTGACAGTACCAAAAGGACTGTCATTCATTATGAAATTACTGATGAAACTGTAGGAAAGTATTTTACACTATTACCAAGCAGCAATTTTTGTAATTTCTATGAGCATGACCCATAATGAAAATCAATACCGTCAATATCAAAGAGCTTACCCTTTGACTCATCCTGTAAGATCTCACCAAAATTCTGCCTATGAATGCTGTACTAATTGGAAAAAGAAATCAATTTCTCAACTGAGACAACTTTTCTATGAAGACCATCATATAACTGTCTATAGAACAGCTGGATAGCTTTATCTGCATAGTACTTGGTCAAACACATAAGTGGAACAAGAGTTAAAAGATTGCATTTCTGAACAATATGATTACATTCAACATCTTCTGGAAAGGGACTTTACCTAAGTTTAGACAGTGCACTTTAGGAAAGGGTTACAAACCATGAAGAAACATATCAAGAATGCCCAAGGACCTCAAAGGAGAAGAAATTCAAACTGTGAAGTCTATTAAACACTGTACCATGCAGTCACAGGTACATTCTTTTATAAAAAGTAGACATAGGAGGGTCAAGAACAACATAATCAAGTTTCATAAGAACTCTAAAAGTCCACTGAAGCAGAAGTCACTAACTGGAATGGAAAAGGAAATTATACATTAGGTGAACCATTTTTCTTTGTACTGTAAAGTTGCTCACATATATCCACCTTGTACAAATCTAGTTCAGGTGTTAAAGAGTCAACAAAAGAAGATACCAGTGTGTCAAAACAGACTATATTTGAGCAAAACTATACCTTGACAAGCAAGTATTCACTGAGATCAAAGGCTGATATATCTGAAGAGTTAAGAATAAAATCATCAAACTGATAGCAAAAGTATACCATTTATTTAATATATAGTTTCAGAAATGCAATCTGATGCAAGGAAATACTAAATTAATGAAAGGCTCTTGTTCCATGACAGTGTTGAGCCAATTTAAAGAAATTAAATTAATACATTTTAAGTTGAAATTATTCAAGTTCTATGTCACTAAAACAATTTTCATGTATTAAGAAAATATTAATGCTGTTCTAGTTTTAAAATACTCTAGGATAATAAAAGGAGTGAACACCTACCTCCTTTTCTTTGGTGTCTGAAAAATGTCAGGAACTTGTAGCAAAAGAGGTAATGCAGGAGTTAAATTAAAAATAAATAAACAAATAAACAATACCCCCAAACAAACAAAACCCCCAAACAAACAAACAAAAATCTCAACCCCAGATCTGCCCTGTTTCTCAACCCTGTGAGACTTTAATTCAAGCAAAATGAACTCATGTGATTCCAGGGAAAAGGGAAATGGGAAATGGAAAGGTAGGGGAAAGAAAAAATATAGTACATCCTAACTGGTAAATAAAAAAAAATAATCAATTTAAGGTTATTTCAGACTGAATACTTTCAGAAAGATTTGAAGTCATATAATTAGCAACTGGAAGTCACTAGAGTTCTTCAGGAATTCATAATTTAATGTTCACCAATGGAAAAACATTTTTTCACAAAGCATTTCAAGAACAGTCTTGGAAGTACTTTTACTGAAGACAATACTGCAGTGAACTGTTGGTGTAAAAGAGGTGAGACCCAAAGGTTGCAAACTCTAAGATCAAGGCAGAAGTGCCATGATCACTGCATTTCTGAGTCCTAGACTGTAACAAAAAGAATTCAAGAAATCCATTGAGCAAAGGATGTTCATCACTTTACACTATTGATTGCAAGTAATTTAAAACATGTTGGTTTAAAGAACTATGAGGTTTTTTGGCAGAAGAAGTTCAAACATCTTCCAGATTAAAAGACTCACACAGAAAATAAAAATTATCTAAATGCAAACTGTATGTCTGAATAGGGGGAGAACAAATTGATGAGCACAGGATAAAAGAGCTTTCAGAAATTAAAATATTTGTGTAACTGTAGTCAGCATTTCTTGAGTCTCAATTCCATCTTCCCCACGAATTTGCAAGAGTTTTGTTCAGCTGGCCTTTGCCATAGGGACCCAGATAATCTTTTTTTAAACATTTACTTTCAGGGGCTGTGGAAATGGAGTGTGTAGGTGTGTAAGTGAGAGAAGTTTAATTGTATGAATTCACTGTAATTGAACACAAATTCCAGAAATCAAGCACAATATTAATATACAAAACATGTAAGAATGAATCAAAAATACTTATGTATGGAAATAAAAATTGTAGAAAAGAAAATTATTTATTTTAGGTCACTTTTAAAAAGTCACTCACCATCTACTCATTAAGACAGGTGCTTTCTCAAAGAATAACCTCTTCTTATGTACTTAATAAATGTCAGGTATGGGAAAGGGCTCTTCTCCAAAGGTTCCATAGATATGAGTAAAATGACAAAGTAAGGATTAAATGGGAAATCATAAATCCAGAAAAGATTGAGAGAAATAATATATGTAGGAGGAATATATCTGAAAGAGACTCTATACAAACAATATCACTGAGAAATTCACACCCTTTAGTGAAAATACAGCAAAGTAATTTGTCCTGATCAACATTGCTCTTGTCATGTCATTCCCAGACGTTAAGTGATGACATAGATTTTGCTTAGATGATGACAAAGAACAATAGCTAAATCAGAAATAAAATAGAAATATCTCTTACACTACCACAATCATCTATATATTTATCTTAGCCTATATATAAAAATGTATATCTAGGTCATTCATACGTCAATTATGTTTACATCTCTGACCTGAAACAAAAACTGAGATCAGTTTACTTACAGAATATACCATCCTTCTGTTTGCATAAATGAGAAATATAATGCCTTGGTTTGGTTTTTCTGACATACGCATAAAATACTTAATGAAATTCATACACAAAAAGATATTTGATTTCCAATGGCCAATATATTTTCTTTTTTACTCATTCTCTTCTAATTCTCTCACCAGATTTCTCTTATTAAAATAGGATGATGCTACAAAACTACAAGACTTCTGAGTTTTTCCTCTGATTGGTAGTAAAATAACATAGTCCTTATCTGTTCCACTTACTCACATGGAATAGTAATCTATTCAGGCAGCAATTTCAATTATAACAATGTATTAGTCAGTGAATAAGTTTTATTCCTTTGTAGAAGTCTAGCATAAACTCAGGTACTGAGGAAACCCTTTTTCTCTTTCAGAATAAAAGACATATAATTCTTATGTGAACATATCCTGATCTCTGAAAAATAGATATTTCTCACACAAATTATGAATCTGAGAAAGTAAAACTCTTGAATTGCAAGCACTTATTTAATTCTCTTTTACTGTAATACTCTAAGTAGTACTCAACATTTTGAGAAAATTGAGACTGAAATGAGAGTAGCTGTACCTACACACCATCCTTGTTATTCTCGCCTCTACCTCTACTTTTGTTCTATAATTTTATAATTCATTAAACCTTCTGAACTCTGATACATTTTTCTTATTTTGAGGAGACAAAATATTTGAGTTTATTTTAATTTTTTTTGGTCATATATGATTCCCCCTTTTTCCTATGCAGGATGCAAGTCTCTAATGTGTGGCCTATGAAGAAATTTAGTTTCTTCAAGCATAAACTACGAATTTTATTCTTAAAGGAAAGCTCAAAACAATATTTTATTTTGAAATATGTTACAGAAAAAAAAGGTTCAAATATATATTTTTAACAAGGCACTTTCCAAAAAAACCTCTTTATTGCAGGAGTAACATTGGGCAAATGTAATACTGGGAATTGAGCTAATCAAATATAGCATTTTTTTGATGTCAAGATAACCTTTTACTCTGGTTTGTTGATGTTGTTTGGTGAAATACATGGTTTGGTTCAGGTTTTTTGTCTCAGCTGAGACATTTCAGATCAAAACTATGAGCTATGCTATTTCAAATCAGTTAGTGATTGTTTGCAGCAAATGGCAGCCAAAGGGTTGCTCTCATCCATTTTCCCAACCCATGCAGTTTTCTCGTTAAGAAGCAGGCTCTGGCCATCATCCAGTGTGGGGAAGTGCAGAAGGGAAAGAGGGAAGATGTGGAAAATCCTTCGTCCTTATTCATTTACCTTCAGTGAAACCATACACTTTTAAGGAACATTTCAACAGTGCCTTATGTACCACAGAATATGAGACTAAAAGCAATAAAGACCCTTCTTTCTAGATCTTACTATATGTTATCAATGTTGGAAAGCTAACCGGTAGTATCAACAAAGTCAAAACCACAACTTCTGGGGGTAACAAAAAACCCCAAAAGAAACACAAACCAACAAAAAAAAATCACCCAGAGAAAAAAGGTGATTCAAGTTTCTGCTTCTTCCCAAGTTCCAGAAAAAGCATCTGCTGAAATAGATGCAAATTTATGAAGCTCCCCTGCTCACACAGTGATCCACTAAGAGATATTTGACTAATTTTGCAATCCTTGTTTTGGTAAGACTTACACATTTCATTTAAGTCCTTAGACTAAATGTAAAATAAATTCATACTAGAATACTTATTGTTCTCCCAGTTAAATTGTAAGAAAATCCAGGCTGACAATGCAAGATGCAAAATGAAACACATCTTCCCCTTTAATAGCAAAACCTTATAAACCATCCTTAAATCCTTTTCTCTTTTTCTTGGTTTTGGCTTTTTTTCCTTTTTTCATACTGCACTTCAGGGTACTATTGTTTAACAGCTTACAATTTACACAGCAAAACAAATGTTAGCAGCCATGTAAGTATCCCATATCTGATAATCAAATGTTTTTTGCATCAAGTGATGTGTGTTTTGAATAATTAAATATATATATTTAAAGAGACTCCCAAAAAATTTGGGGGGCTGAAAAGAACAGTTGTAATGTCAGTGTAAAAAAATAAAATGAGATCATTACCACCAAATACTGTAGGAATGAGGAAGGATGAAAAATATCAGTTCAGTCATAATGATTTCGTTAAGATATGTATGTGGAGAGATGAAAGGAGAAGATCACTAACAGATTGCTAGTAAAACAGAAAGAGTGTGAAAGCAGCTAAATGTGGTATACTTAGAGAAATGAAAGTAGAAATGCTTCAGAAAATAAATAATTTTATTTAGTATTAATGACTCTTTTACTCTGTTTAAGGCAGGGCACAAGCAAATGATAAAATACACACTTTGTCAATTCACCTTGGAGTCACTGATCTCTTTTGCACATTGAATCTAATGAGGCAAGCAGGAGAGAATTGTAATGGGTCTTTCATGTACTTATTGCTGGACTTGGATTATTGTGTAGAAATAAATAGTATTTTCTATCAAAATGTCTTTGAAATAATGGCAGGATTCTATTAAAAATAATATTATAAATATTATTATAAATATTATAATGAATTCCTGGGTTTCTTTAAGAATGAATAAATATATTTTATGTCAGCTATGTAAACAAACATGTCTCTTTTAAAATAGTTACATATTATCTATGAATATCATATCAGATGGGTAATTTTTGAGGGGCCATGTTTTATATAGATATGAAAAACAAAACTGAAGACTTTTCCATCCTCTAAGTAACTGTTTTTTATTTAATTTAGTGTGCTGCAGATCTATGTGAGATATAGCTCTGCAATGGTTAAAATGTCTTCATAAGGATTTATAATTTTATGTCGTACATCTTTGTAGTGCATTTGGAAATGATCAGTAATATGAGTCACATACATGCAGCGAAAGAGTCTATATATACACAGTTATAAATGCTAAAATCTGTCATTTTTGCATACAGTTGTGGACAAATGTGTTTGATTATATAAACTAAGTAGTGATAGTCTTCATACATTCAGCAACGTGCCTGAAGTGTCTGCCATAAAACAGTCCAGGAAGCACGTTACTGAAGTCACCTGGAGAATAGCCATTAGGAAGTGCTACAAGCAGGGATGATTCTGAGCTGCCTTCTTGACATTGTGCTACTTTTCCCCTTTTTCCACTGTAGGCTGTTTCTAACCAAGGAGTGTTTTCTACTGTAAATGCGCTCTTAAATAAAAGAGGACAGGAATGGATCTACAGGCTGACACTGCTTATGGAGAGCTTCTATACCAGTTTCCTTTTGAGAAGAGTCACCCAAAACAAAACAAACAACAAAATCCCAAGAAAAAAAACACAACAAAGCAAAACAAGCACACAAGCAGGGAGCTTATTTAAAAACCCAACTAAACAGAAAGTTAAAACCAGTTACAGCTATGCACATCCACACATATCTTCATTAGAACTATGACTGAAACTGTTCTCTATTTGTAGATTGAGTAGGGCCAGAGTTCAAACTCAAATCCTCTCACAAAAGCATTGTTTTGGGAAGGAAGAGAGTTTAACGCAATATGAACATGACTTATGCACTCCTGCTCTAGGAAACAACCAAGCACTTTTCCTGCCTTCGTGCCAGAGTTCAAAACCATGTCTGAAAATCAACAAGTTTCCTATTTAAAGAAGCATTTTCAGTAAAAGTTTCCTTCTGTGTAGTCCCACACCTTACTCTCTTCAGGACATATTAACTGGGGTTAATAGTTGCAGCATAATAATATCTCAGGGAACTTTTTAAGGCTTTTGAGCATAACTGCAGAAGCATGAATATTCATGTCCAGGATGCCATGGTGTACAATGCTGTATGAACACTTCCAACATTCTCAGTTCCCTTGATATTTCAGTAGCCTATTGTTTCATTTTCTTCAGTTATGCTTCCCAAATTATTGCTCAGTGCCAATCAAAATTCTTCAGGAACCTTCAGCATTAACCTTGACAGACCTTTCTTTGGAAGCAGAAAATTAGAAGGTTTCTGTTTATCAGACTCACCTTATACCCAAAAGACCTAGAATATTTGATTTTTTTTTTTTTAAGCAATACAATGGGAATGAAGCCAGTCATGCCATCGAGTGTATGCAGACTCTCTAACCTGCTTCTTTTGCAGATCCTGTTTGTCCCAATCCCTTTTTTTCCACTTACATTTTCCCTGGCCACTTTGTCATTATGTCAATTACTAATTGACAGAGTGATGTGTGTGATGGAAATTTAGAAATATATTCACTTCATTGGCTCCATTATTTTAATGTCAGAATGCAGGTATGAAAAAAACAGCAGCATGAAAGTCAGATTTTCATCCCCAAAACTGAAAAATTCAGGAACACCTGAGAAAATTACTTATCCTTTCACATTATTTTTTCTCCTACAATAACAAAGAAAATGTCTGTGAGATATTTCTCACATGGCTTTATAGTGCCTGTAATTCCTTTATAATGTTATAGCTGATTAAGTGGGAAACTGACACAACAGACTTCCTGTTGAAGCTTTTATTACATTAATTGTGCTGCTTTGTCTGATTGCTCAGAAATTCTGCCATACTTTCTATTAAAAGTAACTGGCTTCAGATTGCTGTTATTGCTGAGATAAAATCTACACTGATTAGGTGACAAATGTACAGCTACATTTATAGGGGTGTGTATGTGAAAAAGCCGTAGTTCTGCTATTAGTAGCTACTGAATTCTCCCAGCTTAAATGGTCACTGGATCAGGTTTTACAAGAGATGTGATCCAAAGTTATTTTAATATGTTAATAAAACTGCTATTTTCATTTTTACATCAAATGTGTTGTCCTTTCAATCTGGCAAGACTTTAAAGAATCAGGGTGTATAAAATAAAGAAGTCTAGTTTTCTCCACATAGATAAAGTGTCAAAGGAGCAAAGTAAAAATGTTCTGGTATTATCTGCTTAACAAGGGCAACAAAATAAATGAAAATGAGGACATTTGCTTCAGTACATAGCAGCAACTTGGATAACATCATATATAGAACAGGGAGCCTGTACTTTGGCCAATAGTAGATGTCAAGGCTTGGGCACCATGCCTGAAATGCTATTATTAGATTGGAAAAACAGATTTACTCAACATGTTACAATCTTGTCTTCATTTTGCTACATGAACATATATCACACCATGATGTGAAAAGGCTCTGATAAGGTTCAAAGTAGTCTTGACTATCAGAGAGAAACATAACTATCCAAACTGGAAGGTCTGGGCAGAAGTGGCAGTACCCTAAGCCAACTAATAAGGGCTTACAAAGAATTTGAGCTCAGAATTCAAATAATCAAATAACATTTATGTACCTCACAAACCAATAAATATAAATATGCATGGCTGTTAGAGTTTCAGTTTTGCCATGTTAATAAACAATGGACCAAATCTTCATTGGGGAATGAAGTAATCAAGGGAAGTGTTTGGAACTGGAAAGACTGGATTAAAATGAATTTAAATATTGAGATTAAAGTCAGTAAAGGAATATTATTGTGTAAGTTAATATTTGAATACAGTTTAGGATGCATCCATGTGTTTCTCTTGTAAATTGGGATGCTAAGAATAAAACCTGGGTGTGGCCACCACTTTGTCCTTTCTGAATAAGAAAGTTTCCTGCACCACCTCCCGGCTAATTGTCATTTGCCAGCTATTACTGATTTGGTGTGCAGACATACTCCTAGCTGTTTTACATAAGCAAACAGCAGCAGTAACCGAGTCTATTGTTCTTTCTTAAATTCAGGATAGGATAGCCTGTGTTCAGATTTTCTCCACTGGATTACTGTAATGTGCTTCACTATCAGCTCAGCATCTATTTAGAAGACACTGTTCTGATGGAGAGAAATAAAAGAGAATTCCATTACATTTTAGATAGTATTTTTTAATGATATATAAAGAAATAGTTTTACAAATTCAGGAGTATTCTAGAGTACTGCTTCTGACTTTTGAGGGTCAAAATGACTTTGGGCAATGCACTCAGGAAAAGGTTTTTTCCCAATCCTACCAATTCTTCTAATTAATGAGAAGACAACTCAAAATCCTATGATGGGAGCAAAAAGAATGCTGGTGCCTAATTTTCCATAACGTTCCTGTAGCTCTCTTCCTTCTTGTTCAAGGATAATGTAAAAGTTTTACTCTTATCAGATTTTGCAAAACCAGTCATATTGAACAGATGCATGCAGAGAGTTGAGATTTGTTGAGGAAGAGGCTTCATTTGGCGAGCTTAAAGGGATGACAGTTTTCATTGCCAATAAATAGACTTTTTCTGACTGGTTGTTATATTTTAGCAAAAATCTATTGCTCTTTTATTTCTCTCTGCTTAGGGATTACGGTTTTTTGTTAATTGGTGGCCTGGTATCTTATATGTGTTTTGAAGGAGCATTTCTGCACTGTAACTATAGAAATGTTACCTGCTCATTCATTCTATGGAATTTACACTATGGAATGCTCAGAGAGTGCTCATATCAGACTGAAGGGTAGAGGATTCATACATGTGAACTGCAACTAAAAGAGATCATTAAATTAAAGACTCCCTTGGCCATGATATAACATTCCAAGTCACTTCCATGCTGTTCCCATAATTCTTAGGTATATTAATTGTGAGGGAGGTGCTCCCTGTAGGCTATTGAAACTTCAAATTTAGGACCTTAGTCAGGCAAATGTCTTACAGATGTTTAAGGGAATTTTCCCAGTTTTCTAACAAAGGTTCTCCCTCATGTATGCAACAAATGCAGAAATATTTTTAAATCATCATGTATGGTGAGATGAGATATCTGATCTCTCAGCATATCAGTGCAACTCTGCTGGCATCATATATGGCAAAATCCAATGTAATTTTATTAATCAATAGATTTTTTCATTGACATTGGAGATTAGGGCTTCTTCCAAAAGTAGAAATTATTCTTATTACCTTAGACTTTGAGTCTAGTCAGATACCAATGCCAAGTTACATCTTTACTGAGCTGCGTTGCTTATGAATATATTTGATATTTTCATTAATTTATTGGCACCTCTAGCCAGTTAAAACAGGAGGTAAACATTGTACTGTAACCATCAGTGGTTACAATTTCACTAAATACAAATAGAATAAACCCTGAAAGATTTTATGGTTTATTGACTCAGTAAACATATTAAAAACAATAAAGGAAAAACAGGGGAAAAATATGAAAGTAAGAGAAAATAATATTGCAAGGATGTAAGAGTCACCATCTTAATTGTATTCAGAGAGTATTGCTTTCCTGATGCTCAGTAGCCACTCACATTTCAGAGAGATTCTCTGGTTTGACCTCCAATATGTAGAGGCCAATTAAAATCACAAAGCTTTCTTTTTTCCTTTTTTTTTTGTTATTGTTTCTAGCGCTTAACTCTGACATTAATTCTGGATATTTCAACCACAACAACTCTGAACCTTGCTAAAATCTTGATTCTTAATTCTGTGGGACATAGGACAATTTATACAATATATAATTTTTATAAATTATAACTATGATTAAATAATAGCAATTTAAACTATAGAAGTAAAAATTATAGCAATATACAGACATGTCAAAATGGTACTCTAATTCAAAATCCCAGAAGAATGAGTATAAAAGGTAGAAATGGTTGACAAGCTCTGTATCCTGTTTATATCTTCTTTTCTTGATGAGTACCTTCTACAACTGCAGGTATAGAGAAATGTCCAGAAAGAAAACAATGTAAAGTAAAATAAAAAGAATATCTAGGCTCTAATATCTATCACATTTTGATAGGCATAGCATGAGACTTTGTTTTCTCTGCTATTCCCCTGTCCCACCTTGCCAATAAAACAGTTTAGCAAGAAAAAAATTTACTGGGTTATTCTGATTTCACATAGACCAACACTGCTGTGATGTAATTACAAAAATATATATTTCAAAATTACCTGTCTAACATAGTAAATATACTCCTATACAGGGTACAACTGTACACACAAATGTATTCTTTATTTAATAACTTCCTACAAATTATATATTCACTGTAGTTCATTTCTTGGACAATTATGTGAATTAGTATAAGGTTTGGGTTTTTTTTATTTGAAATACTCATAGAAATGTGTGATTTTTGTAAAATTAACAAAGTAACAGGTCAGAATGGTACACACACACATTCATAAGTCCAAACACACATTTATCTATATGTGATATCAATCATAATTGTTCTGAATATGAATTTCAGACATTTTGTCTTCTACAAACTGCAAGGTTTTTTGACAAGGGTCATTTTTTTGCTATGTGTCTTAAAAAGATATCTAAAGGTATTTGTGCTAGGGGTTTTAAAATTTAAAGTCTGAACAATATATTTATATAAGTTTTTGCGATCTTTTAATCACAGTCTTTATTCATTGCCTCTCTGTATATGATTTGGCAATGTAAAAATATAATGACCTTACAGTCTAAGTGACTTTTCTGAGCAGTGAAACTAGTGATTTCATGGGATGACTAAGTTCAAGATTCTATCTCCTTGAAATTTGTTTCCAGGATGTTAACTGCAAAGCAAGTTATATATAGCAGTAAATGCATGCTTAATTTGTGCAGAAATCATGGTGTGATGAATACAATTAAGAGCCTCGGAGGGAATAATTATATTACTGCATAAAGCTGGTGGATCTCAAATTGCTTGGTGCCTGGACTTTAAATTGGCCTGTGTTCCTGTTGTGAAAGTCATTCATAGTAGTAACAAAACTGCAGTCAGAAATAGGATAGTTTCAAAGTCAAGTAAGTATATTTACTCATCTGCTGCAAATGACTGAGCCTACAAAATGGAAGCAGCATTTAGAAGTAAATTAATAAAAATTTAATTCTGTTAAAAATATAAACAGTGTACATTTAAATACTATTTTATCCAACAACAAATCTTATAGAAATTATAAAATCTTAATGGTTGCATTTTCTTTCATATTTACACAAGTAGCATGTCATAGTCCTAACCTGGTCTTTCCAGCCTACCATAGGTATTTACAAGAGGCTTTAATGAAGACCAAAATTGAATGAAGAGCCAAAAATATTGCATAAGTCCAAAATTTGACTAGTAGGCAATTGCCTCAATATGGACCAGTGAGATTCCTCACCTAAGGTGTGTGGTAACCAACGTCTGGATTGTGGGACTGGATTCTACCATCTTAACAGCCAAGCACAATTCAATGGGCTGACATAGGGTTGCACAAACTCAAGAATTCCTAATAATAAAGAAAATTTTTGTAGCACAGCTTGTTGTTCATCTTGGGGGATTTTCCTATGTTGACCATCTAGCAGTGGTTTTACAAGAGCTGTATGAATTAAACCAGCAATTTTTGAGCACAAGATACATAAGCTGCTGCAGCCCACTTAAGGTTTGAGGTTTTTAAAATTACTCAACTTCTTTCAGCATTTGGGAGCCATTTCCCTATTTTTCTACTTGGCTTTATGCTTCTCAAACACATTACAAGAAATATGAAATTGTGTATGTTGGCCTAGAAAAAAAAAAGCAGCAAAAAAATAGGGACTGGTTCTAAGGTCAATGCCTGTAAAATATCACCTAAGGGCAAAAAAAATTACTCAGATGTGAAATTCTGACCAAGATGTGAAAATAAAGGCTATGAGCATTATTCCTGAACTGTGGTAAATTTTCTTTTCCCTGGTCAGTATTTCATAAAACTCTTACTAGGAAACTAGATATAATTTGTTCTTGACACATTTCTACTCATTTGAAAAAAGGTAATGTTGCACTGTTCACTTTATTAGACACCACCTTTATTTGAAAAGATTAATGCATACATTTAAGAAATATGATTTTTTAAATAATTATATAGAATGCAGGTGTTAGTAGTCTAGACATAAAATTAAAGATATCACTCCAGGTCTGTGTACTCTAAAACATCATGGCAATGCTGGTGATGCCATAATGACAATGATAACAGAGCATAGCTCAGCTATACCTGAATTTCATAATGGTGTCTATTGCCACTCTTCTGCTTCCCATATAAAATACATAGTGAATGAGAAGTTATTTAAAGACTTCATGTAGCAACTTCTTCTCTATCAGATCAAAATTGTGGCTTGTTAGGATTTCATGTTTCTATAAAAGATTTGTTCAAAGTGTGTGCTGTGGTAATGGAAAGCCAGTGCCAATTTGTTTGAACTGGTCTTTTAACAGATTGGGAAGTGTCAAATATACAGACCCCCTATCTGCATGTTTTTTTTGTTATAGAATATGGCCAATGCAATGTAGCATCCATCTTTATGCCCAAAATTTAATTCCCTCTCTTCCTACATAGGTGAAAAAAATTATTTAAGCTACAGTCCTTAAAGAAACACATATCAAAATTACCTTGGGCAATATTCATTTAATCACTGTTTTAGTCAACACCTTTGACAAAGCTTGCATCCAATATGGACTGCTAGGAAAAAAAACATCTCCAGATGACCTGTAGAAGATGCATTAATTTCACAAGTAAAGCCATGTTTACAAGTCAAACAAAATCAATTATGTGATACCTGAACATCAGCTTTCATATTAATTTCAAGATTCCTATCAACCACTCTTGCCAACTCAAACTGAGCACAAAGGCTGCTTTAAAATATAGAGAAAGTTTTTCTACATTCTTTTTCTTTTTAAAAAATTCAGCTACAAACTAAATACCTTCTAATGGTAGTTTTGTAATAAGAGTGATCTGCTGGTGAAACATGTTTTAATAAACATTCTCTGTATCTCAGTGTAGAATGGTTCTTTCCCTCATTTCTGAAAGGTATTCACAGTGCCCAGATGTTAAGCAGTAGAAATTTCTTTTTCAGCAGTAGCATCTGGCTTATTGGCAGGCTCTACTTGCTCTTTTGTTGGCTTCACGGCAGTTGTCTTTAGGCTGTGAAATGATTAGGATACTGATGTGATGTCTTATTCACTAAATCCCATTGCTTTTAGCTAGCTCATGGTTTCTGTTCTGTAACACTTCCAAAAAAATCTAAATAACAACAAAATTTCTCCCAAAGATATCTCTATGAGCTGAAAGCAAGAGAGGAAAAAACCAAAATGATTTCTCCAAGGATAAGGCAGAATTAATGCTTTGCAGAACAATCTGGGAAAGGGATGGCAAAAAAAATCAAACAGATATATTTTATTACTCTAATATTATTCAGATTTCCAGTTTAATACATAATTTCTTGAAGAAATTGTTGATAAAATGCTTTATTTTCTCCTCTAAAAATATTCACTTTAATACATGGAAGTTGGGATCTTCCTTCTATCCTACATAAGAGGTACCATAGAAACACAATAGAAAGCATATCAAATTTTAGAACTATGTGCTCTCTTGAGGAGAGAAGAAAGTGTGGACAAATATTTATTAGCTACATCTTAAAGTAAATTGCCAGCCATGTGGGCTCTCAGATACGTACTGGGACTTTGACCCAGCCTTCTTTTTGTATCTACAGTCTTTCTCTTATGGTCATATGCCTCTTTGAGACTGAACTTCAGTATAGTCTTTTAAATGACTGGTTGATTATTTAGTGATTTTAAGAAAACCATTTTGTTATTCAATTTCTGAGTTGATATTATGCAATATAGTTTCAAAAATGTTATTGGAATAGTTACAGAGCAGTGATGTTGAAGTTTTTTTTGTGGGGTGAGAGGAATTTGTTCCTAAATATGATATATATAGTCTTTTTGAGATTGTCTTTAAGATTTTTTTTCCCTAGATTTTAGTTAACATATGAATATTTCATTCAGTAGTTTTGGTATTAGCTATAAAATTCTGCTATATGGAAGCCAGTATTTGTTTATTACTCTTAAATATCCATACAAACTGCATGTTTAGCTATCAGTACTGTCCTGTTTTAAAGTCTCATAAACTTAATCTGAGTTTTTAATCTGAGCTTGAAAATTCTGTGATTTCCAGACTGCATTTTGGATCCAAATAGCCATCTGGCCATATCTCTGTTATATAATGATAGAAAAGATTAAGCCAATGTAAGTAAAACAGATGGTAAAAGGTGCCTGTTGACCAAACAGGAGCAGTGGGACTCAACTTGGATGGGTCAGCCTATATGCAATAGATAATCTCAATTGTCATTGCTCGTATCTACTGCTTTTGATGTTACTCTATGTCATTTTTTATCACACACACACACATACACACACACACATGTATATATAGTTATTTATATTCTATATTACAACTTTCTTTGAAGCCCTTACATAATATAGTGGATATATTGAAATATTTAGTTTATGTATTTGTGTAGAGTTTATATATGTCACCTTCCTACTTAAGAAATTATTGTCATTGGAGTTATTTTACTTTAAATTAAACATGCATCCTTTTGAAAAGATACAAGCGCATTAGTTGACATAAATACAATTTGTCTTTTAATTCATGAAAGTATAATGATATTACATTATTGTTATAAAGTTAATCAAGACTTTAATGGGACAGCTATGTTACTATTGAGTGGTTGTTTTTTTCTTTTACTGTAATGCATGCCTTCAACAAGCTGATTATGCAGTGTAGCAATGAATTCTCTAATTAGAAAGTTATTACTACATCTATAATGGGCAGGAATTCTATCTTTGTAACTTGCATTTTTAAGATGCTTTCTTACAGAAAATAGAAATAAAAAATTTTAAAAATACACATCAATAGTTACAGAGGATGTTTAATCTATAGGCACTTGGTCTGGTTAATTTTTCCATTCTTTTTCATATGATGATGCATATATCCATGTATGCAAAGTAAACACAAGATGACTTCACTTAATAACTCTCTGACTTGATAATTTCTCAAATGTGTTTTGCGTAGATGTGAGAAGCTTGTGCTAAGGAAAGGACTGAGAAAAATTGTCAGGTTTGGTTTGCACAAGAAGGCAGTTCCTTACAGATTCTTAACCTTGTTTTGACTTTGAATTTCACTTGAGGATTGAAATATTTTCTTTCAGAGCAAAAGCAGAAGAGGCCATATGATTATTTTGAAACAGAAATATGTTGAATATTAGGAAGTCCAAGTGTTAACTCTATTGGAAATTATGGTGCCTTTTCTTTTTCTGCTTTACCTTTAATTGGAATATTACTTGAATCCTGGTTATCAGCAAACAATTTATCTTCTCATTAAATAAGTAATGAGTAATTTCTTCAACCAGAAACTGAATCTATGTAACTTTACTTATAACCTGAAACTTCTAGTCTCAAAACTGCTCATATAACTATTTTGTCCAGGCTCTAGCACCATGAAAACCATGATGTGAGACTCCTTCAGTCAAGACTTTTATCATCAGCACTACATAAAAACTAAGATGCTTCACTCTGACCTGCATCTCTGTGACCTCAAGACTGCCAGTTCTGAATCTAGTCTGAAGATCACTGGTCTGAGATCCAGTCTCTGCACTTTTTCTAATTTTTATTAAATTATCATTTAACGCAAAATGCATAAAAATATCATAGGAGAACAAAAAAAATGGATGATCAAAGCATGCCTTGTTTGCAGCTTAGTGATTGAAAATTAAAATGCCGATTCTTCATCTTTTCACTAACTGCAAAATCATGGAAAGGCCTCAGATGTCCAGCAAGCATATAGGATAAAACTAAAAAAGACTTCCACAGATAGACTGAGAGCGTAGCCCTGATGAAAGATAGGTTTCAGTAGGTAGTTGGTAAAACACCAACCCAAAGGATCTTGGAGCCATGAACAGAGCATTTTCCCACAGTGAGTGCTTTTGGTTTTGTTATTGGTTGGACTTTTGAACCCACTTCCAAACAAAAGAATAGCCTTATAGGACTTACCAAAGAGGGATGTAGTTCAAGAAAGTTCATAGTTAAGATACTCAGTATTTACTGAGTGTGTGAAAACATGGAAAAGCTTCTTGGCAGGTTCTGGTACTAACCAGGACCTGACACCTGTGGTGGAATATAGAAATAAGTAGGTACCTAAAATGTCTTTTTTTTTTTTTTTTCTATAAGGTTATGTGCTTACACAAGTATTTTATTGGTGTTAAACCTTTCATCACCTTCTGTTGCTCAGCAGCTGGTACAAGCCTCTTCTCCCAGGAGCAGAGGTGTAAAGAAAGGTATTCACTTGGAATATAGATGCATTTAAATGAATCACAACTTTTTACCTCTGATATGAATTACAAAGAAATACCCTGCCCATTAGAAATTTTTAATATAAAAATATAATTTAATTTTTATTTATTGTTTATTTACATTCTATACAGCGTGGAAGCAAATTAAACAAGGAAGTCATCACAAAGAATCAAAAATTCTGTCATATTTCAGAGTTTGTGACCCCACTTTATTCAGTTATGTCAAGAATTTCATACCCAGAGCTCCTAAAACTTCACTCTCTTCTCAGGTGTTTCGGTAATTTACACACACTGAAGGCATTTCAATGGAATTTTTATGGATTAGAATGTAACTCAAAGGGACCAAGTACCAAGAACTACAGCAGAGGTTCATACCATGCACAGATATTCTAAAACTGACTAGAGAATCATGAAAGTACACCTGAGATAAAAAGGTGATGCTGAAGAGCATTCGGAGTGTTACATTTTCCTTTCTGGGAAGTGGATTCGCTAAAATATCGGATAGCCTCCACTAAAACAGCAGAGGAATCAATCTAGGAAATTACAGAACAGCAAGTTTAAATTCAATAGCTAGTAAATTGCTAGAACATTTATTAGAGCAGTCAGTGTGTAAGCACCTAGAGGAAAGTAAGGTGATAAAATGTAGCCACCATATAGTAGTGGCAGAGAAATCATGCCAACTTAACTATGTCTTACTTTTATAAGCCTTACTAAATTAAGGAAATGTTGGCAACACACTGTAGATCTCAAGCTAAAATTCTGTGCAGTATTCTCACACCATGAGAATTACCATTCTCACATGGCAATTAAAACACAAGGAGGTTGAAATACTGCATTATGAACATACAACCCACATTAAGATTGACATAAACAGATAATGATTACACTTTATTCCTAGGTGGCAGGACTACTAATGGAATCATTTTGTCATGTATTTTTTTTAAGTTTTCCTCATTGTTTACTGGTAAGTCAAGAGCCTCTATATTTGTATTCAAAGGGAAATGTTTTTATACATACAATCATTTTCTGTTTTTTTCAGCTAAAAAAAAACCCAAAATTTAATCTTTATCTCCAGTTTCCACTCACTTGGAAGAGAAGTAAGTACAATTCACATTTTACAGAAAATAAAGGAAAAATCAGCTCATGAACCATATTGTAATATTGCTAACACAAGGATGAGACAGCTGCCCAGTTCACTGTTGCTGTCTACCTCAAGTGCAGCAATGACCTGTATTCACGTGCAGCAATGAACTGTATTCACATGGAATTAAATCAGAGCTTATAAATAAAAGTCTCTCATCCCCACTAATGATTGTCTGTGAATCTGAGAGGTCTTTAAGTTTTAATAAATGGAGGTAAAGGATGTATATTCCTTGGATACTGTGGAACTGATAAAATATACAGTTTTATGTTGCACAACTGCTGCTTTTCAGAAAAAAAATTCCTAGAAACAAGAATTTACAGAAGAGACAATCCAGATTTCCACAAAGACCTGAGAAGGTTTCTTCAGTTCTGCATATTCCAGGCCTGAGTTGAGCCATTTTTTTCATATCTGTTCATTTACACTTAAATTCTGGGCACTTTATTCAGTTGAGAAGGCTTATAATTCAATCTTAGCATTGTTCCAGTCTGAAAAATGATCCCATCAAAATACTCAAAAACATGATGCAGAAACACACATTGTACCAGGTAAAATCTAGCAGAAAATGGAGAAGATCTGTCCCAAGTGGGAGGTAATTAGGTTAGCTAGAATGCAGCCTTGTCTTCATCTGCTGCTTTGTGCTACATTTACCTGAAGGCATATTAGTTTTCATATAGTTTCAGGCCTGACCTGTCTCTGTGTTAAATTCAAACTGCGCTGAAGTTCAATTTCAGACAGTAAATCACTGCAGGATGAAGGAGTCAAGAAAAACTCAGCAAAAAGCACTGGATTTTTGTGTATTTATCTCTTCCAACTCTCTCAAATAAAACACCTATGAGTACACATTTAGAAGTAGCACCTGCCACTAATCTAAGAAAGAAATGACACTAACATTCTTAAACAAAAAATCCCTTCTCCTTTAAGGAAATAGAATATAATGAGTACTTGAAAATAGAGCCTTCAGATAGATATTCACATTCAGTGACTGAGATATGGATGTATACAACCTCATTTTCTCACACTTACACTGTGCTGTTGAGTTTGCTTTTACAACAGAGGCTAGTAATACCACCTGAGATGTTCCGGATCTTCCATCTGGCCCATGCCTACCACAGTAGAAGGGAGCTGGCTCTTCTAAGACTGCGTCACAGCTTTGAACTGTTGAGGCATCCAAATGAATCAAGCCAGATTTATCTTTATATATGTATGTATAGTTCACCTATACTCCAAGGAAATAAATAGGGCACTCTAGGGTATAATCCACCTCTTCTCAGTTAAACATCTAAATATATGAGACAAATAATACTTCAGTATTTCCTATTTCCTCTATCTGTCACGTGGAACTTATTGTGATCACATTCCTCAGAGCTTCATAGCAGCACTTTTAATGTAGTATTTCTGTCTCACCTTTGCCTCAGAAAATGTGAAGTTTGCTCCAGGCTATAATACATTTGTTTTCTGAACTGACAGTTTAGAAATACTAGCTTTCCAGAGCTGGTTTGGGCATCCATCCAACAGTTTGTCACGCGGTATAGAAGTACCTGACCTGCTGAAGATATTTTGTATTCAGATCATTTAATCACATTTTGTTTTAAGTAAATTAGCCCACTGGTCCCTCACATGTTATATCCATTACCTAGATTCATCTTGCAATGTTAGTGCTGTTAAATTGCCAGTAGCTGCTCTTATTCTCTTTGAGGTTATTAGGACTTAGACAGCAATTAAGCAACATGTCGACTGCACTACTGTTTCAACATACAGTATAAGAGCTTACAAGAAGATTGAATAGTAGCTTCTGACTAACAGAGCATGTGGCTACATATTGTGTTGTAGAAGCCAGCATATGAAATCATTTTCCCAGGACAATATAGTAAATAAGTTAAAATATGACTTGACCGAAATTCAGAGGATGTACCACAAACATTCTGTTCTGAATTTCACAAAGAAAATTGATTCATTAGCAATTAGGACTAGAATTTGTACCATTTGCATGTCTACGCAGGTAAAGCTCATCCTCTTATCTCTTCAGGTGATACAATTATTGCATCAAAGCCAGGACAATGCATTAGGAGATGTTCTGTCCAATCTGTGGGAAAGAGCACTCTGCAGCTGTGTATTTATCATGTAAATACACCACATTTGCAAATACTCCACAACTGACTTTATAGAAATATTTCATCAGTGATTTCAAAGGTGTATGTTCCTTCACCATGAACCCTTATTAACTATGTGCAAAAAGTGATTGTAAATTCTGTATGTGATCATCTGTGCTCTGGTAATTTTGACCCACAGAAGGCCCATTGTTGCTTATCAGATAAACCAAATATTTTTGGGTTTTAACTTTTAATTGCCAGTATAAAAGTTGTAATTGAATCATCAAAGAAGAAATGTAAAGCATTAGACTTGATTGTGAGAAAACAAAACACATTTAATATGTTCAGTAAATGCTTTACAGTTCCATCAGCTCTTCCATTACTTTAGTCATGTGGGTGCTCATAATAGCGTGGTTTGGTTGCTTAAACACAAGCACTATGTGAGATCATTAGAGTGTGCTACCTCAATTTTAGCTGCTGCTTTGGAGGTTCTCTGCAGGTAGTGTCGTATCTGCCAGTTCTGTGTGGATTTTTAATAGAAAAAAAGGACTTTTTTTGATTAATATGTCTATTAGATAATTTAAAGCAATAAAAGAGGAATACATCCACTCATAAAAATGCTGACATAGATATAGTTTGCTATTAAGCTTCATAGTTCATTATTAACTATCTTATATCTAGAATGCTCTTGAAAGACAATAAACTTTATAATATGAAACTTTTACTTTATTCATGTATTAACAAGTTATTCAATAATACATATTTGTCCAACTTACAATAGTATTGCATTTGTGGTATTGTAAGTGGAGGTTGGATTTTGACAATACCTTCAAGATAATAAGATGAAAATAACTTGAAGAATATTAATTTTGCGTAATAATATCTCTGGCATAGAAAGATATTAGGTTTTGCCCTGTTTAAAAAGAGTCATTAAGAAATCTCTCACTCATGGGAAGAGATTAATCTCACCTAAATTAAGACATCTGAAATTTAAGTGTGTAGCTTAAGCTGGTTTTCCTGGCTCCCTCTGCAGTCAGTGGAGAGCCATTCTTCCTACTTGCGTTAAAAGAAAATTTGTGATCTAGAGGACCTCATTCCTCTCTGTGCTTAGAGAGATTCTAAATGATCTTGAGCAGGGAGAGGGGCATCTGATCCCTGTAGCAGAGAATCTGATTGTTCTATACTGCTGGGGCATGGGACACTTCTTTGAATTGGTGGAGATCCTTGAACAGCTTTTTCATGCTCAAGACACAGGCCTGTGTCAGGAAAGAGATACTTTCTTCATGTAGCTGAGCTTGGTAACCAAATATTCCACTCTGTTCTCTTTCTTTCCAAGACATCATTGCCAAGAAGTTCCATATGGCTACGGCACACTGTAGGAAGTTCTGCCATGTGGTTTGTATACACTGGACTTCATCTGCATTTATAAGGGGATTGCTCATTGTTTGAATCCTTATAGAGTACCTCCAGCATATCTAATTCTCTCAGGAGCTGGATACTTTGCTCCTTGGTGTCCCATGCATCTTGGTTCAATTATAAACCATCCTTGACAAAGTACCTTTCCCTCCCTCTTAACAGGAGTTGCCTCTGGAGGCTTTTCCCAATCTCCTTGTCAATGCCTGCATACTGGGACGGGAATCCCAGCTGCTGGGCTTCACTACCATAAAAGGCTCTTTCCCTCTTTAGCCTCCTTTGTTTATCTGTGGAGACCAAAATTCTTCTGATGGTAGTACATAGAATGATAGCCTAGTTACTTGATGGCAGTGCCCATTTAGACCTCTTGCTTTTGCAGCTAAGTGCTTCTCTTAAAAAAGCTAAATTAGTGAGAGGTGAAGGATAGTTTTTCTTCTATTTGTTAAGTACTTAATGCTTAAAGGTCTCAACAATTATCCACAGGCTTTTCTCTCTCAGAAACCTGACATGCTAACACATCCTTTATAATAGAGCAGTTCCACAAAACCAGTCTTTTCTTGAAAATTAAGACTATTAATGTATACCCAAATATCCCTTCACACTCAGAAGAAGGTTGAGAATTGAGTAAGCTTGATGCTTCATATAGAATCTCTCATTATTAATAAGTGCAAAATATATGACTAGGATATTTCTCTCTTCCTTTATAAGCCTACATAAAACACCGTCTATTATTTTGCTGTTGAGCTTCATCCTTGTAGCGTACCCTTATTACCTCAAAATGGTTTCTAATTACAAATAAAACACCTCTTGGGCTGTAAATATTAAAAAAAGGCAAACTGTAGCCCCTACCTTCTGTAAGTTAGATGCAGGAGAGTGTTGGATATTTGTTAATGTCTACTATCTGGTTCACAACTTTGGTGTTCACTTTGGATAACACAAGCTCCTCCTGTGAAATGAACATCTTTTCAAAGAACCAACCATGTTTCAAGAGCCACGGAGTTATCTGCTTGTCACATGCTGTAGGGATTGCAACCCTGAGATAGCCACACACTGTGTGCACTCCTACACAGGTAATACATACCATTATTTGAGATTCTCTGCCGCAAGCAAGCAAGACACAATAACTACTGACAAACACAAGGCCCTATTCCACATGTACAGTAAAAGACAAATTATTTGGAGATTAAAAGTAGTGCTAAAACCACATCCTCCAGCGCTGGTGCAGTACAGTTCAAATAAAGAAGGAAAAGGGACTTAAACTGTCTGCCTGGGGAAAACATTCGCATTTGAGGGCTCAGTAGAGGACTGAAACACCTATACTGAAAATTGTATCAGGATATAGTCAATAATTAAATTAGTGATGAGAAAAAGATGGCACTTTTATGGAGTGCAGTACGAGTTGAACCTAAACATTGTTGCATATATTCTGCTGTTTCATAAAATCACAGTCCTAAATCAATGCTGAAATTGCAGAAATTCTACAAATTTACCTTAATTCAGAAGTTGATAGTGATTGTAGAATGTTTACAGACTGGTTAAAGAAAGTAGAACCAAAACTCCAAAAACCCATTAATAAGTTGCTGGATTAAAGAAAAGCATTTGCAGCTGACAAGTGATTTCAGAAAGAAGTTAAGGGACAATTCTTAAGTCTGAAGGGACATATCATACATAGCATGCAAAATTAAGAAAACACAAATAATCTACTAAATGTTTATGCTTTCATGAAAGATACGTTTGATGTTACTATTTTCATTTGAACTGTTACTGAAGATGGCAAGGGGTCACAACAGTATCAGAAAATCTGTTTAACAACAAATACATCAGGAGAGGAGCAAGGAGTACAGTGTAGGGAACATCACCGATTGTATATTTTTATTATGAAACAGAGTCTCACAGTGCCAATTATTGTTGGTTCAAGGACAAACACTGTGCAAAGAAACTGGGACATACACAGAAAAGATGTACAGGTCAGTGCAAAAAGTACCTCTTGGGGACAATACCTGAGAATTCCAGAATCATCATCTTGCAGACGACAGCATAGAGTCCATGGAGAGTACCTTAACATCTCCACAGCTGTTTAATTTAGAAGTTATTATTTGAATTCCTTTGCAAGTGAAAGCAATGCAATATAAAATTGAGCTTTATCCAGAGTCCTCTGCTTCTTATAATCTCATGGCAGGTTTGTCAAAGGCTACTTAAGAAGGTGAAATTGCAGAAAACTTCTGTGTTTCTAAAGCATATACCATGAAACCCCTCACTCCCCTGAGTGTTATACTGGTGAAGGTAACATATAACTGTAAACAACATATGTTAAATCCTTATGTTGTGAAACGAGGAGGTCATGCATTATTTGGTGCAGGATGTCTGAGAAAGATTCAGTAGGACTGGCAAAGTGTAATGTGTTTGCAGGTTTGAAAATAACTATGGACTCCAGCCCAAAACAAAAATAACTGTTCTCAGTGTTTATACAATGGAAACTGTCTTTACTTTAGAATGGTATCAGAACCCCAGACATCATCAAGACAAATCAGCGTAATGTAATTGTGACAAAAAGGCAAACAGCATAGATTGGATGTATTAAGCAAAGCTCCAAGAGCAATAGAAAAATATTAATGGCATCATTCAAGTCAATCTTGATGTTCCTTTATGTATAAAATCTCTATGGATTTATTTTTTATTTTTTCTGATTAAAAAAAGAGTCAGTTGTTTGTGTGCCTGAATCCATCTATAATTTAAAAATTACACAGTTTTTAGTAATCCAAATGGATTCATTTTTTAAGCATAACATATATTGCTGTTATCAGAACCATTGTTGAACTGGAGCTCAGAAAATTTATTTTTCATCTTTTTGATTTGCATTTCCAGTTCGTAAAACAAAATGTTGTTTTCCAAGTTTCCATCATTATTATGTCCAGGATTTCCTATGGGTTAACTAAATCATCTCAAATTGCAATCACAGACAAATTAATATAATCTAAGAATTTTTCACTGCTCAGAAACTAGTTATTTCCCTTTTCTCTGAAGGGTAGTAATTGATCCAATAGATAATCTTGGCTTATATCAGTGTGAAGCCAAGCACACTGGCTTAGATCATCACCAGAGCATCACAGACTCAGCGAATAATGGTAGTTTAATGAATCTTATAACTCTTCCTTTTCCAAGCTGCTCTAGCACATAAAGGTACAAGTTCTTTGCTGATAAAGTCACGTCAGGAAGAGGGAGACAGTATTTTCTTTCCTTGTACAGATGTGGTTTCAGAATAGTAACTTTCAGGAAATTTTACAGCATACATGGAGGACTCAGTTAAAGCTGAACAAACCCATTTACTCCACATTTGCACGATTAACATCAATAGTAAATTGCATTTCAGTCATCAGTCATGAAGACTTGCTTTTGAATGGCTAATATACTTCTTCTTCCTTGTAAGTCATTATCCATAGAGAAATTACTTTTTCAATGGAACTTTGTGATCTTCCTCAAATGGCAGTTCCTGTGGCAGATGGGAAAAAACATCCTCCAGAGAGGATGTACAAACTAGCTAAGACTGCAGCATATTATGTATCATGATAGAAATGCTGTAGTAATGGGCTTGTAATTTTTGTGTGAGACTTGATATGAATCTTTCAGATGTAAGGGTTAAATTTGTTCAGGGAATATACTGAAGGCCTCACAGAGACTTGCCTGTTTTCTATTACTGTAGCCATTTAGGACCCTACTAGAGCAATAATACGTGCAAATAAGTAAGTTTACTTCTAACCTGTGACTATGTACTGCTAGTATTGATACAGCTGTCTTCCTGTCTTCATTTTGAGAAAAAGGAAAAGAATTCTTGTCTTTGTTTCACAGTCAGATAAGATAAGCCATATTAGTCTCATGGTCTTGGGCTAGACCTAGACTTACTCTTTTACCCCAGTGTTCCATTCCTCTCACTGTTGACGCTTCCGAAGTTTTAGAGATATCTATGGATGCTATCTAATCAACTTCTCAAAATTTATTCTTTGTGGAAGCTGGCTGAAAACTCCTAACAGTAGCAGCAACAATACCTAGTGAAATACACCCATGTCTCACCTAACATAAATTTAGGATACAACCAGTGTGAATATATGATCATGGGATGCAAGAGTTTCTTTCAGGTTCCTTAGACTAGAAGTTGACACAAAGGCAGAATAAGAGACAGGAAAAGAGTCTGTGTCCACTGGGAAACAAACTGCTTTTTGAATCATGCCACCAGCTTTCAAGACTATCTTCTAAACACGTTTTGCCAATGGCTATTGCATTTTATTCTGGTGTAGACTTTAAATACATTTTAAAGATTAATTTATCCCTTTTGTGGGAAAGGTATGGTATGAATATATAAAGGAAAGTTAAATTTTCTTAATCATAACATGAAATGCTGTGAAAGTTTAAAAACTAAGGTGACAGCCTCTGTGAGTCTGTTCTTTTACTAAATAAAACCTACAGTACATACTTTTAATTATATGATATTTAATTTTTGTAGTGCAATTGCCATGATTCTCACAGTATTATCTGAAGAATGTCTTACTTTTTTAACTGAGATAAGCAAACCTGCTTTTCTTGTAATTGTGCTGCACTTACTATGCAATTACATAGTAAATAAGTTATGAATAAAAAATACTGGTAAGCTTCTTTGTAATCTATTTAGTCAAAACCTGGGTCATGAGAAAGTGACAGGACTCAGAGCATCTCAAGGATTATCAGATGTTGCAACTATGCTAAGAGTGGGATGTAATTGAGCTCTAAATGTGAAGTTATTACATATTAGAAATATTGTAATTTTAATTTAAAAGATGCTGACAACAAAAAAAAAATCCAAATGTTTTTTATATAAAGGCAGTCTAGACATTCTGTGTATTAGTAACTGTAACAAATATTTTTACAGTTAAATCCCATGTGAATTTAGGATAGTTGCCCCTCAAGATTTTGAGGTGAGATATTATCTTTTAAGAAATGCATGGTTAAAAATTTAACCATATCCTTTCCCTAACCCTACTGCTCTTTCCTTGACCAAATTTTTATGTATGTCTCTTCAAAAACACAAAACAACCAAAACCAAAGCAAATAAATGAACCAAACAAACAGCAATGTAAGTGCATGCTTATCTCTAAATACAGCATGATACAATTAAAAGATACCAACATGATTAAAGATAAACTCAAAAGTTATTTTCTCAGTTAGAGTTTGGATGGAACAAAACATTCCTTAAATGCTCCTCTGCTTAGTTCAAGATTTTTTCTAACAGAAAGATTGGTTAACTGGTGTCAAGCAAATGTGATAATTATCCTAGTAAAACAGCCTTGATGGACATACTGCAGACTTTTGTGATGGCTTCTAACTTAAACCCTGGTCATTCTTAGTTTCCTTGACTCCTAACAGAATCCAGGCATTTTTAGTTACTGGGACATTTATAAGCACTCTCCAAATAAATGAAATTCATTTAATCTAATTTGAAATATTTACTCACATAGTCTAGTAAAGCTAAAGTAATCATCTTGGTTTCCCTTTCCAGTCAATGGGAAGAAAAAAGGTTTCAAAAGTATCACCTATTCTGCACACCCATTTAGAGTTTAGATGCATTTTCCTTTGGGTGTTTTTCTCCATTTATTATGCGTGGGTGAATTGATTCATCTTGGAAAACTAGCAACAACCCTATAGATACTGAATTTAATATGAAATTAATCCCTACTTTTTTCTCAAGCGCACTGTTCTGAGTCCAACTTTAGCCAATATTGGTCCTTTAGACAAACACACAGGAAAACAAATTCACATTCCTTCTAGATGGTCCCTGAAACAGTTAATTCACTATAACAGAGCACTTGGGCAGTTCAAGTCGCTGTACTATGCTGTCCACGATTTTTCTCTGTAGTTCAAGGTGTTTCCTCTGATATAGAGAATTTCACTTCTATGTACCATAAATTCTTTACACTCACTTCTATCACTGTGTTCAGGCCATTTTTCTGACCTGGATTTGTCTTTGTTTTAAAGACAGTCACCTCACATGATAATTTTTGGGTTCCCTCCTACACATGTTCTCTGCTTAGGTTCCAGTTGAATAGGTGCCATCCTTGACTTTTAAGGTGTATTTAGCCTTTTCTCTTTATTTTATTTACTTATAATAAATCCCACTGAAATCAAAGGTATGACTTTTTGAATACAATACCATGAATGAGAGTAACAGAATCTCTCCTACAGTAAAATTACTCAAAGAAATCTTTGAGGTTTTTCAGTAGCATTTAAAAACAAAGTATTGAACATAATGTATAATAATGTAAATTCCATCAAACACTGTGTCGTTAACATTTAGCAATCTTGTTTATTCAAGTCAATCCGTCTATATATACAAATCTGATATTTGCCTTTTTAAAAATTTAACATGCCTAAGTGCCCATAAATCAGTTATGACAATCATTGTTAAAGCAATCAATAGTAAGGAATATGCATTAATTCAAATAATATTGATAGCCACATGAACCTGCATCAGTCTTCGGTGAAATAAGAAAAATGATACATCTTTTTAAAATCAATATTTTCCTTTTTATGTCATTCATTTGAAGAGTATCAATAATACATTAGTTTATACCTTATGTGTCAGTAGTCTTACTTCTAAATGTAGAGATATCTTGAAAAACTATTGAAGTGAAGCAAAAGAAAAAAATTATCAAAGCAATGACCTGCTAAAAAGCTTACATTCATCCATTGTATTGTGGGTATTCATCTGAACTAAAATATGTATGGGCAGCGTTACTGGTTGGATATATTATTTATGACTCAGACCACGATGACAGATGCTTGTATACCACATTTGTCCTGGAGTTAAAGAGCAAGAGGAACAGTAACAGGACTCAGCATTGCCTTTATCTATCTTCAGACATTAGAACCATGAAGTTAGGCAGGTGTGCAGACCAGAGTGAAAATACAAGATGTGGAATTACAACATCCATTCATCACAAAAGAAACATTTTAATTGGTTATATGTGGAAAATATCTACTTGACAGTCAGTTTCTCACTTTTCACATAAGTGCTTTGCTGCTTGGATGCCTAATCTTGTTTAGTATAGGGAAAGTAATTTGACATGAAAGTACCTAGATGGCTGCCGAAAATTAATTGCCAATTAAAAAAGAAAAATGTTTGTGCTACTCTATAAACAAGCCAACATATAAACCTTTCAGTCTTGTTGCTTTATTTATGTCTTTGTAGATCTGGTTTCAAGCTATTTGCATACAATTTACAAATTCATATTATAATTCTCCAGTATATTTATGATTTTATAGTTGTATATATTTTACCTCTATGAAAAATATTTATTTCTTTATGCTTCTGTTGCCTATTATTTAACAAAAACATTTCATAACATTTGATAGTTTATGTCTCTTCCTTAGAATAAGGCATTTTTATTTGTAGGGCTCAGAAAGAGAGGTTTATTTTTCCCCCATAGTAAAACAAAAAAGCCAAACCTCAAAACGATGAACTCCTGTCTCTTACTTCTCATAGCGTCCTCAGTTTTCTTTCAAGCAAGGATGAATACCCCAATGATTCAAAGTATAAAGGTTAATCTGAGTGGAAAATGAAGGCTTTAACAGGATTGTAAAGCTTAAGGACTCCTTTCAGCACTAAAGAGACTTTTGAAAGTGGCTGAGCCATAGAAATTTCATGAGTACCATGGAATGGCCTGCTTAGATCCAAAATACAATTCAAATGGCACAGCTGGCTGAATCCATGAGCAGAAATGGATATTGACTTCCATTTTCTTCCTTCTTCTCCTCCCAAAATTAATTTTCGACACATTGGGTAGATTGTGTGAATCAATGTTATATCCACATAAATGTTATCAATTATGTGTAGAATAGATCACTGAATAGCATAAGTTTAAAGAAATAATGGAAAATCAAAATAATTTCAAATCTCTTATTATTTTTAAACTGTAACATAAGCATATTTCTTTTAAGTTTTAAAAGTTCTTGATGTTTTTGGCTTTGTTAATTTTGGGGTTTTTGTTTCTTTTTAAAATTGAAATGTATTCCCAGTGAGTGAAATTCAGCCACTTTAACTTACATTAATAAATTGGAAATATCTATGGTTGTTCAAAGCTATTGCTCCTTATATAAACCATTTCATTCAGTCTTCAAGACCGCATGAGTGAGGCAAGTCCTTTGCTAAAGCCAATCCAAAAGCCAGATTTTAATGAAGGAGGGAAAAAAGCCTCAAACCAGACCAAACCAGAGCAAAACAATACAGAACAGAACAAAACCCATACCCACAAAGTTTTCAAGAACAAGTTTTGACAATTGTAAATCTCTTGGCAAAATATGAGTCTGAGACACTTGATCTACAGATTTAACCAGCATGGAAGACTGACTGCAAATACTTTGGGAAGATTTTTTCAAGATAAAATTATACAATAGGAAATTCCTATGCGCACTTAAACATTGCTCAGTTTTCTCACAAAACCTATGATCCCATGTGAAAATCAATAGTGTGGAGATAATGTCAGGGTCACTTATTATGACTGTGCCAAACAGCTCTGTAATCCTCAAAAACCAGACACCTACAATAGTCACCACTCAAGGCATGAATTAACAAATAGTGACCTGTCTAATTTTTCTTTTCTCTTTCAATTAGAATTTTAAGAATAAAAATAATAAGTCATATGTAGATTTCATTCAGTGCAACTTTTTTACTGGAGAAGAAAGCTAATAAAGAATATTAATGTAACAATTTTTATTCTCAATAAAAATAATATATAATATGTGGTTATATTTGATATTTTCAAGTGTTTGTTGATATTATGCCCATTTTGTCATTCTTATTTGTAGTTCTTTAAAAGATAAGTATCATAAAAATTACAGAAAGGCCTGTCAATGTGAAAAGCTATCAGAAACCTCAAAGAAGTGTGTTTAAGTCAGTTCTCAGAACTTAAGAAATATTCAAATTGGAGTGTATTTACCATTAGTGAGGCTTCCAAAATATTTTCATTTAAAATTAAATATTTTATGAATATGTAACTATTTATCTTACCTTGGTTTTCTCTAAAACACATCGTATAAGTAATTCTCAATACAGGCTTTGAATCACTCACAGTTCTATAATATGGATCTCTCAGAAAATATTGGGCAATGATGTTTCTGTCTTCCTTTTCTAACGTGATAACAGAGAAACAAGTAAATTGACAAGTTAATAAAATCTTGAATCATTAGATACGCAGCCATAATTAAAGAAATAGAGACCTGTACAATCTTCAATAGGTGGCTGCTTTGGTCTGTGAGCAAGGGTTAAGTGCAGTCATATTTCTGTGCAATATTCCATTACATTAGGTATTTGCAGCCCAAATTTTTATTTGACTCCACCAGTTGACTCTAAAAATATTAGAAATTTTACATTTTTCCCTCTTTAAATTGCATACAATAAAGTATGGGCTGCTGTTTTTGCTGTCTCACATGAATCACAAGACCCTCAGGTTACTTATCACAAGACACATAGAAAAAGATGTGGGATATCCAGAGGTGAAACACAAATTCCATGTTCCTTCATTTCAGGTATCTACTGCAGCATTTTGGTGATTCCAATCACTAAAATCAACAGGATAACCAGGTAGCCATAGATGCAAGTAGGAATGGCATTTGAAAGAGATTTATCTTCTCCATAATAATCCTCACAGCTGAGGGTATTTTTAAGTTGGTTTAAAATCTTGTGGTCTTTTTTGCTTCCTTATTTCTGTGAGGAGTTCTACCAAACATTGTAATAAAAACAGTCAAACATAAAGTATCTACCCCTTACGTTCTTAAGAGATTACTGCAGTCTGTGCTTTTGGACACAGATCTAGACACAAGATTTAGACTTAATTATTTTTGCTTCCCTCCAGCGACAGAGACATGTATCCTGAAAAGCTCCAATTACTTCAAATAAACACCAGAATTCTCTCAGCTATGTAGGTCACTCTTCACTTGCTCTTAACTAACTATAGAAAGCACTTCAAAGTCCTCTGTGACTGACCTGCTTAAGATATCCTGCCTTCCTGTGGCCCATAATACTGTGTTAGGTTGCTTCCCACTGGAACAATAACATAGCATATTGCAAAGGAAATCTTGTGAGAGTAGTGAATCTCTTCATAAAGGGGAATTCAGTGATAAAGCTCACCTGTGGATTCATTTGCCCACTAACAAGTTTTCAGTTTTCATCTCAAAGCTTTTTTCTTATGTTTTACTTTGGAAATAACAACTTAGCCATCCCTAGTTGCACCTATGCAAACAAATGAACAAGTGAAAAAACAAATAAATCCTATCAACATGGTAAACACAGTCCTTTCCTAGGAGAGGAAAAAAGCAGGAAAAAATTTTATTTTCATGAAAGTATTTAATAGAAATATTGACAGAAATTAACATACATCATTGTACTGAAAATGCAAAATAAACATTGATTATATAAATAATTTACAAAATCATAGGCTAAACTTATTTGTAGATCACACAGAAGTAGTTGTTCTTGTGAAATCCCCATTAAGTTATCTTTTTCCAAACATAATAATGTTGTGAGAAAATAACTGCCAGCAGCATCTAATACATCCATTTCTATTTCTGACTGAAAACAGAAATTTTCAAAGCAAGTTCCATTTTTTAATCAATTGTTAGTATTTGGTTTTCTCAAAAATCTACTTGCTCATTAAAAGTTTGGTGCTGAGCCACAGTTTAGCAGTTTTATTCTCACCTTCTTGTCCTACACCCCAGGTACTTTTATAATTCTCCATGAACAGGGTTGGGTAGTTCAATACCTGTCTATATTAGTTGTATAGTTATATTCTTAAAAAACATTCATCCGCTAAGGATAGCTTTCAGTTTTAAGTGTTTGGTGATCAAACACTTTGTTCCTCAAACCATCTGCTTTAAAAAACTGTGATTTCAGGGCACATAAGGGATGTAATGCCACAAAATCATTCATGAAAAATTTAAGAACATTTCTTAGTGGAACTGTCAGAGTCACACTGGTGCAGAGCTCCATGTAGCCTCATCGCTTGTAATGAGCTGCAAGGTTTGTGAGTTTGGGTCAAGCACATGTCCATGGCTATACTGCTTCTCCTGATCCCAAACCTGGTTGTTTGCTATTGATACTGGAAAAGCCAACCCTGCTTTGCATACAGAAACTACTGATTGTCTGAAGTTCTCCTTGCTAACAGAAAGGCATACAGTGAAACTTCTGACAATATGTGTTAAACAGCCTTGACTGTCATGACTATATCAATCCTTCTCTTAGAAAATGCAATACATGGCTCTGATGTTGTTTTAATAAACAGAGGTAAAATCCAAGTCATTATAAAACTTTTTTTTCTTGCAGAGCAGTCTGACTTTGTTCTAGATAGTAATGTGACCAAAGTGAAAAAAAAAAAAACCACCTAGTTTTTAATGAGCTGTCTCAATAGTATTCATCAAAAAGCAAGCTCAGGATTCATCAAAATCAAACATGTTTATTTGTGTAAGCCGTGGTATTAAGTGGAGCACTTCATGCCTTAGTACACAACTGATGAGAAATCATGAAATAGGAGTGCATTTCTGATGTAAAATGTCTGAAGCGGCAAGTCCCAGCTCAGATGTAAGGTGCAACTTAAAACACTATATTAATCTATACAAAATTCTTCTATACTATCTTCTTCTCACATTATTATTTAACTGTTAATATTTAAAGTTATTATTATTATTTAACTGTTAATACTTAAAGTTTTTCCCATACAAAATATGACTTGGGATATTTGTGATAGAGATTATTTTTTTATGTATCATATTAGTCACTTCTAAGGTAAATAAACAATGCTATCACTTTTTGAGTTTTATTTATATTCTGAAATCAAATAGTTCTAAATCATAGCCTCTTAATTTCTAACATCAATCATTGAAGATGTATTTTTTTCACATGCTAATTTAAGTAGAAAGGTCTGCTACACATTTCAACACATTTTAGAGACCATTAAAATATTTCATAGACTAAATTATAAATTTTATTCAAACTTTAGGTGAGCAAGTGTTTTGATATGGAAGTTTTCCACATAACCTTCTTCTACTAGATAGTTTGTCTCCTGATTACCACAACCATGTAGCCCCTCAACAGCTCATTATAATAAATAATCTCAGAGTTCCTATAACATATCAGGATTCAATGTCCATGTTGTCATAGTAGCTGAAACATTCACCTCAGCCTCAGTGTCCAACAGAGAAGTTTCCAGCAGAACTGCCTGAGAACATGCCTTGGCTAGCAGTCTAAGGTCTCAAAAAAAAAACCCAAAAGTGATTCTCACAGGTCCTCCTTCAAAAACGGTAAAAAGTTTACTAGAAAAATCACTAGGTAGGGAATAAATGCAATTTCTATAACCTATTTTGTAGATACTGCCTGTGTTTGAATCCTTCCTCTGTTCTTTGACAGTTACCAGTGTTCTTCTCTCCCTTCCTAAGTATGGTATCTACTTCTAAAGAATTATTTGAGATAATATGAAATTATTTTAGAATTTGTATAACTAGGTTAAGCTGGGCATTCTTACTTTTCACTGTATATTTTAAAATTCTCTGAAAAAAGAGGCATATTCACAACAGATGAGGATGATGTAAACCATCATCAGGCAGAAAATTATCTAAGTTCAAGATTCTCACATTCTGGAGGAAAATTTTGACTACTGAAATGCTGGATAAGAGATAAGTGAATGCTCACCTGTCTTCAAAAAATCAACTTAGTCCCTAGACAAAAAAAAAAAAAAGAAAGAAAAAAAAAAGAAAAATGATCTTATTTGCAATTTCTTAGGCTCTAGAGAAGGCAAGATTTCATTTGTATAGTTTCTCCCCAAAACCTTCTAACTGTTACTTAAAAAGAAAAAAACATTACCATTTTCTTGCCATCCTTCTCTTCACCATGTAACTCTTACCATAAGTTCTGTAAGGATAGTAGTTAGAATTTTAACTAGATGCTACAAAGCTAATATCTTCCATAAGGGGATACCACCTTGTAAGCAAGCTAGAATATACCAGTCACTCAAAATTATAATGTCTCATCAGTATTTGGAACAAGGAAACATAGTAGTCCTAAAATTGCTTTTTTTTTTTTTTTTTTTTGTTATCAATGTTTGGGATTCACTCAACCATGTATTATACTTCCTCATAAACTTGAACTATTGTGTTTCAATCAGTATGCTGCTACTCCAAGAGGTAAAGACCTTTATGGACTTCTGTCAGAATGGCTGGTTGGCTGTAGCACCACCTAAAGTCTGCAGGATTTATATGAAGTGCAGCCATATAACCCTTGGGCTGTGTTCTTGGCAGCCTTTAAAAGATAAACAGTATGAAAGGTGTCAATAGCTAGATGGCAAACTTAAAAAAAAAAGGAAACATAAGGAAGAAGAGTTACTGTATGAAGTAGTGCTGATCATCTTCTGCATATCAAACTTCATTGTGAGTCAGTACTCAAGCAGCGTTGCAGCATTTTTCAGGATGGCTTGTATTAGGCATACTGCTCAAAACTGGTGGAAAATGAAACAGCTGGATCAGTTTTCAAAATGTTTTATGAGGGTCTCACAGGGAATCTCCTGTAGGGTTTAATTATAGTAACTGGACTTTCTGTTCTGATTTTGAAAGTAGTCTTTTTATTTAGATGCCTACTTACAGAGGTAAAGAGGAATCTTTATATTCCCAGCCATAAAATTCTCAATCTCAAAACCATATTAGGTAGTGTTTCCAAGATAATGTAAGTCTTCATAATTGCAGGATGAAGGTGAAAAAAACTTTGTCTTCCTTCACCCCAGCCACCTTCTTTCACATCCTTCTTCCCCTTGCAGGTGATCTAGAAATTGAGCTGAGCTGAATCAGATAATGGATAGCAAGAGCTGTCGAAATGTAAACCAACAGACACTTGTGACCTGGATGAAATAGAAAGAATAGCAATGCTTCCCTCTGCTACACAAACTTTTTGGCTGGAGTAGCAGGACTGACCAGAGCTTGACCCAGTTTTGAAATTACATATTAAGTCTCTTAGGTGTTACAGAAAACAAATGTCTGATCACATGTAGTTATGAAGTGCCAGGGTTTTGGGTTTTTTAAAATTTTATTTTCTTGAAGTAGTATATTGTCGCACATATGATCCTTTTTGTTCTAAATACATCAGAACTGGTTTATTTTGTTAATTTATATAAACTTGAGGCTTACTTTGTAATATTAAAATTCATAGAATATGTCATTATAGGACATTCTGTGCAGGCTCTGTTTTCAGAATACAAGCGCTTTTGTTCAAATGTGTAAGGAAAAATAACCAGCTAATATACTGAGGAGAATAACAAGATAAAGCCAAGTTATTTATGTCAAAACTGTCTTTATTTACAAAGAATAACAAACGTGTCTCTGAATAAAGCAGAAGTCAAATAGAAAAAAAGCACTTTATTCTCAAGAATCTCTCACTTGGAGCTTTCTATGTTATCCAGAGTTCTCAGGCAAACTTCTCACCCTCCTGCATTTGATAATTTTGCCATTTTTTTTTAACCCGCGCATACACATGTATATTTGTATTGAAATCCAGTAATATTCCCATGCTTTAGGTAAAAAACTGGCTTTTAGTTTCCAGAAGTTGTAGCCTTTGGGCCAAGGTGCTGCTAACTATTCTACACAGGACAAAATATTTCCTGGAATATTTAGTCTTATTTTCCTAAGAGTTCATTTGCAAAATGGATCTTGATGGGATGCATTCATGAATGCTGAGAGATTTGGCAGACATCATAACGAGGCCTCTCATGATTATCTGTGAAAGGCCATGGCAATCAGGAGAGGTGCCTGAGGGCTGAAAGAAAGCAAATTTCACCCCAGTCTTCAAAAAGAGTGAGAAGGAGGACCCAGAGAACTACCAGCCAGTCAGCCTCACGTCAATCCCTGGATAAGTGATGAAGAGACTCATTTGGAGGCCATCTCTATCCGCATGGAGGACAGGAAGGAGATTAGGATGGTCAGCATGGATTCACTAAAGATAAATCATGCTTGATCAACCTGATTGCCTTCTATCATGCGATAACTACCTGGAAGCATGAGAGAAGAGCAGTGAATATTGTTTACTTTGATTTCAGCAAGGCTTTCAACTCCATCTCTCATTAAATCCTCATAGGCAAAGTCAAGAATTGTGCATTGGATGAGTGGACAGCGAGATGGATTGAGAACTGGCTCAACAGCAGATGCCAAAGGGTTTTTATTGGTGACACAGAGTTTAGATGGAGGTCAGTCACTAGTGGTGTCCCTCAAGATTCAATACTGGGCCCAGTAGTGATTGATTTTCCCATCAATGGCTTGGATAAAGGGACAGATGCCTTGTCAGCAAGTTCACTGGTGACACAAAGCTGGGAGGAATGGCCCAGAGAGCTGTGCAGCCCTTCAGAGGGATCTTGATAGACTGGAGAGATGGGCAGAGAAGAGTTGTCTGAAATTCAACAAAGGCAAATGCAGTGTCCTGCTCCTGGAGAAGAATAACCTCATGCACCAGCGCAGGCTGGGGGCTCACCTGTTGGAAAGCAGCTCTGCAGAGAAGGATCTGGCAGTCCAGGTGGACAACAAGCCATTCATGAGCCAGCAGAGTGCCCTGGGGACCAGGGAGGCCAAAGGTATCCTGGGGTGCATTAGGAAGAGCATTGCCAGCAGGTCAAGGGAGCTGATCCTGCCCCTCTGCTCAGCCCTGGTGAGACCAGGCCTGGAGTGCTGTGTCCAGTTATGGACTCCCCAGTGCAGAACATGGAGCTCCTGGAGCAGGTCCAGTGGAGAACTACAAAGTTGATCAAGGGTCTGTAGAAATTCTCCTAGAAGGAAAGGATAATAAAGCTGCACCTGTTCAGCATTGAGAAGAGACAACTGAGAGGGGATCACACTGTCTATAAGTATCTAAGAGAGGGTGTCAAGAGGATGGAGCCACACTCTCGTCAGTGGTGTTAACCAACAGGACAAAAGTCAATGGACAGAAAGTGATGCACAAGAAGTTCCACCTAGACATGAGGAAGAACTTTATTGTGCAAGTGGCACACACTGGAAGAGATTGCCCAGAGAGGTTGTGGAGTCTCCCTCACTGGAAGTATTCAAGAACTATCTGGATGCAGTCCTGTGAAAGGTGCTCTAGGATTACCCTGCCTGAGCAGAGAGGTTGGGTCAGATGTGGTCTCTTCCAACCTGCACTATTCTGTGATTCTGTGAAAATGAAAAAAGTAATCTGTTAGTTTATGTGAGCATATCTAGGGAGTATCTGTATATAATGCTCTTCATCATGACAGTTAACGTGAACAACTATAAAAATGTGCAATCAAACATCAGTGTAGAATGTTCCAGGGGAATTTAAAGGAGAAAAACTGCTAAGGTTTTAGATGCTAATAATTACAAGGGAATTAATCCATGGGGGTGAGAGGTTATAAAGTCAATGAGATGACAGTGTTTTATAAAAATTTTTATGTGTAGCTTAGTGTTACATCAACATTCTCAAACACTGTCTGGGACGTGTACGTATTTGGGAATTTGGGACAAAATTTCCAGGAGGATAAAACCCATTGCTTAATAGTTACTTAAGTTTAAACTTAAGTACTTACTTAAGTTTAATAAAGAGTTGCAATATTAAAATTAAATATGCCAAAAAACAGCTAAAAAACTCAAACCTTCTGGTCCTAGTTAAATTAATCCAAACTTTTAAATTATTAATTAAAATGTATCAATAAGTCATGAAGGAACATTGTTTCTCTGATCTCAAAAGTTGTCCAAATTTATTATGAAAAGAACTGCCTCTTTTTCTGTGAAGAGTTTTTGTGGTGAACATTATAATGTAGTGATGCGATGACACAAAGATGAACAAAGGAGAAACTACAGTGACTTAGGTATTAGGACTTTTTTTCTGTGAGTTATAGTCCAATCCTACATTTTGTTTTCTTTCTTCCATTTCATTGATAGAAATCTCTTTTCTGCAGACATTTCCTTGGCCTCTGCCATATTGATCGCTGCTGTTGAAGGAGAATGAGTCTTCTGATTGCATTCTACTTCAGAGATTGTTAAGGCAGAACAAACCTGGAGATTCTAAGCAGGTCACTGGACAGTCCTTCATAAATATTCAGGAGAAACAAACATTGTGAAAGACACTAATGCTGATAGAATTCATAGATATGCTAAGTAAGAATAAAGTATTTCCTGCCGAGAGCTCCTGTAGGGATTATATGGCCTTCTGCTTTAATGAAGTTACACTTCTGACTAATGGCAAATGATGTTAACATTTTCCTTTCAATATCAAGGACTATTTATTATTGTTTAAAAAATGACAGGGGAAGAAAAAGGAAGAATTTTAAGCTGAATTACAAACATTTATAAGCAGTCTTAAGAAGAGGTTGCATTCCCTTATGAAGTCAATTTCCATTGGCAGTTTAGAAATAAGTCCTTGATTCTGAAACAGAGTTTTTGCCATTCATAGGATTAAACACGATTACTATTTTGCTGCTCCATTAATAATAGGAAAAATATATGTAAAATTGCAAACAAACTTTTCTTTGTAGAATTATTTTATACAGATCAGTAGAAACACTAATTTATCCACTAGATTATTTGATGAGCAGCACAATTCATAATGAAGATCTTATTTTCTGTTAAATTTTACAGACCAGTGTAAAAATGGGAGCAAAGGAGGAATGCTTTTCTGTCTAAAAGTCTATATAATTTTTGTAAAACTTTTCTTATTCTGTTTCTAGCTGCCATGTCACACTAATAATATACACTTCGATTTCAGTTGATGAAATCTTCCTAGCTTTTATCCGCAGTTCTGGCACCAAAATTTGAGAATCTACCTTAGCCTTTACCCAAAGAGTTGCTCTTTGGACTGAACAGATGTACATAGAAGAGTTTGGTTAGAGTCCTGATCTTCTACCAGACTTAACTTGAATATTTTAAATGGTTTCAATGAGGCTACTCAACCACGTTGAAGTAGTAATAAAAGAAAGGGTCATAGAAATCTCTCCCCTGAAGAAAGACTCTCAGTCTTCCTTCTTCTAAAATTTCTACTCTTTTAACTATGACTAAATAGGAATGAAAAGTGATTCTGTTTATTTCAGTAGATAGTATTTTTTTTTTACAAATGGTGTGAATGATAAAACTAACTAAAAATTATAGCAAATAAATAGGAATTTTAAGAGAAGGAACAAAAAAGAATTGAGTATTTATGGGTTTGCACAAAGACACATGAACTAACCAGTCTAATAGCAATGAATCAGACAAAGAAAAAAGGGTGTTAGTTTCTGTCAACCACCAGAAAGCGTCCACTCAAGTGTGTAAATGTGCTATATGTGTTAGCATGACATATTATAGGAGCTATAGCTTTCTGGAATTAACTCTTGCTAGGGTCTGCTTTTTCCCCTCTACACTATGTATGTTAACACCAACTTGGGTCAAATGACAGTCGAATTTTGGCCCAGGCGTCCTGACAGTTCTACGGAGGAGGAAAGTCTTGTTTTTCTGTAGCTTTGATAATCAAATGACTGGTTACACTGAAGAGTGATAAGAAAAGATCCTTTCAGTTACACTGCCAATAAGTTTTTTCTTTATTACTGTAGATAATAACACATTTAAAAAGACATCAAAACCTGAAAGAAAGCCCTGTCCACAAGCAGTATTTGAGAATGAGCTAAACTATAGATGTTAAGAGGGAGAAAAAGAGAAGTCATGAGTCCATTTATTATCCCACCACAAGAGGATGGAAGAGCTCTGAAAATTACTTTTTGAGAACTGGAAGGGCAAATATAAAAGCAACTTCATGTCTGCTCTTGATTTTCATCAGGAATTAGACTTGCCTATGACTTTCAAGGCTCTCTACATCTGCAAGCCTCACACCCCCCAGTATCAACAACTAAATGTAGGTAGGAATCTTCTCAACTGCCTTACGCATTTAAGAGTAACTTGTATGAATCCAACCCCTTCACAGAGTAAGCATGGAGAATTCCTGAAGAGAACAGACTTTCAGAAAGGCTGGTTGCTTTCTATTGACTTTAAAAGTCTTAGTTGGGCAAGAAAAATGCTATCTTCGTATGTCTTAATGATTTTCCTACTGAAGGTTTAGAATAGTAAATTCTTACTTGTTACCCAGAAAGATATATCTTGCCAATTCACATTTAGGTAGTTGCATTACCCCACAAATATTTATTCCATTTTCTAATTCCTTTTTGTTTTAACATGCTGAGAAATATTTACAAAGTTTAATTCACTTAAAAATTCCAGCAATTAAATTTAAATGAAAGTAAAAATAAAATAAAACATTTGAAATACCATTTTTGATGGTTTTCATTACTTAAGTAAAACTCTAAATTGTGTTTAAGAATTAAAAAAAAATTAGTAATTCTGCCTTAGTTTTTCTAGGCAAGACAAAGTATTATCTGTGTTTCAGAGGCTGATTTTCTACAATCAGCATATAATACCTCTCTCTCATGCTATACGTCCTATTTATTTTTTCTGTGATAGAAAAAATAGATGGGGGAAAAACCCACTCCTGTCTCTTTAACTTCCAATTAGTTTGCTATTAAACTCACAAAGAAGAAAATCTTTTCTTTATTTGAGGAAAGGAATTGCTCTTAAAACTCAGCAAAATAATCCTATGTACTTTTTCTAAATATTTACTCAGTTTTCCTTCATCTTAGCAGATATGAGGCAGTACTTCTTTTACTTAATTTAAATAACTGGAAATTTGTTGTTCAGTTAGGCAATATATTTGCTGTCATAATTTCTAATTTAATTTGAAATTGATTTATATTGATTGTTATTTAATAATATACATTAAAATCTTTATAGGTGTCTTTGAGCCTGCCTCAGTGCAGGAGGTTGGACCAACCAAACTCTGAAGCTTTTTTCAATTGAACATTCCAGTGAACTGATAAAACAAAATTATTTGGAGTGTGTTTTACAGTTACATGTATATGTATGTTCACATACATATTGTGTATAACAGAAATTATTTATTTAAATTTCACATTAAATAATTTTAAAAATTAATGCAAAAGTTTTCATCTAGTAGTTGGGCATCTTGCATCCATTGTAAAGTTGGCAAGACAGACCAATATAGAAATGAGAAAAAAATCTTGATAAATAGATAAATCCATATTCTAATTGTCACTATAAGTGCATGTGTGCAGGTTAGTTTGTTTTTTGTCTTAAAAGTCACTGATATTTATTTATAAATAACCACGCATTGTTATACTCTTTTTAGATATATAGATAGTTTTTCCTTATTTTCATCTTGATTTGTCTTTGATCCTTTTAATTATAAATGCCTAAATACCAAGCTTGTAAAATGAAAATACCTTTGAAGTGGGCAGTGAAACCAATATCAGGTCATTATAACCTCTATTTCTGCTAATTAGACAGTGGGTGTCCTGTGGCCTTTTGACATCCATGCAAATATCATTAGCCAGGTATGTTTCTCTGTGACAGTAATATCATTACTGTTAGACTGAGACCCAAGCTGGATATTTGCATTGATTTTTCTCTCAACATCCTCTGTTCAGAAGTAAAACTTCAGAGGAATGAGGTGCCTTCATACTGAAATGAAGGTGATCAATTGCTAAATGTCCAGGTGGAGATCAGTGGTGAATGATGTCTATCAGGTATCTGCACTAGGACCACTACTGTTTTCTTCAACAATGACATGGGCAGAGGGGCCAGGCGCACCCTCAACAGGTTGGCAGAAGACACCAAGCTGAACAGTGCCGTTAAAATGCCCGAGGGATGGGATGCCATGCAGAGGGATGTAGACAAGCGCAAGAAGTGGGATTGTGGGAACATCACAGGATTCGAAAAGGCCAAGTCCCAGGTCCGGCACCTTGGTCAGAACCAGTCCCAGTATCCATATAGACCAGGGAATGACAGGATTGAGGGCAGCCTGTCATACTTGGGGGTACTGGTGGGTGAGAAACTCAACACGAGCCGGCAGCATGTGCTTGCAGCCCAGAAAGCCAATCTTATCCTGGGCTACATCAAAAGGAACATGGCCCACAGGTTAAGGGAGTTGATTCTGTCCCTCTACTCTGCGCTTTTGAGACTCAAACAGGAGTACTGGATCTAGCTCTGGAGTCCTCACCACAGGAAAGCCCTGGACCTGATGGAATGGGTCCAGAGGAGGACTGCAAAGATAATTGGAGGGATGGAATATCTCTCCTATGATAAAAGACTGAGAGAGTTGGAGCTGTTTAGCCTGGAGAATAGAAGACCTCATTGTCATCTTTCAGAATTTAAAGGGGGCTTCTTAGAAAGATGGGGATAAACTTTAGTAGCTGTTGTCCTGATAGGACAGGGAGGAATGTCAAAGTATGTTCAGATTGGATACAAGGATTTTTTTTTTTTTTACAATGAAGTTAGTGAACTACTGAAACAGATTTCCCAGAACAGAAGGTGACTGAAATAATTATGGATAAATACAAGCAGCTGATAAACAAAATAGCCCAAGTTGGAATTTTGAGGATGTGAAGGAAGGAAAAGTTGGAGATTTTGTTATTATGTACAAGTAATTTACTTTATCAGTAACTGGAGGATATGCACAGATGTTTAGCCTGAAAATTTTGATTTCCATCCAAAAATTTTAAAAAAAATGCTTCAGAAGACAGATTAAGACCATAAGTAATTGCCAGGGTCGTTTAATTTAACCAATGTGTTACAATATATAAGAAAATCCTTCTTATAAAAAGGGGTTTATAGTGCTGACTTTGTACTAGCTGAGAGATATTAAAGCAATCTGAAGTATCTCCAGTCACTTCTGACATTGGTAGGAAATAATGCACTTTGGAGATTTCTATATACATGGACAGACACCGTTTTGTAGTTAAAGAATGCAAGAGAATGCAAGGAAATGCAAGGCCACTACTTTTCCCAGCACGTTGTGAAATGGTTCTGTCTTCACAAGGGCTGAAAATGGTCCTGACCTATTTTTTTTTAAATAGCACCTCCACATACATACTGCTAAAGTAGCAGAAAAAATAAATGTGTTCCCTTGGATGCAGAGTGCATGTAAAAGCTTTTATGTGTTTAAAATGTTTTCTTTTAGATGATGTTTAATAAATGCAGAATATGGGAAAGGCAGAATTCCCTCCTTACCCACTCCCCTTCACAGTGAAGATAATAAGAAGGTTTCCTATAGAAACGAGCCACAATAGCTTCCAAGAGCGCAATGACTTTGTGGACAAATGCATAGTCATAACACACAATAGTTCACATTCAACCCTGGATGCAATAATTATTTTAATGAGAAAGATAATGGCAAGTCAGGACACTGGAGCTAGTCCCTTACTATATTAGAGAAACGTTTTGTGAGTTTAAAATTTATCATAGGCAGCCCCCCAGACAGTGAAGGAAAGAGTTTATGCTCAGTCAGCTGACAGTTACCAAATCTGGTGCATAGAGCACAATGGGCACAGAGCATCATCCCATGTGTCAAGTAAAAGATTCTGAATCAGAGCATTCCAGCAGAATATTGGTTCTTTAAAATAGTTCTATGCTCTAGCATTGCCATAAAAATTGCACCTGATATAGTCCCAAGAATGTGTAGGGAAATTAACCCTATTTAGCTAAACAAAGATTCATTATGCTCACACATTTAGTGAATGTTCTTGAAAATTCACTTGTGGTGCACCTTAAGTAGTCATTTGTGTTTATGAAAAGAAGACAGCAATGCTGCTAACTCCACGTGATAGCCTTTTCTTTATTTTGCAGAGAACTAAATTACTCCATCAGAAAGGAGTGGTGGTGATTCAGAGCAAAAACTTGCATTAAAATTTTTTGTTTCATTTTACTTTTTCTTTCACTAGTAAGCTGAAAAAGAATAGCATTATACAGCTTTATTGTTTCAGAAAAATGTATCATGCTGGATTCAACAATACAGGAGAGTCAAGACAGTTGCTGGTCCCTGCTCCCAGATTCAACCAGTTATAAGGCTGATGATGTAATCCCATCAGGAACATGCACATGTATCACACATACAGGTAGATAGATTAATTATAATCTAGATAAATTAGATATTAGATAGATAAATTGATTATATAGATATAGGTGTATAGAGATAGACAGGCAGACAGTTGATGAAAGAAAGAAAGAAAGAAAGAAAGAAAGAAAGAAAGAAAGAAAGAAAGAAAGAAAGAAAGAAAGAAAGAAAGAAAGAAAGAAAGAAAGAAAGAAAGAAAGAAAAGAAAGAAAGAAAAAAGAAAAAAGAAAGAAAGAAAGAAAGAAAGAAAGAAAGAAAGAAAGAAAGAAAGAAAGAAAGAAAGAAAGAAGAAAGAAAGAAAGAAAAAAAAAAAAGAAAGAAAGAAAGAAAAGAAAGAAAGAAAAGAAAGAAAGAAAGAAAGAAAGAAAGAAAGAAAAAGAAAGAAAGAAAGAAAGAAAGAAAGAAAGAAAGAAAGAAAGAAAAAAAGATAGACAGACAGATAGCTGCTGCCATCATGATCACACAAGCCCTCCAACCTGTGGTCTGAGCCACTGCTTTAAGACTCCCACACATACACAGAGGCACACAGAACAGTGTCCCTTTAACCTCATGGACAGTTAGAAAGAAAATCAATTAGATGATAAGACAAACTGTGCTGATCAGACAAATCACAGCAGCACAGAATAAGCTGAGTTGGAAGGGATCCACAAGGATCATGGAGTCCAGCTCCCAGCCCTGCACAGCACCATTCCCAGAAGTCACATCATGTGCCCAAGAGTATTGTCCAAATGCTTCTTGAACTCTATCAGGCTTAGGGCTGGGACCACTTCCCTGTAGAACCTGTTCCAGTGCCCAGCCACCCTCTGAACCTTTTCCTGATACCCAAGCTAAACCTCCCCTGACACAACTTCAGGCCATTCACTCAGGTCCTGTCACTGGTCAGTACAGAGAGAGATCAGTGTGTGCCCCTCAGCTTCCCCTCATGAGGATATTGTAGACTGTAATGTTGCCCTCTTTTGGACACTCTCTAATGGCCTTATGTCTTTCCCATATTGTGGTGCTCAAAGCTGCACACAATATTCAAGGTGAGGCTGTTCCAGGGCAGAGCAGAGCAGGACAATCGTTTCCTTTGCCTGGCTGGTGATGCTGTGCCTGATGCACCCCAGCACACAATTAACCCTCCTGTCTGCCAGGGCACTGCTGACTCGTGTTCAACTTGCCATAGTAGCCCAGG